>NC_060123.1:100947409-101256719 GCF_021461395.2 Schistocerca americana | reverse complement strand
TTAGCGGATCGGAAGGGTGCGTGTAGTACGGGAGGCCATCCGTGCAGATGGTGTCCATCTTCGCGCGGTACTCTTTTTTCATCGGACGTCAATGTGACCTTGTAGAGGTCACGGCCGGCGGCTTTGACAGTAGTGGTCGTGGCTTCCCTGTCAAGTTTCTGCTGGAAATCCCTGTAGACGATAGGCCCCAGAGGCGTCTCGCCGTCCTCCGTCGCCTCTACGCTGGCGCCCGCAAACGTGTTGGCGATCGGCAGCGGCTGCGTTTGTTGCAGCGCAACAGCGCTGGCGGTGTGCCGCCTGGGTGGGGCAACAAAGCCGTCCGCATCAGGCTGCCGTCGGTCTCGGCTTGGTGGTGCTCCGGGAGGAGCCCGCGACCGTCTTCACAGCCTCTGTGGTGGAAGCGCGGGAGGCCCTAGATGCCTTCTTTCCGGCCTCGCGGCGTCAGAGGTCAGGGACGAATTGTGGGAATAGTCGTGCTTCACAGCCCGGCGCTTTCTGGGCGCGCGGGTGTCGTAAGGGTCGATGTCGCGACGCTGTGCCTCGGCAATCGACTCAGCAAGATTTGCGTCCGGCAGTTCGATGTCCTCCATCTCGGTGACCACTGCAGCTGACTGTGCCTCCGTCCAGACCGCGGGGTTTTCCCTAGCGCAGGACGGGGCATCACCTAGCGCACCCACGGGCTCTTCCTGTGTCTCTGGGGCCAGAGGGGCAACCGGAGGCGCATCGACCTCTTGGGTGGTCGAGTCCCGCGGCGCAACACCGAGGCTGCCGCCGGGGCCGCAAAATCTTGCAGTGCGACCGGCGAGGCTCCCGGTGGCACACCCGACTCTTGCTCCCTCGTCTGCGGTAGTGCAGCAGCCTTCCGAATGTTGCAGAAGGTGAGTATGGCCTCCTCATCGTCTTCTCGGCCAAGGTAGGAGCCCCCATGAGCGAGCTTTCTCATAATAATGAGGGCTCTGTCACGAGAGTGCAAGTCTGAAGTAAAAGAGTCATCTTTGTCTTAGTTAGGAGTCGGTAGCTGGTTCCTCATAGGTGGGGGGCCGGATGGGGCCGCCAACGGGAACACCTCACTCATCGACATCTCGAGCAGCACTGCACATGCGTACTGTCAAAATCGCCGCTCTGGTGGCCTTATATAGCTCAAAGGCGGCTTCTGATTGGTCGGTAGTTACGTCACGCCGTCGTAGATGGTGTCAAGGTCTGCGACGGTGACGCCACCGCTCCCGCCATAGCATAAACATTGCGACGAATATTTATGGCTCTTCTCTGCATGGAGAGCCTCTCAAACAAACGTAAAATACTATTTGACGAAACAAAAGTTTTGTCCCAGGGTCCTATATACTGGGACTATAACTAAAGACGCTGTAGAAATAAGACCTCGATTCCACGCACCGCTAAGATTATATCTGTCGTCACGATTGTTCACCAACTGATGATTTCTCCAGCTCACGATTTTTGATACGCCGTTGACGTTCCGTAAGGCGGTCGGAAATTGTACGGATGGGATCGTGGAGTTTGCTAGTGGTGTGAAACAGGCGGCAAAACAGGCAAAAAATATGAATCAGTACACAATCAAACCAAATTAAAGAAAAACACAAAACACAAAATAAAATTACAATTGTGGCCCTCACACTTTACAATGGATGTACATTCACCAACGATAAATCCACTAATTAGTCCCTCCACCAGCTACTCGCTACTGCTAAGTTCACTACTGAAATAAGTAAAATTTACCTACGCTAAGATGACAATAGTTGCATAAATCTCTGTGCAGTATCATTAATACAGTAGAGTTGACAGAGCTCTGCTCGCCAAAGACATTAATGCACACCAACTGTGTGCAAGAAAATACATCGAACCAAACACACAATGCTGAGTTCACTGCCCCACCGCGCAAAATACAGCTGTCAACAAGCGTTACACTAAAGGCACAATGCTTGCCCCGCCTTTTTACACGATTGTTGTGGCACGCTGCTACTTTATCCTCTTCAATTATGGCTTTCGCTGTTCTGCTTACCAAAGTGCCCTTCACACGAGGATACTCGCACATCAGCAGCAAAATTTCCATTTCCTTTAATCGATACATTTGTTTCTGTTACCGTATTGTAAAAAACACTTAACTTTTAGGGTATTCAATCTATCCAAAATTCTGTTGTGCTTATTTTTCCTTATAACGCTTGGCGTAGCCTGGCGAACTTCGTCTTTCACGTCCTAGCCGCCCATTCTGACGCCTCTACCTTGTCTGTCTGACTAACCTTCCCTCCAGTTACCAAGTTTAAATCGATTTGGCTGCCCTGCATGGATGACGACATTAACAAATCACTAATTATAGGCTGTATCGTAATTAATGACGTAAACACGTACGGTTGAAAGTACACGATACTAGAAGCAAGGTAACTGAGTACTCATAGGTCCGCAAACGGACAATTTGCGAGATAATTGCAACTTTGTGATAACTAACCACTACTGACGTGATTCTCTTTAAACACCCGCACGTCGGTCGGTGGTGTGGTCTTTGTTCACATTTTAGAGATGTGGCGTTGCGAACAGAATGGATACGACAGTATAGTACACAATCAGAGTGCCACTCACTTTACAATGGGCTTACATTCACTCGCAATATGTACACCCCTACATCTACTAACTACTCCTGCCAGCAACTACTCACTACTGATAACATTTCTTCCAAAAGAACTAGAATTCTACATATGCTAAAACCACAGCAATCACATACAAATCTGCATACACATTACCTTAATGATAGACACAATGTAATAATCACAAAAAATTTGACATGATTCTCCTCAAAAAATACATTAACTCATACTCAATGTCTGCAGGAAAATACGGTACATCAAATCAAACACACACTACTGTGTTACCTCCCTCGCCGTGCAAAACACAACTGCCAGTAACCGTTACATTCGATGCACAATGCTTGCTCTGTTCTCTGTACGCTGTGCTCATCAGAAACACCTCAGAATTCGATAAGCGTACCAAATAACTGCTGGCCGCTAAGACATTTATTAGCATTCGCTGTGCAGCAGCCGTTGCGAACTTAACGGCGCTGTCACACCAGATGGCGTACCGTTGCTTCCGTTGAGCCTCAGCCCTTAGCAGCCGGGGGAAGGAAGTGTGCCTACTGGGGCAGGTGACACAAGTGAAATGACTGAAACATTACGAACACTGCCCACCGCGACTTTGGATGTCGCCTGGTGGCGTTGCGTGGTAACAAAAGAATGTAAGCGCACCATACGCGCACAGGGGATCACCATAGCGAAGAAATGGGCTGCAAATGGGGAAAATCCATTGAGATAAGCGACTGTGACAAAGGGCAGATTATTATTACACAGAGCCTATGAACGAGTATCTCGAAAACGGCGAAGCTGGTCGAATGTCAACGTGCTTCTGTGTGAGCATCTATGGAAAGAGGTAGGAGGACAACGAAACTACCACTAGGCGCTGAACGGTTGGACGTCCGCAACTATGAGGCTTACCTGTTCTGTGAAGTAGAACAGACAGTGATCTGTGGCATCTCTGCCGAAAGAGCACAATGTTGGTACACGCACAAGTGTTCCGGAGCACACTGTTCATCGTACAGTGTCGAACATGGAACTCCGCAGCAGACCACCTCTACGTTTTCACATGTTGACCCATCGACATCGTCAATTAAAACTGCAGTGGGCAAGTCGACTGACGGAAACGTGTGAGCACTCTCGGTGAATCACGTTTTTCCTGTACTAGGTCGATGGTCGTCTCCAAAAACGCCGTCATCGAGGTGAAAAGTGCAGTACGCCACGGTTGCAGACTGGTGGGAGCAATGTTGTGCTGTGGGAGACAGTCTACCACTCTTGCATGGGTCCTGTGAAAGTAATGGAAAACATGCTGACAGCTGCGAACCACTAGCATCCCTTCATGCCAGGCGTCTCCGCCAAAGGTGATGTCATGTTTGAGCAGTATAATTGTCCAGTGCTCGTGTTGAAGCGTTGACAATGCCAGCCACTAGTGCTGGCGGAACGTCAGAAAAATTATCAGACGAACGTCGGCCGAAGAACCTGAGACAGAAGCCAGTAGGCTGTTTGTCAACAAGTGGTCACGAAACCCTTAATACTTTTGTTTAATTGTCCGTGTCTCGAAGCCAAAACCGTGCTACAGTGGCTTCAGGAGCATTATAGTGAACCCACGTTGATTTCTCGGCGGCCAGTTTCGTCTGATGTAAGTCCTATGTAACCCCCCTGGGTTGATATTATGCCCCGTCACCGCGTACGCATATCTGCGGCCCGTTATTTACGCAAATTACATGACCTATGTATAGACATCTAATGCCACATACCTCTACAAACCCACTAACGAACTTTCGTATCCCTGTTACGCAGAATCAATGATGCACTCGTATTTCGTTCCAAAGGCGGACAAACTATCCATTAAGCAGGTGGTCATTCTGTTTCGGCTCATCAGTGTAAGTAACGTGCTTCAACTCCTGATCAAATGATATATTCGGAGGAATACGTTGAGATTAGGATTTGCCTTTGGTAACAATAAACTGAGAATTTGTGAGAAACATGACTGGCCTTTGATGTCCATTGGACTTACCTGTGGAGAGGTATCGTGACTACAGTTTGATTTCTTACAAAACGTGATATTTGCAAAGATGAGTCCCGAAATAACGGGTTAAAGAATCACGGATCATACAGAAAGGGAAGTAGACTTTAGGAATCTGTAGGGAGAGTTGCCTGAGTCAAGGGCAGGATTGGATTTACGCACTATTCGCTTTGCCAGTTTACCGTTTGAAATCCCTCATGAGCAGAATCGGTTGGCATTGACAAATTATAGTGAAGTGTTTCACTTTCGACAGAAACAGTGGACTACAAACACTCGCTTTAAAGTCCCTAACCGCCCTAGACCCGTACTACACGATCTTACGAAACATGTCCCGTCACATACAGCTCTCGCACATATGACGGGTTGCCGATTTCATGTGGCTTATGTGATCAGACAGATCATATACGGGCGCAACGTGATCAACTATGTGTAACTTAACGGTTACAGCGAATCAACATAGGAGGTTCTCAGCAGAACGTTGCTACGACGTCTTAGGTGGCTGTTGTGTCAAACGGGAACACCAAGTCAGTTAAAGTGCTAACTAGTCTGAGACATTTTCCCGTATACAAGAACAAAATGAATTAGAGATCCCAGTCCCGAGTAGAGCCAGAAAGACAGAGGTTTCACCACAACTAGCAGAAAGGCTGTGTTCAGTCTGAAACCATCACTCTCTCTCACTATCAAAGTCATCGTAACTAATGGTTGTTGATATAGAGACATGACCGTGAGTGAAAAACCCGAACAGCCAGGAGCGACCTTTAACGAACAAGTGGCATCCCACGATTAAACATGAAATTAGCAACTCTTCAGGCAAATGTCAGTATCGAAAGCGAAAGCCAGCAGTGAACGTCGCGATAACATAGCAAAAAACAGCACTACTACGGTCGGAAACATCGAAAAAAAACCGCAAAATAGCCCTGTCACCTCACCCCATCATTAGTTACAAAGGGACAAACTTAAGGAACAAACAAGTAACGATACAAAAAACTGCGACGGTCTGATGAGCAAACAGTGTAATTAAATTACCACTAAGCTAAAAGCATATCGCATAGCGACCGTAAACGTTAACAGAATTACATCTGTAACAAAGATAACAGAATTGAAGAATCACTTGATCGAGACAGAGGTGGACGTACCTATGTTGCAGACGTTATTGGCTGCGAACATATCATATATAGGGGACACCGCGGGCACTGCCATTTTGCACAGACAGGGTACACGTTGTAATCTGTACACCCTACTTGTATCAGGAAGGCGACTATCATGCCTGTCACACGACACACAGTTAATCAACATTTGTGCTCCATCTGGCGTTGGCGCAACACTAGAACGGCGCCAATATTCTAAAACGCAACTGACACCATTGTTTCCCAGCTCGCGAACAGCCACAGTTCTTGATAAAAACTTCAGTTGTGTTACAGACAAGGAAGATCCACAACCAAACTTTCGTTATAGCCCTGACGTGAAATTCACCAATCAACGTAAACGGCACTCATCTACATTGCAAATACTGTGGCACGCAGACTCGCAGTCTGATCTATGCAATGCCCCACCCTTTTCTATCGTGACACGGATCAGTTTTCGCCTGTAAATGACTGTCGTTGGCGATCGGACTCGTAATTAAAATGGGCGGACACTCGCGTGCAGGAAGACCTCATTGTTAATTTCACTAATCGCTCTAAGCACTGTAGTGTTCAGCTCTTACCACACTATCATTCATTTTGAATAATTGGAACCGATGCAGCAACTTGACAAGCAAACGAGGCGGATGAGAGCGCACAATATAAGTCATAGCCACTTTGAAATAGCGACATACACTTCATATGGGAAATATGGATACTACACATGTATTACTTTCATTGCCGCAGCAAAAGGCCCTTTGTCCAGCACAGAATAAATCTATTTTAAGCTTGGAACACTTTTATGTAAAATAACACTGAAATGTTGAGTGAAAAGATCCTGCTAAGCATTAAAGACGCATAGCTAATGTGGTGGTGTTATTTGTAGTTGTAGTTGAAAAAGAAAATGAGCCCTCAGTCACAATTTTTAATTTTATTAACCAGGTTTCATCACTTCTAAGAGAGCCTTCATCGGAATTTAAATGTTTAAAGTGGCCTGTTATTTATTTTATACTTGACATGTAAGTACTGCCTCTGTCTTGTATTGTTAGTCTGTAATTAAACTTTTATATAAAATTTTCCTTTCCCATACATTTTTAATTATGTTATAGGCCACTTTAAACATTTAAATTCTGATGAAGGTACTCTCAGAAGTGTTGAAAACTGGTTATTAAGACTAAAAATTGTGACCGAGGGCTCATTTGTTTCAACTTTATAAACGGTCACTGAATCAACCAGCCATGTTTAAAACTTTGTTATTTCTAATTTTTGTAACTCATAAATATCTTTCTTTAACGATATCCTTACACAGAATTGACCACTGACTGAAAATGAATTTTTACACTGATATTTCCCGATCATTTTCAATGTGAAGAATTTTTCACTGATAGTACTTCAATGCAACGTAACAAAAAACACTGTCCTGCACTTTTGTTCGAACGTCAGTTTATTTTATCACATGCCATGAATCAGCAATAATCGTATGCTCTGAATACCCCAGGAGTAATCTTTTTTGTAGTAATGAAAATGTGCACAATACCTCTTGTTCTCATCTTCTGCAACAGCTTGTATTATACTCCTCAATGTAATAAAATAGCTGGTACTTTGACCACTATCTAATGCTTTTCTTAACACGGTAATAATAATTTTAAGCACTGTATATAGGCCTACGTATACCCAGCTTATGATCTAAAAATGTTGCTGATTAAATATCACAGTATCTGAAAAGGACACACTAAACATGAGCTGAAATAACAACACTGTGATAAAGCTTGTTTTTTTTTTAACACTTATCTTGTATTAACTTGTACAAGAGGGCAACGAATCATGACTTCTACAATATGTCCATCACTAAGAAAAACAGAATATACTAAACTTCACCATAGAAATAAATACTTTAAGTCTTTTGTGGTGTTGAGCAACGAACTGCAGCCTCTGACGAGATTTTTCTTCCGATAGATGATTTAGCAGCTTTAACACAGTGGCTTCCAACTCGTAATTCCCATCGTAATATCTGACCAGTACAATGGGTAATGCTGCGACATAATGTCTGCCTCCTTCGCAGCAAACAACGACTTCCCACTGACCCTCATAATAACATTGTAGCTTCTGATTGGTTGACAAATAGCTGCTTAATGCTGTAGAATTATGTGTAGAATAATCTCCCGTCCACCCGAGGCCGTTTAACGATAAGTGTGCTCATTTTAATCACCACATGCTATTTCACAACCCTTCCGACTCACAAAATGAACTGTTCTGTAACTTTTTGTCGCGACGTTTCTCCCTCCTTGTCCTTCCGCGGGGAAATCCCTTTTAACTTAAGCCTAAACCCATGACTCGTTACGCCTTTAATTACAAAGTTACATAATACTCTTAAAACTAGAATATACTTAACAGATATAAAGATTAATATAAAAAAACATTATTTACAGCTACACATTTAAAACACAGTTACAGATTACTGGTTGCCTACTTTGCAGGTTGGGGGTAACACATTAGCGGCAATCTGCCTTACTTTATCCTGCTACCGCTAGATGGCATATGGGTCCTCATTATACAGGTTCTTACGACGGCCCTAACTATGATCGGCCTTTTTTTAAAGTTGTGTCAGAGAGTAACGTATTAACTTCTATGAAATGAAATGGAATAATTCCTACACTGTGTGACGTACATTACTTGTGTCGTTACAACTACCACATTGTGCCACGCAGTTTTCCTTACCACTCTGGTTGCCGTATTTTAGGGAGATAAAACAGACAAAAAGTGGATACACCACGAGATACGAAAGTACTTACCTGGTGCTCCCATCTCCCAACTC
Source organism: Schistocerca americana (assembly GCF_021461395.2). Lineage (NCBI taxonomy): Eukaryota > Metazoa > Arthropoda > Insecta > Orthoptera > Acrididae > Schistocerca > Schistocerca americana. The sequence goes on along the minus strand of NC_060123.1, from coordinate 101,248,181 downwards.
ATTCCCCGCAGTCCTTATCAAATCCCCATCCTTTCACACAGACCTCCTGCAAAAACTCTCACGAGTTATGTTTGGCCCCCACGCCTCTCTGACACCCTTCCTTTCCGCTTCCACTCCTCGTCAGCCACAGCCTCCCCGTCGCCTCCCCCCCCCCCCACCTACACCGCTGTGATCGCCAAGCTCAGCCCGGTGAACACAGAGGATGAAGTGTTGGCAGAACTGAACTCCCACCCTGACTTGGAAATCCGCTCTGCCCACCGTATCCACAATGCCTCTGGTCCCACCTACCTCATGCGGGTATTCTCTGAGTCTGCCCCATCCATTGACCATCTTCTCATCCAGGGTGCCCTGATATAACACCGTCGCCGCCCTGTTGAATCCTACAAATCCCCTCCCCAATCCCACCATTGCCAGCGGTGCCTGATGTACAATGACCACCTGACTCCCAACTGCAAACCCCCCCCCCCACCTGTCCCCATTGCAAGGCCTCCACCTTTCTTAAGAACTGCCCCAACCTCGCTGCCCCTCTTTCCTGTAATACCTGCAATGGCCCCATCCCACCTACTCCCATAAGTGTAAAGCTAAACCCCCTCCAGCCACCCCTGAGCTTACAGTCCTATTTCGTCCCGCCGATCCCCCTGTCCATCCCAACAATTCCCTCCATCCACCCCCCATGGCCGAGGACATCATCTGGTTCCTTACTGTTGTACTCCAAAACATTCACCCATTTCAGCGCCCCCACACCTTCCAACAAATCTCCCTTGCCGCTCGCTCCGTTTTCCACCTGAACACTTTCGCCACTTACTCTCACAACCAAGCCCACTTCACCTTCACCTGCCTCGACACCCTAGTTTAAGTCTCTTTCCTTCCCTCTCTTCCCCCCCTCCTTCCCGCCATGGCGCGGCATGAGTATCGCATCCTCTTCCAGAACATTTGCTCTTTCCACTCCAACAAATACCTCCTCATGCACACCCTCTCCCACCACCAGGTCGACACCTTCCTCTTCAACGAAACCTTTCTCCAACCCCACCATTCTATCCAACTTCTCCCTATATCCTCCACTGCACTGATGCTCCTGATCCTCGTGTGCAAGGTGGAGTCGCGATTGGCCACCTTAAATGTATCCCCATCCGGCCGCAACCTCTCCTCAATGACCCCACTGAACGCATTATCCTTAGCGTCTTCTTCCCCTCCCTCACCATTACCTGTGCCACCATCTATGTCCGCTCCACTGCTCCTCTTCCTTATGACTTCATCTCGCACAATGACCGCTCTTTCTCCACCTATGCGATTGCCGCCGACCTCAACATCCATAGCCGCACTCGTGCTGCCTTTCGGTGGTGGCATCAGTTCCTCTCCACGATCCAAGGTGACCTTCTTCCCCTTCCCCAGCACACCTGACCCGAAAGTGACTCCACCCCCGATGTTGTCATTGCCTCCGCCAACCTCCTTGGGCATATCGCTGTCGCCGTCCTTGACCCCACAGGTAGCGATCACCTCCCTGTCCTTCTCACCATAACGTCTGCTCACCGCCCCCTCTGGCTCCGCACCCTGCACCCCCTGCCAAGGTCGTCCATGACTATCACCGTGCCAACTGGGATGCCTACTGGGACTTCATCTCCACCAAGGTCGAAAACCACCCTCTTACCTATCGCCATCCTGACGACATCATCCACGCCTCATCCTTCCTTCAGAAGGTAATTACTGACGCCGTGGAGGCCAATGTTCCTACTAAAACCATCCACCCACACCGTCCCACTCTCCCTCTGCGGGCTGTCCTCCTCCTCCGTGAATCCCGCCGCCTCTATCGCTCCTTCCTGCGCACTCGTGACAGGGATACACTCCAACGCCACCGGCAAATACAGCGGCATGTACAGAAACTTATTACAGCATCGAAACGCCGAGACTGGCGCCAGACCTGCACACGACTCAACGCCACCCTCCCTATCAACTCCTCCAAGTACTGGTCCGCCTTCCATCGCCTTACTGGTTCCCTTTCCGCTCCCCACTACCCCCGTCTCCATAACGTTCGCCCCCTTCCTGACAACCTCAGTAAGGCCAACCACTTTGCTTTCCACCTTTCCGAGGTCTTCTCCATCCCCGATGATCCCCACTTTGATTATTCTCTTTTCCCCACTGTCATGGAATGTGCCAATACCTCGGTCGCTCCACTTGCTCCTAGTCTCCAGTACTTGGGGCAGTTGCCCCCCTCCGACATAAACACTCCCATCACAGCACAAGACATTAAACTTATCCTCCAGTCGAAACGCAACACGGCCCCTGGTCATGACTGTGTCACGTACCGTCACCTTCGAGAAAGCCCCTATTCCTTCCTGACTGTCCTCGCCCATCTCTATAACGTCATCCTCTCTACTGGCTTCTACCCTGACCTGTGGAAGACCTCCCACGTCCTCTTATTCCTCAAACCCAACAAACCCCCTTCTGCCACCTCTTCCTATCGTCCCATGTGCCTCACCTCTGTCTTCAGTAAGGTCTTTGAATCCATCCTATCCCACCGTATCCATCAGCACCTTGCTCAACACCACCTCCTCCCCCTTACCCAGTGTGGCTTCCGACCCTCCTTCTCTGCTGAAGACCAGCTCCTCAACCTCGTTCACCTTCTGTCCCTCCAGCTCAACTCCCATCACTCTGCCATTCTTGTTTCCCTTGACCTCAAAAATGCCTATGACCGTGTGTGGCATCCCGGTCTCCTCTTTAAACTCCAAATCTTCACCCTGCCTATCAATATTGTCCATCTGGTGGCTTCCTTCCTCTCGCACCGTCCTTCCTATGTCACCCTCCACCACACCAACTCTCGTATCTTTTATCCCACGGCTGGCGTCCCCCAGGGTTCTGTCCTCTCCTCTCTCCTTTTTCTCTTGTATACGGCTGATATGCCCACGCCACCCCCACCAGTCCACCTTCTCCACCTGGACTCCTCATCTCCAGACCGTCCAGCAGAAAGCCCATTCCTACCTCTGCCTTCTGAAACTCCTGTCTGGCCGGACATGGGGATTGCATCCTTCTACCATCCTGCACACCTACAAATCCCTCATCCGTCCTATCCTCTGTTATGCCAGCGGTCCCTGGATCTCCGCCCCCACCCACTTTTACAAGGCCCTCCAAATCCTTGAACGCCTTGCACTCCGCCTTGCCTTCTGTATCCGCCTTCCTTCCCCCACACGGCTCCCGTATGAACTGATCCCCTTCCCCCACCTCCTTCTGTTGCTCCAACATCTCTGCATCCTTTACATTGTCTGCAGGCTTGATCTCCCCCACCCTCTCGTTTCCTCCTTCCTCTCCACCTCCCGCCCATTGCCGCGCCTCTATCGCTGTATCCCTCCCTCTGTCCACCTCCACACCCTCCATCTCCTTCATCAGGGCAATTTCCAATGCCTCCCCCTCCCGGATGACGAACTTTGCCGTGACATCTACCCTTCCTTCCAACTATAACCTGGCCTTGTTCCCCCCCCTCCCCCTCTGCAGGGCCCCCTTTTTCTTCTCCCCACCTTTTCCCAGAGCGGATTTTCCTCCTTCCCCCCCCCCCCCCTGAGACCCTTCACCACATACTTACCTCTTTCCTTCCCACATCCCTCTCTACCTGGCCCTCTTCAGCGCGCCACCCGCTCATCTCCCCCCTCTCTTCCCCTCCCTCCCACCCTTCTTCCGGTCTCCCTCATCTCCTTGCGCCTGGCAGATCCACCGTTTTGATCATCGTCAGTGTGCCACATCAGTGTTGTGTTTAGTGCTTTTTCTCCTGTGCGTCAAGAGGTGTGATTTTAATTGTGTACTGCCTTGAGGTTCGCCGTCAGAGTTTGTTATGTGCTACGCCATCTGTCGATACCTTTTACGCTCCAGTCATACTGTACCTTGTGTTATTTTAATTGTCGCAGTGTGTGGTTTTTTGTGTGTGCTACTTTCAAACAGTTTTTTATCTCCATTTTAGAGTCACCCCGTTTTTTGTCTATTGCCTTCCATCATGTTCCCCCTTTTTTATATCTGTGTTCACCATATTCTCTCCTTTGATATTTTTAAATGTCTTCTATTGTTTGTTCTATGTCTTTCGGCTGAAGAGCAGCGCATATGCAGCTGCCAGCCCGCCCCGATGGGGAATTGAAATACAATAAAAAAAAAAAAAAAAAGATACAGCACGCTGCCTTTGACAATCCAATGTTAGCCACTTGGAGTGTGGCTTATTACATACAGATGTCGAGAAACCTTGTGGATTTTGTGTCGTTTTATAGTGGTTCATTTTTTGTACTATCTCAGTCACTCGCAAATAATACACATAATACCGCGTGTAAAAAGAAAATTCGGTACAAATAAGCCACTGTGGGGCACGGAATTATATAGTAGACTTACTAGTTACATCATCTGTTTTTACTAGAGCGCACATCATTTGTTTCATTTTATGCTGTCCGCATCTTTCTCTTGGCGCTGTAGCCCCTCGTTACGTATCTGGTCTTCCCTTCAAACTAAAATTTATTCGAACTGGTCATAAACAGTTCCCATATTTCATATGAAATCACGAATTATCGTTTTAAGGCAGAAAAATTAAATAAAAGGATAATAAGAGTCAGTGGAATAGAGTATTGTATGCAAAGTAGCAAGGGACTTCATTCAAAGAGTTTCTAACGAACGTCCCTTTTGTTTCATAACTGTTATATAAACCCAACGCACCTGTTATTAAAGTATTTCGCGTCTGTTAGTCTTTAGCGTCTGTGGGTCTTTAGCGTCTGGGAATCTTTGCGTTCGAGATTTTAGTGCCCGAGATTTTGCTTTGTAGTTCTGAATATTCGCGACTCTTAAGTTCATGCGCCACCGCGTGAAATAGTTAACCTCATTGGAAGCCGGACTAATAAAAAGTAAATGTTTTTAACTTTCAATTACAGAACCTGCTTGGACATTTATAATCGGGCATAAGACTGATGACTTTCCATCGCAGTGAATCATATTAAATAAACGGTGTTAAATGAACCCTGTGATATTTGAAGGAATTAATTCGATCTACATGAAATCAAAGATATCAGTTCATTTTGAAACACGAATCAGTCGCCTAGTAACTGTTAATGAGCATCTTTGGGGGCAACCGCTTAACAACGCATCTAGCTGATGATAATAATTTGAATTTATACTTATTGATCAACAAATATTGACTGTAATGACAGATATTGTTGTGTCGCCTCACTTTCACCTATCTCGACGAGGTGAAGAATACTGGCTGGGCATAGAAAAAGGATATTACACCTTCGCTGATCATGGAAATGACAGCAACAGGAGGTGTCACTTCGCAAAACTCTTCACATGTAAGTGTCGTATCTCGGGACTCGGTCAGTCAGCATCTACGTAGCTGGAAGGCACACCACGTTGTCGCTTTCAAATACAACTGTTCTGGAATTTTATGGAAACAATGGCTGGCTTTTATACCGAGGCAACAAGCTTTCTGGGTCTTAGAGACAGTGTGCCATTTATCGCAATTTTCAAAGAAATTATTCGTTTGCATATGTACATAGTTGGTGAGATGCTCACATGCTATGACTAGATTTTTGTTGGTATTGTTCTGATAAATTCTCTGTGTATCACGGATACGAATATGCATTCTCCTTGTCTGATCACGTGTCTTTGTGACGCCAAAACCCCAAGGGTTTCCGTGTTCTTAGACTTTCGCGTTAATTATAGAGTTACCAGTTAATAAAGTACATAGCTATTCAGTTGCCAATTTTTATTTATTTTTTAGACTTGATCCGGGTTTCGATGCAGCTAGGGGTATCTTCTGCAGAAGAACAAGGAATTACTTGGATTACGTTGTGTAAAACATGTTGCATCCATCATGAGCCAAAGCGAATATGATTAAAATCCATTAAAACTCTTTGGTTAAAAACATGTATGGGTATTGAACACACAAACGTCAAACGAAGTATCTTCTCATTCTTCTGAAGAAGATGCCGCTAGCGGTACCGGAACCTGTGTCAAATCTAAAAACAGACGAAAACTGACTACTGATGGGCTGTGTACACGTTTCATTGGAATATTACTTGCAGTTGCTACTACCAGTAATGTTCAGGACTGTGTTAATTCTATAGATTAAATTTTACTCAGCTATCGTTTCGTATTTTTGTGTTTCTGATTCATTTATTGAATATTTGATGAACTGGCATAACCTATTATCCTCCACTATTATGTGCTTGCGTGTTACAAGACGCAAGCTTCCTCTCAGAATACTGCTGAATTTGATAAATGGCATTAAATTATCAGCTTCTCAAATAATATCCCCTACTAGAAGTAATTAACATCCCATTCTAATGCACGCAGTTCCAGACAACAAGCTAGGTTCTGACGACTGCCTTTGGCTGGAGTGACACTGTGGCTGATTCTACAAAAGTGTGTTTATTTATGTCTTATATGCTATCTCAAGCGGAGTATTATCTCGGGGTGTTTAGTGCGATTTGGTAAACTACGATTAATCAACTCTGTCGAACTATGTTACCATTCAACCGACTTTAAGTCTTATTGTTTATATTTGTTTCATGTTTCAGATTTGATTGTTGTGATTACTGTATAGGATCCGCATCTGATTGGTTAGTGAACAGCTGTAACTCATTACACCGCTTTGAATATTATTGGGATCTTGTGATTCCTTTCACATGTTCGCTATAATTCCCATTCTCATACTGTGCCTGAGCTACGAATTAATGGAGGTGTTTGGTGCTTATGCAACTCACTTTTCTCTTGTCGAAGTCTGACTGCGTAGTTAGATTTGTTATTTAGACCAGTGCTGGGTTGTTATAAGGCATAGTTTCCTTGCAGCAGGCAAGATAGGCTTACTTGGGATAAGTTAAACCATTTGCTTAAGAGATCACACAGCCTACAACTGAATTCCCCATATCTTCCGGATTCCGTATATCTTCCATATCGACCTCCTTCCCATATTCTATTGCATCAGAAAACTGTTCCCTCTCGTAGAACCCTGCAGTACCATCTATCCACCTACTCGCTCAGATTACCTATATCTTCACGATTCCCCATATCTTCCATATCGACCCCCTTCCCACACTCTATTGCATTAGACAATTGTTTCCTCTCGTAGGACCCTTCATCACCCTCTACCCACCTACTTGCTCTCTCTCTCTCCCTCTCTCTCCACTGCATTAAGCAGTGAAATTTTCATTGCTTATTAACGCTGTAGTCCTTAATTTTTAATTTTACTGAAGATTGCTAATGACCTACCGATGGTCGTTTCTTTTCCTATTTCTTCATAATTTTCCTGCTGCACTTTCGCCTTATCGTCCTCGCCTTAGCGTCCCCGCACTTCTGTGGTATGGACTTACCTGTACCGACATTAACACCTCACTTACCTAGGACAACTCGCTGTCCCGAAGGGAATCTTATTCGTGTCACGTCTGCCACCTTGACGTCTGATCTTCTTGTGTGCACTGCCATATAAATGAGTCAAACTGGTCCATGATATGACTAGTGAATGGGAATGTCACATGCTGGAATTTGCCGAGACTTCAGGGCTACCTTACAGAATAATTGCAAATACGTCTAACATATCGCTAGCCGCGGCTTTGCATATATCTTGCGTTAGTGAATTACACGCGCCACACGTTGCTATTCTGCAGCACGACTGTCGCCTGAGACAGCGCTACACTTCGAGAAAGGGGTATAGAATTACTGGTCCAGCTTTTTAGGACAAACAGAATGACATTCTCACCACTTGTTCTCAGCTGCACCAACGTAGTACAACTTTTGTCTCGAATAAATCCATCAAGTCTATTCAGCGTTAGATAATTTCAGATTGCGTTATCCATGTTTTCAACCAGAGTAGACAGATTAATCAGAAAACCCTTAGTCTCTGCCGGACATTCCCTACCTAGTGGAGTGTTAAGCATTTGTTGCGTCGGGAGTTACTTGCCATCTCGCTTACCTTGTACTGATTGTCCTATTTTATGAGTAATAAACTTTTGCCATGATTTTTTATAACAGAACTATCCAATATTGACATGTTAATCACCCGCCAATAATTGATGACGGTAAAGACAGAGCCACTGTTTCATCAAATCATTTCAGATTGAAGTTTATTTCGATTCGATAAAAGTGATGACGTCTATTGCAGGCCAACAACGACAACGGCTGTCAAAGGGCAAAATCAATTTAGCAGATACACGGGCCAGGTAAACAAGTGGAAGCTTACTAGTTACAGCGATTTCTGTCAGGGCTAAAACTCATAGTCGCCTGTAGCCTTTCAAACCATACCGCAAGATTAGTGTAGTCTTGCAGTTCTTCGTCTTTGTTCTTCGTGTGTACATATTTATTTCTCAACATAGTCACTCCGGAAACGAACACATTTCTCCTAACGAGATACCAGTTTGTTGATACCACCACAAGATTGACCGACTATACTGACGGAGCCACATCGACACCTTTGCTTGCTCCGCTTCACCACTATCAAAGGGAAGTCCTCGAAAGTGTCGCTTTAAATTTTGGAAGTAAATTAAAATCGGGTAGGGTCAAGTCGGAACTGTATTGAGGGCAGTCGGTGTCAGTGAAATGAAGGCGTCAGACTACTGCAGATGTCGCAGCTCTCATGTGTGGTCTGGCAGTATCATAGTGAAGGATGGGGTGTTCCATGTGTGGACATACTCTTAAGTTTCAAACTCGATTACAGCACACTGTTTCTCACGCACTGACGTGTTTCGCACCACCATGGTACACTCGACAATTCGGAGCCCTCGGCGGCATAGCGCTGCAAATATGTAGACGTGAAGACTAAAGACACAGAATGTTTATAACGTTTGTTTATGTAAAGATCTGTAATAATTTCAACATAAAAAATTCGGAGGCACTGTTGTTCAGCACGTCCTCGTGTATTTGCGAAATGTGCTCAAGACGAAGGGTGTCGGTAAGCTCTGAATAAACGCGAGTTTGTCTCACTTTACAATAACTTTCATTTCACGAGATGTGTTTAGAACCAATAAATACGAGGGTCACTCCAAAAGAAATGCACACTATTTTCGTAAAAATACAGTTTTCATTCTACATATGTGAAAGTTTTACAGTATGTAAATACATCCTTCTCGCTTGTTTTCAAACTTAGTTCAACCTGTTCCCGTGAGTGGCGCCGTCACAGCAAGTCTTCACGATGGCTGCTACACTTCACGTTCGTCAGAAGCAACGTGCTGTCATACAATTCCTCTGCTGTGAAAACGAGACAGTGGGAAACATCCAAAAGAGGTTGAAAAAGGTGTATGGAGATGCTGCTGTCGACAGCAGTACATTTAGTCGGTGGACAAGAAGGTTACGTGATGAAAGCGGCCACGGCAATATTGAGGATTGTCCTCGCAGCGGCAGGCCTCCTACTGCACACATTCCAGACAATCTACATCTACATCTACATGATTACTCTGCTATTCACATTTAAGTGCTTGGCAGAGGATTCATCGAACCACAATCATACTATCTCTCTACCATTCCACTCCTGAACAGCGCGCGGGAAGAACGAACACCAAAACCTTTCTGTTCGAGCTCTGATTTCTCTTATTTTATTTTGATGATCATTCCTACCTGTGTAGGTTCGGCTCCCAAAATATTTTCACATTCGGAAGAGAAAGTTGGTAAATGAAATTTCGTAAATAGATCTCGCCGCGACGAAAAACGTCTTTGCTTTAATGACTTCCATCCCAACTCGCGTTTCATATCTGTCACACTCTCTCCCCTTTCGATGTCCTCCGTCAATCCCACCTGGCAAGAATCCCACACCACTCAGCAATATTCTAACAGAGGACGCACGAGTGTAGTGTAAGCCGTCTCTTTAGTGGACTTGCTGCATCTTCTAAGTGTCCTGCCAATGAAACTCAACCTTTGGCTCGCCTTCCCCACAATATTATCTATGTGGTCTTTTCAACTGAAGTTGTTCGTAATTTTAACACCCAGGTACTTAGTTGAATTAACAGCCTTGAGAATTGTACTATTTATCGAGTAATCGAATTCCAACGGATTTCTTTTGGAACTCATGTGGATCACCTCACACTTTTCGTTATTTAGCGTCAACTGCCACCTGCCACACCATACAGTAATCTTTTCTAAATCGCTTTGCAACTGATACTGGTCTTCGGGTGACCTTACTAGACGGTAAATTACAGCTTCATCTGTTAACAACCTAAGAGATCTGTTCAGATTGTCACCCAGGTCATTTATATAGATCAGGAACAGCAGAGGTCCCAGGACGCTTCCCTGGGGAACACCTGATATCACTTCAGTTTTACTCGATGATTTGCCGTCTATTACTACGAACTGCGACCTTCCTGGCAGGAAATCACGAATCCAGTCGCACAACTGAGACGATACTCCATAGGCCCGCAGCTTGATTAGAAGTTGCTTGTGAGGAACTGTGTCAAAAGCTTTCCGGATATCTAGAAATACGGAATCAACTTGAGATCGCCTGTCGATAGCGGCCATTACTTCGTGCGAATAAAGAGCTAGCTGCGTTGCACAAGAACGATGTTTTCTGAAACCATGCTGATTACGTATCAATAGATCGTTCCCTTTGAGGTGATTCATAATTTTTGAATAGAGTATATGCTCCAAAACTCTACTGCAAACCGACGTCAATGAAATAGGTCTGTAGTTCGATGGATTACTCCTACTACCCTTCTTAAACACTGGTGCGACCTGCGCAGTTTTCCAATCTGTAGGTACAGATCTATCGGTGAGCGAGCGGTTGTATATGATTGCTAAGTGGGGAGCTATTGTATCAGCGTAATTTGAAAGGAACCTAATCGGTATACAATCTGGACCTGAAGACTTGCCCGTATCAAGCGATTTGAGTGGCTTCGCAACCCCTAAGGTATCTACTTCTAAGAAACTCATGCTAGCAGCTGTTCGTGTTTCAAATTCTGGAATATTCCATTCGTCTTCCCTGGTGAAGGAATTTCGGGAAACTGCGTTCAATAACTCCGCTTTAGCGGCACAGTCGTCGGTAACAGTACCATCGGCACTGCGCAGCGATGGTATTGACTGCGTCTTGCCGCTTGTGTGCTTTACATACGACCAGAATTTCTTCGGATTTTCTACCAAATTTCGAGACAATGTTTCGTTGTGGAACCTATTAAAGGCATCTCGCATTGAAGTCCGAGCCAAATTTCACGCGTCTGTAAATTTTAGCCGATCTTCGGGATTTCGCGTTCTTCTGAACTTCGCATGCTTTTTCCGTTGCCTCTGCAACAGTGTTCGGACCTGTTTTGTGTACCATGGAGGATCAGTTCCATCTCTTACCAATTTATGAGGTATGAATCTCTCAATTGCATTTGCTACTATATCTTTGAATTTCAGCCACATCTCGTCTACATTTTCATAGTCAGTTCGGAAGGAATGGAGATTATCTCTTAGGAAGGCTTCTAGTGACACTTTATCCGCTTTTTTAAATAAAATTATTTTGCGTTTGTTTCTGGTGAATTTGGAAGAAACGGTATTGAGCCTAGCTACAACGACCTTGTGGTAACTAATCCCTGTATCAGTCATGATGCTCTCTATTAGCTCTGGATTGTTTGTGGCTAAGAGGTCAAGTGTGTTTTCGCAACCATTTACAATTCGCGTGGGTTCGTGGACGAACTGCTCGAAATAATTTTCGGAGAGAGCATTTAGGACAATCTCGGAAGATGTTTTCTGCCTACCACCGGTTTTGAACAAATATTTTTGCCAACATATCGAGGGAAGTTTGAAATCCCCACCAACTATAACCGTATGAGTGGGGTATTTATTTGTTACGAGACTCAAATTTTCTCTGAACTGTTCAGCGACTATATCATCGGAGTCTGGGGGTCGGTAGAATGAGCCAATTATTAACTTAGTTCGGCTGTTAAGTATAACCTCCACCCATACCAATTCGCACGGAGTATCTACTTCGACTTCACTACAAGATAAACCACTGGTGACATACATAAACACTCCACCACCAATTCTGCCTAATCTATCTTTCCTGAACACCGTCTGAGACTTCGTAAAAATTTCTGCAAAACTTATTTCAGGCTTTAGCCAGCTTTCAGCAGAGAGTTAACGAATTGTTGACTGCTGACAGACGCATCACAGTGAACGAATTGTCATGCTACGTTGGGATAGGGGAAGGAAATGTTTGCAGAATACTAAAAGTGTTGGCGTTAGAAAATATTTGTGCCAGGTGGGTTCCCAGGATGTTGACAGTGGCTCACAAAGAAACAAGAAAAACGGTATGCAGCGAACTTTTGGAACAGTACGAGATTGGTGAAGATGAATTTCTTGGAAGAACTGTGACAGGTGATGAAACATGGCTCCATCATTTTTCACCAGAGACGAAGAGGCAATCAGTGGAGTGGCATCATGCAAATTCACCCAAGAAAAAAAATTCAAAACCACACCTTCTGCTGGAAAAGTTAAGGCTATGGTGTTTTTCGATTCCGAAGGACTCTTGCTTGTGGACGTCATGCCAAGTGGGACCACCATAAATTCTGATGCATATATGACGACACTCAAGAAACTTCAAGCTCGACTGAGTCGTGTTCGACCACATCGGCAAAAGCTGGATGTTTTGCTGTTGCACGACAATGCACGGCCACATGTCAGTTAGAAAACCATGGAAGCGATCACAAAACTCGGACGGACAACACTGAAACACCCGCCTTACAGTCCTGACCTGGCTCCATGTGACTATAATCTCTTTGGGAAACTGAAAGACTCTCTTCGTGGAACAAGGTTTGAAGATGACGTCTCCCTTGTGCACGCTGCCAAACAGTGGATCCAACAGGTTGGTCCAGAATTTTACCGTGCGGGTATACAGGCGCTGGATCGAAGATGGCGTAAGGCAGTTTAGAGGAATGAAAATTATGTGGAGAAATGAAAATATTGTTCCTAAAGGCTATATCTACACACTGTAAAACTTTCAAACATGTAGAATAGAAGTTGGATTTAAAAAAATAGTGTGTATTTCTTTTGGAGTGCCCCTCGTATGTAGATTGACTGTTAGTGGAATGTTCTCTGTCGGAGATTTAAAATTACACGTTCCCACGTAGCGTGTGTCGCAGATTCGGACAATAAAGTAGACCGTAAAGAAATCCGCCATTACTCTTTGATTTTGCTCCTCCTACATCAGTTGTATTTAGAAGAGATTACTGACTTATGAACAGCAGTCGAGAATACGAGGTGCGGCTAGAAAAAAACCGGACTGATGCTGGAAATAAAATTATTTACAATTATTTACAACTTCATGTTATCTCCTTCAATGTACTCTCCTCCTCGGTCTCTACACCGCTCCATACGAATTTTCCACTGTTCATAGCAATTCTGCAGATCATTTTTGGTAAGTCCATACATTACTTCCGTCGCTTTTTCTTTTACTGCTTCAACAGTCTCAAATCTAGTTCCTTTCAAAGCTGACTTGACTTTAGGGAAAAGAAAAAAGTCACAGGGGGCCAAATCAGGTGAGTAGGGTGGATGATCTAAGATGGGAATGTTGTGTTTTGCCAAAAACGTCTTCATTGACAACGCACTGTGAGCTGGGGCATTGTCTTGGTGAAGGATCCATGACTTTTTTCTCCACAAATCGCTAATGTAGTAATGCTGATTCACTGTTTGTCCCTCTGGTACCCAATCAATGTGCACTATCCCTTTGATGTCAAAAAAAAAAACAATCATCATTGCCTTGAATTTCGATTTTGACATTCGTGCTTTTTTTTGTTGTGGAGAACCAGGAGTTTTCTAATGCATCGATTGGCGTTTAGTTTCGGGATCGTAAGTAAAAAACCACGATTCACCGCAAGTAATAACATTTTGTAAGAAGGTGGGATCACTTTCAATGTTTTCCAGGATGTCAGAACAAATCATTCTTCGGCGTTCCTTCTGTTCAATTGTGAGACACTTTGGAACCATTTTTGAACACACTTTGTTCATGTCGAAACTTTCATGAAGAATCTGCCTAAGACTTTCCTTGTCAACTCCTGTTAACTCAGACACTGCTCTGATTGTTAAACGGCGATCTTGTCGAACAAGTTTACCGATTTTTTCAACGTTTGCATCAGTTTTTGCTGACAATGGTCTGCCAGTGCGAGTGTCATCACTGGTGTCTTCGCGGCCATCTTTAAATCGTTTAAACCACTCAAACACTTGAGTTCGCGATAAACAATCATCGCCGTACACTTGTTGTAACATTACAAACGTTTCACTTGCAGATTTTCCTAGTTTGAAACAAAATTTGATGTTAACACGCTGTTCTTTCTGTACACTCAACATTTTCCGACGCACAGACAAAACGTCAACTACTTAAAACAGACGCCACGGGCAGACTGAGTGCAGGAGGCAGATGAAACTCGAGCAGTAGGCGGAGCGAGAGTCACGTGACAGGCCACGCGACTTTCAGCCTTATTGCATTCGTTTTATTGTTTCACCAGTACTAGTCCGGTTTTTTTCTAGCCACACCTCGTACCTCTACTCTGAGTTAATGACGTATTCCAGTGAACCTATATGTGACGTATTCCAGTGAACCTATATGACATTTACCTTTACTGAAATCAGTTTGAAAAGGTCGTTTCATTTTACAACATTTAATCCTCCTGATTGTTGGATATTTAAATCAGTTTTTTTTCTAGTGATTCATCTCAAATTGCCGGCAGGGGTGACCGATCGGTTCTAGGCGCTACAGTCTGGAACCACGCGACCGCTATGGTCGCTGGTTGGAATCCTGCCTCCAGCATGGATGTGTGTGATGTCCTTAGGTTAGTTAGGTTTAAGTAGCTCTAGGTTCTATGGGACTGATGACCTCAAAAGCTACATCCCATAGTGCTCAGAGCCATCTCAAATTGGTTTATCAAACATTAATTGGTCTTTCTGGTTAATTACTTATATGTCTTTTTTTTATATAATGAGGGTCGCTTGCCATTCACTCCATCAAAGAATGTATCTATGCTCTACAGTTTCCTGGCATGTACACTTAGGAAGTATACAACAGCTTTAGCTGCGAACGACCTCTGGGAGCTTCCCATGCTACGCATCAGAGCATTACTCAGGTACACTGGAAACATGTGATACAGTGATGTTACGAAACGAGTCACAAATTCTTCGCTGCCTGTCATTTGTCAATTTTTTCTTCATTACACAGCGTATCAGAATGCGTGAACTGTGAATTTCCCACCGATATATTCATGAATTACGGAGAATTTTAAATTATAATTGAGTCTCGCTGATATTTTATGTTTGTGATAATATCGCTGTTTTCATTTATACCGTTCTCATTTGCCGCCATACGTATTTAAATAACTGATGAACAAGCGCGGACTGGCGTACGAGACCTTCAAACATACCAAACAAGAATGAAAATTTACCTACTTCGTTACTTAGGACATCATGTGAAATTTTTACTCATAGGTAGGATTTGTTATTTGAAAGTTGTTTCAATCTTTTTTTAGTGTTGTAGTGAGTATTTAATTAACTTTCCCACCACCATGAAGTAATTTTATAATTTTTTTGTAGTCATCAGCACAGTTTTCACACCGCCTTGTGAACAGACTATAACTTGTTACCATTTCCACTTCCCAACCAAGGTAGCCGTAGTGTTTGGTGTTCCAAGAACTACTCTATCGAAGATTTATTATCGCATAGAGGGAAAGCGAGCCGGCCTAGTGACCGAGCGGTTCTAGGCGCTTCAATCTGGAACCGCGCGACCGCTACGGTCGCAGGTTCTAATCCTGCCTCGGGCATGGATGTGTGTGATGTCCTTAAGTTAGTTAGGTTCAAGTAGTTCTATGTTCTAGGGGACTGATGACCTCGGATGTTGAGTCCCGTAGTGCTCAGAGCCATTTTTTTGAGGGAAAGCGGAAGAACGTCATCCGCTAAGTCAGGACGCGGACGAAAGTGTGTGTTGAGTGAATGAGAGAGAAGATTGTGGCGGGACGAGCTGGCACTCCAAAACCTCTCATCACTGATGCAGATCAGATGCACATAACAGGAAAACGTGGTGCCAAAACAATAAAACCTGGATAATGGAACAATGGAATAAAGTCATTTGGTCGGTTCAGTGGTTTTTTTTTTTTCACTCTATTTTCGATAATAATTTGATCATCCATATCGGGGCATTCCATGACAGCCGTGGGTAGTCTGCAAGTTGGTATTACTGCCAAGACCACGTTGATCAGTTCCCCCTATGCCACAATGCCTGTTTCATAATGGTGATTCTCCGAGAGGACAGCATCTACATATATACTCCGCTAGCCACCAAGCGCTGAGTGGCGGAGGGCACAGTTCGCGCTAAAGTCATATCTTCCCCCCCCCCCCCCCCCACTGTTCCACTCACGGATCGCACGAGGGACAAACGACTGTCTAAACGCCTCGGTACGAGCTCTAATTTCCCTTATCTTTGAATGGTGATCATTGCGCGATTTGAAAGTTGGTGGTGATAATATATGCTCTACATCCTCGGCGAAGATCGGATTTCGGAATTTAGTGAGCAGCCCCTCCCGTTTAGCCCGTCGTCTATCTGCAAGTGTATCCCATTTCAAACTTTCTATGAGATTTGTAACGCTCTCGCGATGGCTAAATGTACCAGTCTTGAATCTTGCTGTTCTTCTTTGGACCTTTTCAATCTCTTGAATGAGACCCAACAAATAAGGGTCCCACACAGACGAACAATAAGACTGGACGAACTAACGTACTGTAAGCAATTTCGTTTGTTGAAGGACTGCATCGCTTCAAGATCCTACCAATAAACCGCAATCTAGAGCTCGCCTTGTCCGTTACTTGTGTAATCTGATCGTTCCATTTGAGATCATTTCGAATAGTCACACTCAGATACTTGACGGACGTTACCGCCTCCAAAGACTGGGCATTTATTTTGTACTCGTACATTAATGGGGATTTTAGCCTTGTTATACGCAGTAGGTTACACATACTAATATTGAGAGATAACTACCAGTCATTACACAACGCATTTATTTTCTGCAAATCCTCATTGATTTGTTCGCAAATTTCGTGTGATGCTACTTTCCTGTAGACTATAGCATCATCGGCAAACAGTCTAATGCAGCTGTCAATACCATCAACCAGATCGTTTATGTAAATCGTAAAAATCAGCGGACCTATTACGCTGCCCTGGGGCACTCCTGAAGTCACCCCATTCAGGACGACATACTGCTCTCTGTCTGTTAGAAAACTTTCTATCCAACCGCATGTGTTCTAAGATAGACCATAAGCGCGCACATTTTGGAGCAAGCGACAGTGCGGAACTGAGTCGAGCGCCTGGTATTAACCTGGTAGCGGCCCTCCGCCACACACCGTTGGGTGGCTTGCGGAGTATAAATGTAGATGTAGAAATGTAGATCTAGAGCCTTTTGTATATCATGCACAAAGAGGGCCAGTTGTGTCTCGCATGACCGTTGTTTTGTATATCATGCACAAAGAGGGCCAGTTGTGTCTCGCATGACCGTTGTTTTGTACATCATGCACAAAGAGGGCCAGTTGTGTCTCGCATGACCGTTGTTTCCTAAAACCATGCTGGTTTCTGCAGATGAGCTTCTCAGAGACTAGAAAGGTCATTATGTCTGAACACAAATTATGTTTCATGATTCTACAACAAATCGATGTAAGTGAAATTGGCCGGTAATTATGTGCATCCGATTTTGTACCATTTTTATAGATTGCTATGACTGGCACCCCTTCCAGTCCCGTGGAACTATCCGCTGTTGCAATGATCTCTGAAAGATAATGGATAAGAATGGTGCTATATTTGTAGCATAGTCAATATATAATCTTACGAGGCTACCGTCTGGGTCAGATGCCTTCCTGGCGTCTAAGGATCTTAACTGTTTTACAATCCCAGATACGCTAAATACTATGTCAGCCATCCTTGCGTTTGTTAGATAGTTGAAACGGGGAACGCTGCTGCAGTCCTCTACCGTAAACGAGTTTTTGAAAGCTAGGTTTAGAATTTCGGCCTTCTGTTTATCATCATCCGTTCCATTACATTACCCGTACTGTCAACAAGAGGAAGTATTGAATTATTTGAGTGTTCATAGATTTTTACGTACGACCAAAATTTTTTGGGGTTACTTTTAGAGTCTTCAGATAAAATATTGATTTCAAATTCGTTAAAAAAATCTCTCATTGACTTTTTGACAGCTGCTTTCATTTCGCAAAATTTCTGTTTGTCAGCGGGACAGTGACTACGTTTAAAACGACTGTGAAAAATTCACTGCTTTCTCAGCAACTTCCTAATATGTTAGTTGTACCAAGGTGGATCCTTTCCGTCCCCTATATTTTTGCTACACACGTACTTCTCTAGCACGTGGTGGACAATACCTTTAAATTCCGACCATAGATGCTCAGTACCTTTGTGTCCCGCGGTGAATGCTTGGAGCTGACTATGAAGATATTAATTAATAATGACACTTTTATTTGCTTTCCCAAACAAGGGAAGCCTACGCCGTTTTTTTTAACTTCCACTGACATAGAAGCCACAACGACATTATGGTCGCTAATACCTTCTTGATTAATTTCCTCAAAAAGATCAGGTCCGTTTGTCGCCAAGGTATCTTATACGTTCCCATCTGGAGTTGGTTTTCTAGCCAATTGCTCAAGGTTGTATGTTGAGAGCACTCCTAGAATAACTTCATTCGAGTCTTTGCTTCTGCCTCCTGTGATAAATGTGTAATTTTCCCAGTTAATGGATGCCAGATTAAAGTCTCCACCTATAACTAATGGATAATTAGGATATTTATTTGCTATGTACTCAAGACTTCCCCTGTTCACTCGGCTCGTATCGTTCAGAAGACATCTTCCCTGGCCAACATAGTCATCCGATCTCAACATTATTGTGTCTTTAGGGTCGGAGAGAAGGATGCGTGATATTTACCGGAACTTGCTACTACTTTGCTTTAATTATATTATACGATTCCGTAGGAAACCACACAGGACCCCTGTTAATTTTAAAATTTTCTTGTCGAATTGAATGTTCAAACAAATTTCGGGCTTGCAGCCTGTCGTCTTTTAATTAATTGCTGGCTATTGCCGTAAGTCATCTACTGTCATCTTCAGCTGAGCCTTCAAAGACTGATGATGACTTTCCCCATATAGCGGGCTACGAGTATCCCGAGCATACGTCAAAATTCAAGTTGACAGACGGATGACACATCACGGCAGCAGCACCCTGGCTGGTGAAACTGCGGAACTTAGCTGTCCTCTGTGTTACCGCTCGCCGCTTCCAGATGTTTCGTCGCCAACAACAGGAGACTTTTTCCGAGGTAACGTGGCTACTGCAGTAGCCGTTTTCGTACGGGTGCAAGCTGTCGTCAGCACAGCAGTGGGCAAAGAGGTTGCAAGAAGATCGATAATAGGCGCTGAATCAAAAGCGCCTATCAGGGGAGAGGCCAAAGACAGACTCGCAAGCAACATGCCGCCAAAGCCCTCTCGACTGCCAGTATTTAGATCGCCGCCACACACTAGAGGGCCCAGTCAGTTGCAGTTACAGTTGCAGTCCCAGTCAATCGCAGTCACAGAGTCAGTCACTATTCTAGTGGGCGTCTGTCAGTTTAGATTACAGGCTGCGAAAGTGTAGTGTTTATAGTGGGACTTGTACGTCACCAGCAGTGAGGCTAACATGGACTATTACGGAAGAGCTTGTACCATAATACATGGATTTGCTTAAAGATAAGTAGCTTCTTGACCTTGTGAATAAAGAACCCTGTTAATACATTTGTGCGGTTGTGTTGTACAAAGAGAATACCGTCCATCAAGCAACATCTCTCCCTTGCTTCCACTGGTAGAAGACACTACAGTGGCAACGACGACACAGAACTCTTACCTCGGCAGTTGTCTCCCACAGTTTGGGACGAAACATCAGGAAGCAGTTTTATACGTCGCCCATGGCTTCTCAGCCCGGAACTTTTAACTGAAGCTATAGAGGTGCACTTTTAGATAAGTTATAGTAGACAATGCAACAATTTTTCTGACATACACAAATCATTTTTAACATCCACATCTTCTGAATTATGGCACCAACTTCTTTCTGTTGTAATGGAAATATATATGATTTACGATGCTGTTGGAAAGAGCCAATGGCTTTGTCACACTGGTAACACTAGTTGCATTCAGATCACTGAAGGGTTGTCAGTCATTGCTAGCAATTGGATGGGTAACCATCCGGGTCTGACCAGCGCTATTAGCAAGCGGAGTGCACTCAGTTCTTGTGAGACCAGTTGAAGAGCCACTTGATCAACAAGTAGTGGCTCCGGTAATGAAAGCTGACAACGGCCTGGATAGCGGTATGCTAGCCACATACCCCTCCATGTATGCATCCAGTGACGTCTATCAACTGAGGATGATAAGGATGTCAGTCAGAATCAGTGGCCCTTACAAAGCCTGTTTGGACGGAGTTTAATTTTAGTTGGAATTCGTCCACCTGTCAAGTGTGGAACATGGAAACTTTGCCTTGACCCATTGTCCCGCCGTAAGCGGATGACTTCCTACACTAAAGAGCCAAGGAAGTCGATACACTTGCCAAATATCGAGTAGAGCTCCCGCGCACATGCAGAAGTGCCGCAACACAACTTGGCATGGACTCGACAAATGTCTAACGTAGTGCTGGAGAGATTTTGCACCACGTATCCTGTAGAGCTGTCCTAAAATCCGTAAGACTATGAGGGGGTGGAGATCTATTCTGAACAGCACGTTGAAAGGCATCCCAGATATGCTCAATAATGTTCATGCCTGTTGCGTTTGGTGGCCAGAGGAAGTGTTTAAACACAGAAGGGTGTTCCTGGAGCCACTCTGTAGTACTTCTGGACGCGTGAGGTGTCGAATTGTTCTCCTGGAATTGCCCAAGTCCGTAGGAATGCACAATGGACATGAATGGATGCAGGTGATCAGACAAGATGCGTACGTATGTGTCACCTGTCAGAATCGTATCTAGACGTATCAGGGCTCCCATATCATTCTAACTGGAAACGACCCACACCATTACAGAGCCTCCACGAGCTTGAACAGTCCCCTGCTGACATGCAGATTCTATGGATTCGTGATGTTGTCTCAATAACCGTACACGTCCATCCGCTCGATACAATTTCAAACGAGAATCGTCCAATCAGGCAACATGTTCCAGTCATCAACAGTCCAATGTCGGTGTCGACGGGCCCAGGCGAGGCGTAAAGCTTTGTGTCGTGCAGTCATGAAGGGTACATGAGTGGGCCTTAAACTCCGAAATCCCGTATCGATGATGTTTCGTTATATGGTTCGCACGCTGACACTTGCTGATGGCCCAGCATTGAAATCTGCATCAATCTGCGGATGAACTGCCATTCTGCCGCGTTGAACGATTCTCTTCAGTCGTCGTTGGTGCCGTTCTTAAAGGACCTTTTTCCAGCGGCAGCGATGTCGGAGATTCGGTGTTTCACCGGATTCCTAATATTCAAGGTACACTCGCGAAACAGTCGTACGGGAAAGTTCCAATTTCATCGCTACCTCGGAGATGCTGCGTTCCATAGCTCGCGCGCCGACTATAACACCACGCTCAAACCCACTTAAATCGTCATAACCTGACATTGTAGCAGCAGCAACCGATCTAACAACTGCGCCCGACTCATGTTGTCTTATACAGGCGTTGCCGACAGCAGCGCAGTGTTCTGCCCGTTTACACATCTCTGTATTTGAATACGCATACCTATACTAGTTTCTTTGGCGCTTCAGCGTGTAAACGCCAACACTACTGCACCAACGATGTGCAAGCATGCAACTCGAGTACGATTCGTATGTTTATCTTGACATCTATCATTCTGTGCTCTGCTGTTTTAAAGGACAGACAACTTCCTCGTGAAGCTATTGTAAATTTCATGATGTACAAGAGGGTCGAAAAAATGCATGTGACCTAAGCAGTTATTACAGCGGCGCGTTTTATTGTGGGGGAACAAAATTTGCCGATCAAAGAGCAACTGACGAGAGAAGTGAAAATGACATTTTAGCAGCGTTGACACGCTGTTCACTTGTCGCTAGATGCAAAGCGATTGCACGAGTTGAATCAGCAGAAGGAGTGTTCGGCGAATTTCAGGCTTCCCACTTTTCGTTCCATCAACGGCTTCATGGTATTTCTTTTCGAACACGGTGATAGTTTTGGATAAAGTAATTTTGCGTTTTGGGCCCCGCCATTGTAACTACCATGAGAGCTAAATTGCTGAAGTTTAGACCACTGCAGTTCTCTTAAGGTCGGTTCACTGCATAGTAGTTACGGTGACACTTCCCAAAACCCAACATTATTTTATTGAACATGACACCGGCCATGAAAGCCTACGAACTTACAGCGGTGACAGTTCTCCGAAAGGTATCTACGTGCACTGGAAAGTTACGCGTTGTTCCTGTACAGTATTTTGATAACAGATGAAGAATCGTTTTCAAACCATGTGCAAGTCAGTCTTCGCAGGAACTGGTCATTTGTAAAGCCATTATGAGTCAGAGTTGTGGACAGACAATGACCTACACAAGTATAGTCAGTAGTGTCAGTGTCGTCGTAACTGCCGTCTGCTTCACGTATGCTGTGCAGCGAGCTACGTTAATTTAAGTATTAACTGTATTTTTCTTACTTGTCACTTCTTCCTCCGTGTGTTTTTGCTTTTAGAAAGTTTTAATTGTCGAGTGCTAGTAATAGTGTTCCATAGATTTCGTGTTTGTTTTGAATACAGTCCAGAGACAGGTAGTGCTATTTTCTTTGTTTTCTACAAGAAGTCTCTAGTAACCACAGTTTAGTCAACTATCAGCCGCCTTTAGTGAATTACCAGTCTAGTTAAAAGTTGATTAACTCTCTACAGTAAATTGATTTCTTAGGGTGGATAGGAAATGTGACTGCTGTGTACGGATGCAGAAGGAGCTGGACACTGTTCGCGAACAGCTGAGCGTGTTGATGGCCGCGGTCAGCCGTCTTCAGGCTGCTGCCTCGGAGTGTAGCGGGAGTGGGGAGTCTGGTGCATCGCATGGTACACCCCAGGCGTTAAATGCTTCATCCACTGTCCCTGCTGTCGAGACATCTTCGCGGGTACCGGGCGCGGTTGGGCCACCCTCTCCCCAAGGGGAGTGGCGGGTTCAGCGGTGTTCGCGGCGCACGAGGCGGAGGGTCAATGTGGAGGTTGGCCGTGTGGCATCGCCCGCTCTGCCTGTGAGTGGACATGTGGCCGCTCCTTCAGCAAGGTCCGGGCAGGCACACGGGGGGAGAGGTTTATTAGCGATTGGGAGCTCCAACGTTAGGCGGGTGACGGAGCCCCTTAGGGAAATAGTGGAAAGGTCGGGGAAGAAGGCCAGTGTTCACTCTGTCTTCTTGCCGGGGGGTGTCATCCGAGATGTGGAGGAGGCCCTGCCGGCGGCGATAGAGAGCACTGGGTGCACCTGACTGCAAATTGTTACTCATGTCGGCACCGATGACTCCTGCAGTCTGGGTTCAGAGGTCATCCTAAGTCCATACAAGCGGTTGGCGGAGTTGGTGAAGGCGGAAAGCCTCGCTCGCGGGGTGGAATCTGAGCTAACTATTTGTAGAATCGTTCCTAGAACCGATCGCGGTCCTCTTGTTTGCAGCCGAGTGGTAGGCTTAAACCAGAGGCTCAGAGGATTCTGCCCGAGATCTGGGGTGCAAATTTCTCGACCTCCGCTATCGGGTGGAGAAATGTAGGGTCCCCCTGAATAGGAGCGCACTACACGCAGGAAGCGGCTACAAGGGTAGCGGAGAACGTGTAGAGTGCACAAGTGGGTTTTTTAGGTTAGAGAATTCCCTCCCTAGGCCCGACAAGACGCCTCCTGAGACGCGGCAAAGTAGGAGTAGGCAAAATGCAACAGGGAATACCAATATTAATGTGCTAATAGTAAACTGCAGGAGCGTCTATAGAAAGGTCCCAGATATAGACTGGGAGACTCAAACGTTCATAACGGGTGACAGGGACAAAGAATCCAGTGAAATTTTTTTAAGTGTTCTATCTGAAAACTACCTTGAGCAGTTAAACAGAGAACCGACTCGTGACGAGAACATATTAGACCTTCTGGTGACAAACAGACGCGAACTATTTGAAACAGTTAACGCGGAACAGGGAATCAGCGATCATAAAGCGGTTACTGCATCGATGATTTCAGCCGTAAATACAAATATTAAAAAAGGTAGGAAGATTTTTCTATTTAGCAAAAGTGACAAAAAGTACCTGACGGCTCAACACAAAAGTTTTGTCTCAAGTACAGATAGTGTTGAGGATCAGTGGACAACGTTAAAAACCATCGTACAATATGCGTTAGATGAGTATGTGCCAAGCAAGATCGTAAGAGATGGAAAAGAGCCACCGTGGCACAACAACCGAGTTAGAACTGCTGCGGAAGCAAAGGGAACTTCACAGCAAACATAAACATAGCCAAAGCCTTTCAGACAAACAAAAATTACACGAAATGTAATGTGAGGAGGGCTATGCGAGAGGCATTCAATGAATTCGAAAGTAAAGTTCTATGTACTGACTTGGCAGAAAATCCTAAGAAATTTTGGTCTTATGTAAAGCGGTTGGTGGATCAAAACAAAATGTCCAGACACTCTGTGACCAAAATGGTACTGAAACAGAGGATGAAAGACTAAAGGCCGAAATACAAAATGTCTTTTTCCAAAGCTGTTTCACGGAGGAAGACTACATTCTAGTTCCTCCTCTAGATTGTCGCACAGATGACAAAATGGTAGATATCGAAACATACGACAGAGGGATAGAGAAACAATTAAAATCGCTCAAAAGAGGAAAGGCCGCTGGACCTGATGGGATACCAGTTCGATTTTACACAGAGTACGCAAAGGAACTTGCCCCCTTCTTGCAGCGTGGTACCGTAGGTCTCTAGAAGAGCGTAGCGTTCCAAAGGATTGGAAAAGGGCACAGGTCATCCCCGTTTTCAAGAAGGGACGTCGAATAGACCTATATCTCTAACGTCGATCATTTGTAGAATTTTGGAACACGTATTATGTTCGAGTATAATGACTTTTCTGGAGACTAGAAATCTACTCTGTAGGAATCAGCATGGGTTTCGAAAAAGACGATCGTGTGAAACCTAGCTCGCGTTATTCGTCCACGAGACTCAGAGGGCCATAGACACGGGTTCCCAGATAGATGCCGTGTTTCTTGACATCCGCAAGGCGTTCGATACAGTTCCCCACGGTCGTTTAATGAACAAAGTAAGAGCATATGGACTATCAGACCAATTGTGTGATTGGATTGAAGAGTTCCTAGATAACAGAACGCAGCATGTCATTCTCAATGGAGAGAAGTCTTCCGCAGTAAGAGTGATTTCAGGTGTGCCGCAGGGGAGTGTCGTAGGACCGGTGCTATTCACAATATACATATATGACCTTGTGGATGACACCGGAAGTTCACTGAGGCTTTTTGCGGATGATGCTGTGGTATATCGAGAGGTTGTAACAATGGAAAATTGTACTGAAATGCAGGAAGATCTGCAGCGAATTGACGCATGGTCCAGGGAATGACAATAGAATCTCAATGTAGACAAGTGTGATGTGCTACGAATACATAGAAAGAAAGATCCCTTATCATTTAGCTACAATATAGCAGGTCAACAACTGGAAGCAGTTAATTCCATAAATCATCTCGGAGTACGCATTAGGAGTGATTTAAAATGGAATGATCATATAAAGTTGATCGTCGGTAGAGCATATGCCAGACTGAGATTCACTGGAAGAATCCTAAGGAAAGTCAGTCCGAAAACAAAGGAAGAAGGTTACAGTACGCTTGTTCGCCCACTGCTTGAACACTGCTCAGCAGTGTGGAATCCGTACCAGACTGGGTTGATAGAAGAGATAGAGAAGATCCAACGGAGAGCAGCGCGCTTCGTTACAGGATCATTTAGTAATCGCGAAAGCGTTACGGAGATGATAGATAAACTCCAGTGGAAGACTCTGCAGGAGAGACCCTCAGTTGCTCGGCACGGGCTTTTGTTGAAGTTTCGAGAACACACCTTCACCGAGGAGTCAAGCAGTATATTGCTCCCTCCTACGGATATCTCGCGAAGAGACCATGAGGATAAAATCAGAGAGTTAGAGCCCACACAGAGGCACACCGACAATCCTTCTTTCCACGAACAATACGAGATCGGAATAGAAGGGAGAACCGATAGAGGTACTCAAGGTACCCTCCGCCACACACCGTCAGGTGGCTTGCGGAGTATGGATGTAGACGTAGATATAGCATTTTTGGGACCTGCTTTACTCGTGGTATTCTTAATAGCGTCAAGAATCTACGGGTACTGTTGAAAAACCGGCCTCAGTTATTGGAAGACAGTTCACGTAACATAAGGTATCTGTGTAATACCAAACATTACGAATGTTTCGTCCATTCAACACAGATATTTACTGAATTTCTTAACATATAATTTGGTGATCTGCCGTTTGGGTACCATAAAGTGACCTGACTGCTCATCAGGCTCAACATCTCCGGACATTGAGGAGAATATTAATCATCGCCGCAGAAACATCAAGCTGTAACCATTATACTTCTGTACACAGTCAGCCTTCGGCACGACTCCCATTTCCCAACCATGGATGGATTGAAGGAGAACTTCGCTGTGGAATATGAGTTTTGCCTCCTCAGAAGTCGTTTCACAGCGAAACTCATCTCGATGTCATTCTGGAAACACGTGCCACGCAATGGTGTCTTCAATCGAGGACAGAGGGTAAGAGCACTGGGTGCCATGTCATTAGAATACCGAGTGTGAGATAAAATATGACAGCACAGAAAAAGCGTGTATTATTATATCTTTGCTGGATGAGCTCCCAATGGACAGCTCCCTGCAGTGCTGTTTCTTGATCGGTACCCGTAACAACCTCTTCAGGAGATTTCGGTTGTACGCTCATCATATGCTGGAGCACTGTTGTCGTACGGTCTCCCCAGTGTAACATGCATTGTAGCTGCACTGTTCTTCAAAGTGAGAAAGGAAATATTGAAAGATACTCAAATTTATCAGTTTGGCTCGTCTTGCTTCTTACTACGATGCTGTGGCACAGGCATTTCATATCTGCTAGGACTGGAGGCACGTAATATCGTGCTCAAAAGTATCTGCTCTGTCTGATCTGCATGCAGCCCACGTGAATATCTACCTTGCAGGTTCTCTAATGTCTTCTCGGTACAGTCGTTTGGCTATGTGAAGTGGTTACCGCAAATGACCACTGGCGAATACTACATATTTGGCAGTCAATCCAGATACTAATTAATACCACGATATTTTAGATCCCAGGGAACTCGTTATTAGAGGTGAAAAAGTCCTTAACGTTTGTATACTAAAATTTATTACAATAAATGGCTTCCTAGAAATGATTTTTATGAATATACAATTTGATTGTCGAGTGTATGGCACTCAATTATTTGATTGCGTTTCTGTTTGGGTCTGTCACTGCCAGCTCTACATACTTTCGTGGTAGTCCTGAAATGACACAGATCATATCCGAGGTCAAAAGTGCGTAACACTATACTAATGCCTGAAGTTTTGGGCAGGCTCGTATTACCAGTACTACTTGTTTCTTTAATGTAGACTTTCGTCATAAGATTATCACGATAAATTTTAATTCATGTCTACTAGAACAGACCATTTTGCCTAGCGCTTAGCTCTTTTGTAGCGTTTTATTGAACATAACAGAAAAACTTAAGAGAACCTAATCATGAACAACATATTCTCTCGCATTAACTAAATTAACTAATGTACATGACGATGGCCGTCTATTCTCTCGGATTCCTTAATCGTGGCACTCAGAACCCTCTTACCAACATTATACAGGTAAGTTTAAAAAAAATTGAAATTCGTTGTGTTTCGAGATGCATTTTAAGATCAAACTCTACGAATACAGTTGTAATTAATGTAGACCAGTCTGCAGATGCCTTGCATTAGACGCAACGCGTCTCGTGAATTAATAAAGGAATTATATTAATTTTGAACCAAGACTTTCGTCTTCACATTGTGCATGCTGACTGCTGTACCAAGACGCCATGAAGTCGAAATTCCTTAACAATTAATGTGACTTGATGCAGTAATTTTTTATTGACATTCGTAAAATTGCATATTATGACTTAATAAAATACTACTACTACTACTACTACTACTAATAATAATAATAATAATAAATGATTATTATAAAACTAATAATAAACACAGTATTTCCTTGAACATATTAACGCTATCATCTGCTGCTACTACAACTACTACTACTAATACTGGAAACTACAGTTTAATCCCTCCCCTTGCACCGAACTTTCATTGTTCGCTGTAAACTGCAAAGTATTTCGAAACAAATGAATCTACTTCGCCAGATTATTTCTTGGCATGAATAATGATGTAAATTTGTGAAAAATTTACAAAGCACTAAAAAGGTGTTATTTCCGAAAGAATTGCATGGTTATAGTGGGGTATAGGCTTTACATTCATGCATGTCATTGAGGCCAACATTTTACGTTTTGGATCAATGTTTTCGTTTACTTTCCAGAAACTTTCAATGAGTCATCCTCAGGACTCCTAAGAAACATCTAAACGGTAGTCAAATTCGTCCAATACGTTTGCGAACTTGCACAGGATTGCTGTAGTCCCTAATAATGGTATGAGGTAGTACCATGGGATAAGTTGAGCTTTGAGGACCAATGATGCAGTGCGAGATATGTATGCCTCTTACGGTCGATCTGTCTATATGAAAGGTCATTGTTAAGAAATGGTAGGAGGAGGAGATAAGTGTTTAACGGCCTGTAGACGACGAGGTCATCACAGACGGGGCACAAGCTCGGATTAGGGAATGACGGGGAAGAAAATAATCCGTGTCTTTTGTCAAAGGAACCATCCCGGCAAAACCACGGAAAGCTAAATTGGGGTGGCTGGATTCGTGTTTGAAACCACGTCCTTCAGACTGCGAGTCCGTTGTGCTAAACACTGCCCCACTCCTCTCCGTTTAAGAAATTATGTTGGATGCAGAATGTACTGCAGCGATGTTCCGTCCAGTTGAAAAATAAAGTTCTTGGAATGTTTTCACCGTTGCGTAACGAGACAGTAAGAAAGTTAGCTATCTACATCTGGAAGATCCTTACTGACAACCACATGAACTAGCAACTTACAAATGGTGCCAAAATTAATTTTCAGTTTCGGTGCTTTATTTAAAATTCAGCCCAAGTGTTTATCTTCCCTCATGTGGAAATTGCCGGTCCCGGAGGCCGACCGGTTCTAGGCGCTTCAGTAAGGGACCGCGCGACTGCTACGGGCGCAGGTTCGAATCCTGCCTCGGGCATGGATGTCTGTGAAGTCCTTAGGTTAGTTAGGTTTAAGTAGTTCTGAGTTCTAGGGGACTGATGACCTCAGATGTTAAGACTCATAGTGCTCAGAGCCATTTGAATCATGTAGAAATTACGGTCTTGGGAAACTGAACTAATCTATTGGAACCATCCTGCATGTGAACTGTATTTATCACCTCAGCAACACCTGCAGCTACACTAATAATTATTAGACATTCATAGCACACTGTCGTTGCACCCGAATTCAAGGTATTGTCAGTGTCGTCAGCGTTATGTCCTTATCACAACAGAGCTGGTGGTGATGACGATGCGTGAGAACAGAGAGGAGGTGCACTCTTTTGGCGACGACAACATGCGATGCACATACCTGCACAAATGGTATTGCTTTATGCTTTTACATTCATCGTATTCCATGGATCCTCTCGAGGACGACTAACTACTTGGATGTGGAACTAGTCAATATGTACTGTAACTAAATGCAAGGGTGGTCTTGGAAATTAATCTTAATCTCTGCTAGATTCAGAGTGCATCTCAGAGTCATAACCGTTTGCAAGCAGTGCTTGCTTAGAAAACCGGTAGTTTAGCTAGTAGCTCTTACCCGATCGACCCCAGTCAACTTCAAACTTCAGCAGCTCATGCCCGACATAAGCGCCAGCCAGAGTCTTTGTACAGACTAATGCGCTACGCTGGGACAAAGAGCCTCCAGCTGGCCGACGTACAACGCTCGCTGCCCAGCTCTCAGGGAACGCATAGCACGTTCACGAGGTAGGGCTAGCTGCCGGTTTACTGCATTCACGGCGAAGTTGTGGAAGGACGTGCGCCGAGCGGGATTAGCCCAGCAGTCTCATGCGTTGCAGTCATGGACTGTGCGGCTGGTCCCGGCGGAGGTTCGAGTCCTCCCTCGGGCGTGGGTGTGTGTGTATGTTTGTCCTTAGGATAATTTAGGTTAAGTACTGTGTAAGCTTAGGGACTGATGACCTTAGCAGTTAAGTTCCATAAGATTTCACACACATTTGAACATTTTTTGGAAGGACGCGCGATACTGAATTACCAAGGAATGATGAGGAGAGTTTAAAGTTCCCCAAAGCGGTAGACACTGCAGTCGGCAATAGGGAGTTCAGATGAGGAAGAAAGGATGTCTTTTTAAAAGTGTGCAGGCACAGAAGTTGGACAAACAAATGCGGTTACAAGAGAGGTATTTTCAAATAAAGATGGGATAGCGGTGGGATAGCAGAAGAAATGCTTCAACTGATTGACGAAGCAAGGAAGTACAATAATGCCCAGGAATAGAAAGAAGTATTTAGGAACGAAGTCAAATGGAGATATTCAGGGATATTATAATTAACTTTCGCTGCATGAGAGGGTCCCCCTCCCCTCCCCCTCCCTCCCCCCCCCCCTTCGCACGTCCTATGCAAAACGAGTGATCGTAGGACAATGAAACTTTATAGAAACATTTGGTGAGTACACGTGGAAGGGAAATAACGACCAAAACCGTTGAAAGAAAAACAAAACATTTTAATTTCCACATGAGACCGCAAATTTGTTAATTGCTTGCCATTTTGGATGTTGGCTGTCGGGAGGCGGCTCGTGCACTGCTTGAAGCTCGCACATTGCGTTATGCATTCTCAAGCCATGTGGATGTGAGATTCTTGTTAATTTCGTTCTGAAGCGATTTGAAATTCTTTGCATTATTGTTGTTAAATTCAGTGAGTTTACTTTCCTGTCTGTCATTAAATTCAGTGAGTTTACTCAGTAATAATTGTAAAACATCATTACTTGGAGCAGGGAGTACAACTTCACTCTTCTCTGGTAAAGCAGAAGCAGTACCTACATTCCTACTAACAGAAGTAAAGGCAAAATTACTCCGCTCTATTGGAGTGGCAACCAGACCTGAATTTCCACCGAAAGTGGGGAAAACAAAATTACTCTGCACTTTTGAGGCGGAATCAACGCTGGAATTTCTGATAATGAGTTCGGTTTGCGTCACTGTATTGTCATGTCCTAAGTTGCGTGTAGCACACAGTAGTTCATCACGCATTGCTGGCAAATGATCGCCTACATTCCGATTCTCCGCAGTAGTGTTCGAAAATTCCCGGCTCTCAATATTCTCAAAAGAATTTTCTACTCTCTGTTCCGAATTTTCAGAAACTGCGTTTGAAACCGTTCCTACACTCATGTTCGCAACCGTATCTACGTTTGCGTTTGCAGTAGCATCTGCATTATTTTCCATTTTCTTTTGTGCTCGCGTCGTCATTGTCGCAATACGAACGAAAACATGTCACTAAAATACACCGCTATCCTAAAAATTCCATTGTTTAATTAACTATTACACAATGCGCCAACAAATTCAAAGACAAAACTGCTGAGACAAAATTTTGTGTTAATAGAAAGTAGTGCGCAAGCGATCAAAATGCTGTGCCTCCACTAATGATTACTGTTGCGTAAGCTTGCAGTTGGCAGTAAAAAGACGAAGCATATCTAACTACGACTCATCCAAAAAAAAAAAAAAAAAAAAAAAAGTATCCTGGCAGGCATGTCGACAGGCGAAAGTCGCGAGCTCTATCTTCTAATCTCGTGTTTTCTACTGAAAATCTCGTGCTTGTACTCTTGTTAACTTTACTATTACAGAGATCGCCTAAACTTTTTAAACTTTTTAAATTGATTCTGTGCGCAACAAATAACTTACTTGGTCTTTCTGCTGCCACTGCTTGATCTTCTTCTTTCCATTATTTAACAAAAACATAAAAAACCTATTATTCAAGCTGAGTGCAATGCATGCTTTGTATGGCGGCTCCTGCTGTTGCTGCGGCTACTGCTGTTCAAATCTAAACTCGATTTTTTTAGAAAACTTTATTCTGAAAGCCATTCTTTCTCATTCAATTAACAAAACGCTAGAAGCTCTTTGAACAATCGCTTCGTATGTAAATCTGCCTCCAGTGGCATTAAAGCAATATTTCAAATTAATCAAACTCTTGAGACAGACTGAAATACTTCTCAATTAAATACATAGTGAAACAATTTCCTGACGATTACAAAAGAAATCAATGACAAAAATCAATACTTAATCTAACAATGGTTTCCATTAAGAATTCTATTCCTATCACTATCAAAATTGCCGTCCGCTGCCACGCACATACACAAACCCTTTTCTTTAAATTAATAAGCGCGCTGCAAATTATAAAAAATGTCAACTCACTACCAAATCCCGTGTCGCTGCTGGCGGACACAGCAGTACGGCAGCTCGGCGACGACCCCTCGCCCAACACACGTGCGCACCACAGCAGGCGGGCTCCTACACTGGCCTCCTAACTGCCACTAGTTAATCCGTGCACTGCGAAGCGCGACAACAATATCTTAGATTCCTGAGCTTGAGTATGCGCGCTGTAGCCAACCTTTAAATCCTAAGAGAGTATTGCCAACTCTCACTATTTCTTGATATTTTCCTGTACCTATGTCAGCTTGTTTTCCTCACACATTCTACTTGTTTGATTGCGAAGTTACTTCATGTTTTATTGTAGACTAATGTAACTTTTCTCTTATAAAAAATTACCAGTTTCGTTCAAATTTTGAACTTCTTCAGACCAGTTAAAACAAATAAAAGACATTCTTATTTCGAACTTTCGTAAGCAAAAAAAAAAAAAAAAATGTATATAAAATAAAAAAAGGTTGAAATGGCTCTGAGCACTGTGGGACTCAACATCTGAGGTCATTAGTCCCCCAGAACGTAGAGCTGTTTCAACCTAACTAACCTAAGGACATCACACACATCCATGCCCGAGGCAGGATTCGAACCAGTGACCGTATCGGTCGAGCAGTTCCAGGCTGTAGCCCCTAGAACCGCTCGTCCACCTCGGCCGGCGTGCAGCTGTCTTAAGTCACTAATGCACATACTTTACAAAGTCAGGAACTACAAAGGAGAGTGTGCAAGTGTTTTAGGAAATGTCGCCTTCAGGATATTGTACATAAAGATCATAAAGTCATTATGTTAGAACAAAACAGCTGCAAAGATAAAATGAATTTCTAAGGTTTTAGTGATACTTGGCGAATTTGAGCACCGAAATAAATCAATGGCAACAGGTGAAAATATGTGTCGGACTGCCGCTCGAACTAGGATTATTCGCTTTTTTTATCACCTTCATTCCGGTGCAGAGAGGGTGGGCTATGAACGAAACCCAGTACCTGGCCACGATGCCTCCGCCTTTCCGTTCCTGAACCGCCCCTTCCGTTTTTGTAACAGGAACGTAGATTAAACAAACAAGCTATATTGGCACAGTCGTGCCCTTCCAGGGGTAAAAAAAGTGTGTGAACAGCAATGACAAAACTGGAACACTGCGTAAAGGCCGCTTTCCGGTGGAACCAACATCGAACACTACACTCGCTGCTACTAGCGGAAAGACGTCCAGGGTTCTTTCTAACCCACTGCCGGGCCGGGAACTTCTTCACAAGAAAGTGTCCTCGTGGTTCTGTCTCTCTCAATAAATTGACGCGAACATAAGGTTAACTTCTCATACCCACCACACCCCAAGTGCGTGGAGAGTCCAAGACGACACTAATAACGTAATTAGCAAAGTATTGGCGGTAGCGCGCGCGTCATCGGAGAGGAGGGAATCGATCCTGTAGGAAGGTTCGCAAATCGAGAAAGTGCTTGTCACCATCCCGGTAAAGATACAGTATGGTCAAACGTGTCATCCATGACACGACATGCACCTTATTATGTCGATAAAACGTCATATCCAGAAAAATAAGGTATTCTGGAGTCACTGCAGTTGTGCGCTGAATGACGGCCAGCACCAGTCTCGTCAACCTCCACATCTCCACGGCAGACCCACATATTATATGGAATACGTCCGTATCTGACAGATGGCACTGGATGCATAACGGAGAGAGTGCCACTCGTATGGAATGGAGTCTCTGGCAAGTCATTTATTTGTGATTGACCACGAAATACCAGGTCCATCAGACTTCTGAATCGAGGAGGGTGACGTGCACTAAGCGGCAGACCATCGACCAAGTAACCAAGGATATAAGGCTTTCAATTGGATTTCTGGGATGGCCTTGCATCGTTTGCCAGTAAACGCCACGAGACTTCTACAGATCTGCATGTCGGCAGGTCGACGTAAATGAAGCCCACAAAAAGATTAACTGGTGGTGGTTAGTGAAAGGCGGTTACCAGTTCTTCGATCAGAGTTTTCATGAAGCTGCACTTGCGGTGAGTTCACATCATCGTGGTGGCTTATGAACCAGCTGCCTTAGCCCTCCGCTTCGGCCACCCAAGAACGCTTCCCATCCGACCCAAATTCCAAGCCCTTTACACACTAATGACCTTGTGTCAGCTACCACAAATCCATTGTATGTTATGTATGTATTGTATGTTAACTGGGGTGCCTAGAAACGATGGAGAGGCTTCGACCCCGCCACAGCCGCAGTGATCCACAAGCCCAAAACGGCTACTGCAGTCCACTTCGCCCCTCCGCCGCCCCACACCAAAAAATGGTTCAAATGGCTGTGAGCACTATGGGACTCAACATCTGAGGTCATCAGTCCCCTAGAACTTGGAACTACTTAAACCAAACTAACCCAAGGACATCACAAACATCCATGCCCAAGGCAGGATTCGAACCTGCGACCGTAGCGATCACGCGGTTCGAAACTGAAGCACCTAGAACCGCACAGCCACACCGGCCGGCGCCCCACACCAAACTACTCTTTGAGGGTTATTGTGCGGTTCGGCCCCCAGTGAACCTACCCCTCCTCCCTCTCCCCCCAGGGAATGCCTCACGCCAGATGAGTGTAACCCCTATGTTTATATGGTAGAGTAATGGTGGTGTACACTTACGTGGAGAACTTGTTAGCGCAGCAATTGCCGACATAGTGTAGCTGAGGCGGAATAAGGGGAACCGAGGCAGGTGGAAAACCGCCTAAAAACCATCCACAGACTGTCCGGCTCACCAGACCTCGACACAAGTCCGTTGGGAGGATTCGTACCGGGGACCAGGCGCTCCTTCCCAATCCGGAAAGCCGTGCATTAGATCGCACGGCTAACCGGGCGGGTTCTCAAACCCCTTACTCGTAGCTCCTGATTCCCGCAACAGAGTGGTCAGGGTGCGCATCCGCTCTGAAAGAACGGATCTGTGGTCGTCGTCACCTTGTTGACAAAGGGTGACAATTACTAAACTATATGAAAAAAACCTAAATTAGCTACAAACTATGGCCTGCACTCACTTTATTCAACATGTAAAAGAGTTTGACAGAGCACTGAAAGACCTGAGTCGAAACAAGGCCCCGGGAGTAGACAACATTCCATTAGAACTACTGACAGTCTTGGGAGAGCCAGTCCTGACAAAACTCTACCATCTGGTGAGCAAGATGTATGAAACAGGCGAAGTACCCTCAGACTTCAAGAAGAATATAATAATACCAATCCCAAAGAAAGCAGGTGTTGACAGATGTGAAAATTACCGAACAATCAGTTTAATAAGCCACAGCTGCAAAATACTAACACGAATTCTTTACAGTCGAATGGAAAAACTAGTAGAAGCCGACCTCGGGGAAGATCAGTTTGGATTCCGTAGAAATACTGGAACACATGAGGCAATACTGATCTTACGACTTATCTTAGAAGAAAGATTAAGGAAAGGCAAACCTACGTTTCTAGCATTTGTAGACTTAGAGAAAGCTATTGACAATGTTGATTGGAATACTCTCTTTC
The DNA here is from genome assembly GCF_021461395.2 of Schistocerca americana. Classification (NCBI taxonomy): domain Eukaryota; kingdom Metazoa; phylum Arthropoda; class Insecta; order Orthoptera; family Acrididae; genus Schistocerca; species Schistocerca americana. The sequence goes on along the minus strand of NC_060123.1, from coordinate 101,212,190 downwards.
AAATTCTATGGGCGGCAGGGGTAAAATACAGGAAGCGAAAGGCTATTTACAATTTGTACAGAAACCAGATGGCAGTTATAAGAGTCGAGGGACATGAAAGGGAAGCAGTGGTTGGGAAGGGAGTAAGACAGGGTTGTAGCCTCTCCCCGGTGTTATTCAATCTGTATATTGAGCAAGCAGTAAAGGAAACAAAAGAAAAATTCGGAGTAGGTATTAAAATTCATGGAGAAGGAATAAAAACTTTGAGGTTTGCCGATGACATTGTAATCCTGTCAGAGACAGCAAAGTACTTGGAAGAGCAGTTGAACGGAATGGACAGTGTCTTGAAGGGAGGATATAAGATGAACATCAACAAAACCAAAACGAGTATAATGGAATGTAGTCGAATTAAGTCGGGTGATGTTGAGAATATTAGATTAGGAAATTAGACACTTAAAATAGTAAAGGAGATTTGCTATTTGGGGAGCAAAATAACTGATGATGGTCGAAGTAGAGAGGATATAAAATGTAGACTGGCAATGGCAAGGAAAGCGTTTCTGAAGAAGAGAAATTTGTTAACTTCGAATATAGATTTAAGTGTCAGGAAGTCATTTCTGAAAGTATTTGTATGGAGTGTAGCCATGTATGGAAGTGAAACATGGACGGTAAATAGTTTGGACAAGAAGAGAATAGAAGCTTTCGAAATGTGGTGCTAAAGAAGAATGCTGAAGATTAGATGGGTAGATCACATAACTAATGAGGAAGTATTGAATAGGATTGGGGAGAAGAGAAGCTTGTGGCACAACTTGACCAGTAGAAGGGATCGGTTGGTAGGACATGTTCTGAGGCATCAAGGGATCACGAATTTAGTATTGGAGGGCAGTGTGGAGGGTAAAAATCGTAGGGGGAGACCAAGAGATGAATACACTAAGCAGATTCAGAAGGATGTAGGTTGCAGTAGGTACTGGGAGATGAAGAAGCTTGCACAGGATAGAGTAGCATGGAGAGCTGCATCAAACCAGTCTCAGGACTGAAGACCACAACAACAACAACAACAACGCCACTACAGATATTCGGTTTTAGATTCGATATGCCTGCCATTATTGGCGATGATGTGTTGCAGACGCATAGCGAAATTCTGCATGACCCGCTGAAGTGTTGGAACATCGTGCTGTCGATGACCTCCTGTATGTCTGTTTTCAGCTCAGCAATGGTTTTGGGGTTATTGCTGCACCTCGTCTTTACTACAGCCCCACAAAAAGGAGTCGCTTGTGTTCAGATCCGGAGAATATGGCGGCCAATCGACGCCCATGTCAGTGGCCTCTGGGTACCCCACAATCAGAATGTGGTCCCTAAAGTGCTCCTCCAGGATATGAAACTCTCTCCTGCTTCGATGCGGTGGAGCTCCGTCTTGCATGAACCACATCTTGTCGAAATCAAGGTCACTTTGGGTAATGAGGATCAAATCATCTTCCAAACCCTTCACGTACCGTTCAGTAGTCACCAAGCCGTCAAGGAATATCGGACCTATTATTCCGTGACTAGACATCGCTCACCACATAGTCACCCATTGAGGGTCAAGAGACTTCTTGATCGCCAAATGCGGATTCTCAGTCCGCGAAATACGCCAATTTTGCTTATCGACGAACCCATCCAGATGAAAGTGTGTTTCATCGCTAAACCACATCATCATGCGCGTACGAATTCCCGTCATGCCCTGCTGCCAACCGTGCATTTTGAACGTTCTAACACAAACCGTACAGAGGTTCAATAATTGTCACCCTGCTTGCAAATTTATAGGCGTTGGCCTTGCCGCAGTGGATACACCGGTTCCCATCAGATCATCGAAGTTAAGCGCTGTCGGGAGTGGCCGGCACTTGGATGGGTGACCATCCGGGTCGCCATGCGTTGTTGCCATTTTTCAGCCTCGTGATGCCACTTGAGGAGCTACTCGACCGAATAGTAGCGGCTCCGGTCAAAGAAAACCATTATAACGACCGGGAGAGCGGTGTGCTGACCACACGCCCCTCCTATCCCCATCCTCTTTGAGGATGACACGGCGGTCGGATGTCCCGATGGGCCACTTGTGGCTTGAAGACGGAGTGCTTTTGTTTTTCTACAAAGTAATGATTAGTATGTTGAACTGAAAGTGTAACGGAAGAGAATCTCGAACACATTTTCTTCAGAAGCATATTACTGGAATTCTTTTGTAGGCATCAGAGGATGTTGTTTATAGTGGCTCGGAAAGAAGTAAATCGTGCTGCTCAACTCTGCTGCTGGGCTGTAGTCGTCGCTCCCATCGGCCAGAGTAAACATTGTGGGACATAACTGTCACAGTGTATGAAGGTGTGTTTATAACACGCCTTTATAATGTTCAAAAACTCCACGGTACCGAAAATCCTTTTGATCATTGAGCTGTTTGTCTGGCTCCTTAATGCGATGCATCAAAGTTTCTCATTCTTCCAGAATACTAAGGAAACGTCTATTTGGGGCTGTTTGCTTTACTTCCATTTGTTGTTCTACTTTACGTCTTTTGCTTCACACGGTTTACAGATGTACGGAAAGCGATTTTGTTATTTGTGCCTACGAGTTCCTTGAAGCGAGTATGGAAATTGCGTCCCGTCTGTCTCATTTAAAACTTCTCGCATTCTCTACGTTTTCATTTATACATTCCTAATCTGCTGAATTTTCCTGCGTAGTAGTCGATCTTATGTCGTACACTTATTTGATTTAAGCCTTGTGCACAGAATACTATCGCGACTGTTTTAGGAAAAGCATCATTCTAAATTTTGTCATATATTTGCTCTGTATGTAAGCGTTATATAGTTCATTTTCTTGGTGCGTACGGTTTAGTTTCTCGAAAGGTGTTGTATGCTACTTTTAATTCTTTGATGTATTTTACTTACGCCATTCATTTTAAATCAATTGGCCACTTGCTTTCTTCAAGGTGTCTAATTTGTGCTCCTTTTCGAATTCAGCCAATGGCAGCTTTCGAACTGTTAACTAAAGCAGTCTCTTTTATGCTCTGTGGTGTATAAAATGTATACCTTGCGACTACTTTCGTGTCGTCGTTTCTCATCCAAAATGATATTACATATGTTGCAAGAGAATTAGTACTATGAGTTCAAATAAAAACATAGCGTCCGCAAGAACACAGGTTACTGAATGTGGTCTTCAGTGCTTGCGGTTCCACGATAACTGTGAGCAACTGCGACTTCTTCGGCAGCATACACCTCAAAGTCCGTGCGGCTACGCTCCCGGGGAGAAGATGTCGCCATTAGGTTAACTGCGGCTAAGATTAACGGCTCAGAGCCAGCAGCCGCTCACACCGTTAATCAGACAGACAGCCCAGACCTCATCAGGAGCTAGTGGAAGATTTATATGTCTCTCTCAGCACAAGGGCGGAACGCAGGTGAGATACGGTAGAGTAAGAAGTTCCGTATTTTCTTAAAAGCTAAGTGCTTTTCTAAATTTGTATTAATTTTCTGTTTATTTTACAACTACGACATCGAGGAAGTATTGCGATTCATTTAGTTTCTATACTGTCTTACAAGGACATTGTCAACTATCAGTTTACTATCGTAGTGTAAAACTTCATACAGATTTTAGCGTCAAAGATTTTCCTTATTTTACTACTGTATTGTAAAGGACATTATATGCTTAGTAAGCCAGAGCGTTGCTATATTTGGACGTAATTTTTGGATGCTGTAATATTTTTTTGCCTCCGTGGCCATTACCAAGCTAAGTGCTAATATAAGGAGTTATTAGTGCGCATATCTCTGTCTCTCTGCAACTTGTAAGAACTCAATCTTCCGCAACACATAACGCTGTCGCTAACATCCTGTACTGTTCCTTATCACAGGTGTAGTGCAGACGAAATTTTAGATGTTATGTAATGTCTCAGCAGTTGAATTTGATGTTGAGCAATATTCGCTGAGATCTAGTTAATATTTTTCGTAAGTTTGACGGCTACGATTGCCAGCTAGGTCAACGATGTTATAAGATTATGTAATTGGCTTATTCAATTACGGATTTGTGTGTGGTATAGTAACTTCTTTCTTAATTCTTGTTGGTGTTGTCTTAGCTTGTAAATTTGTCTTATCCGTAATTGTTTTATATAATTTCAGTACCATTGTCAGCATTATTTTTATGTTTTAAGTCTGTCTGTTCGTTAAGAACTTTGTCTGGATGTTTGCGTATGTGGGAGTAGATTTCTATTTCTCCTAAAAGCTCAGTATTGGGACCTTACGTGTTATGTGCAGAACACGCAAAGCATCTTCCACCCAGTTTTCTTTGTATGTGGTTTAAGACTGTGGGTGAGTTCGTGTCCACTGTTTCTGGTACGTTCTAGGTATCTAATTTTAAATTTGTGCCTGTTTTGCCTGTACAAAATTTTTCGCAGTCATTACTATTAATTTTAATAATTAATTACAACTAGTGCGAAAAATTCTGTAGAAGCCAAACAGGCAGAAATTTCAAAATCAGACACCGAGAAAATACCAGAAATAGTGACAAAAATCCATTCAGTCTTCAAACGCATGCAAGAAACACGAAGTCACGATGTAAGCCACATCGAAGATGCAATGCAAATTCTTGACGCACGCACGCAAATGTCCAGAAAAAAATTCTTAACGAACAAACTGACTTAAAATGTAAAAATTTTATTGACAGCTTCCTTGACATTATGGTTCAAATGTCTCTGAGCACTATGGGACTTAACATCTGAGGTCATCAGTCCCCTAGAACTTAGAACTACTTAAACCTAACTAACCTAAGGACATCACACACATCCATGCCCGAGACAGGATTCGAACCTGCGACCGTAGCGCCTAGAACCGCTCAGCCACTTGACATTATAAAACACGATTACGGGCAGGACAAATTTACAGGCTGAAACAATACTAGCGAACTTTAGGATAAAATTTACTACTACCACAGCCAACTCCACAGATGAGAAAACCAATTATGCAACCAACTGAATTCGTTTATTAAGATGTCAATTGAAAATATCAAACGCAAGAAAAATATTAATTAGGTTTCAACGAATATTGCTCCAGAACAAATTCTACTGCTGAGACATTACATAATATCTGCGCTATGCTACGACACGAAGCAATACAAGGTGTCAGACACTGACAGCTTTCACAATATGCTATGGAAGCAAGTACCATGACAGATATATGCAAAACTGTAAGTAGCTACAGTCGCAGATGTATGCACTAACAGCCCCATAAGTTTTCAGATAACTTTACAATGGCCGTGGAGTGGAAACATAGCACAAAAAAATAACATCATCATAAAATGGCTTAAAAATAGCAGCATTCTGGCTTACTAAATATATACTGTCCTTACAAAACGTCTATAAAGGTGCACGCCCAGAAGAATTCATAATATTGTAAAGGGGTTAGGATAAAATAATACAAAACTCTAAGGAATAAGAGTACATGAAGCTAACCTATGGAGTTATTCCACCTTATTCTACTAAAGCGGGTCATCTAGTGCTAGACAATATACACGCACTGGTGTACAGGAGAGGCCACCATTCAGTTTTAATTATCACCTCGAGAATGCCAATCTGAGACGATGAAGCGTGATGACAGCTACAGTTTCTCTCTACATATTCCCCCTTCAATTATATAAATTTTTCTTACTTGTCGGAGACATTAGTTGTTGAAGTCTGCATTTTCACTGTTCAGGAAACGTTACACCATGAAAATCACTTCGTCATTATTCTGGAAATGCCTGGCACCGAAAGGTTTCTTCGTCTGAGGAAAGAGGAAGAAACCACCGATAGCCATCCCAAGAAAATATGGTGGATTATGCAAAATTAGGTAGCCGAAAATCTGTTTTTAACCTATCTTGTGCAGAATGAACTCGGGCATTGTGAGGGGTTAAAATTACCGTTTGGAAGTTTCCCTCTATTGTTACCAGGGGAACATACTTTCGTCAGACGTAACGGTGAATACTTTGACTGTGTTTCAAGAAGACTCTTCACACTACAATACATGAAATTTTACTTCAACTTATTACGTAATTAAATCAAGATTTATTTAACTTGATACCCTTCTTTGCCATAGGAGCAGTGGTTAATTTTAGCAGTTTTGGACTAGCAAAGCACCACTTGACGCTCTGATTAACAGCACTGTTCTTTTGAGGAACAATGTTCAACATTAACAACACTACAATTTCATTTGAAACTTTAACTACTCGAAGGTCGCAGATGATGATGTTGACTGCTGTAGGCTGACACCTCGAAATTGGGCAAACTCTTGCATGCTGAACACCATATTGGCCTCAGGAGCGTCTCCCATACGTCGTTGCGGATTTCAGCTAGCCTTCGCTAATGTCTTTCGTATCGATTCTCGCTGTCGACTTTGATGTGGCACCTGGATCTCTGGGCAGTATCACTACCGTGACGCTATCGCTTTGTACACTCAAGATGAGTAGGTGGTTAAAGTCATTCAGCTGAAATGTCATGGCTGCAACATTAACGTTACTGTCTCGATTACGGCCACTTTTTGAATAGGTGCAAGCAGTCCTGAAACCAAATATTCATAAAATCGTGAAAGATGTTGAAAACAGACAGATGAATGATTTTCACTTTCTCCATTGCCATCTCGATTGTGATTCTTCAATCATCGAGCAACAGGGCGTCCACATCTCTTTCGACCTCCCGTTCTTCACAGAGAGATGGTCTGCCACCTCATTCTTCGTTATGAAGAGATATTTGACCACACTGGAAACATCTACACCACTTATCCACAGTCGTGTGATGCTGCAGTGTTGGCGTAGACATCCATCTACTTAGTATGTGTTATTTCAGCATTGTTCCCCTTTAAATGCAGTCAACAATTTTGCCGCATCATACTCCACTCTCTCAGTGGGCTGCACTACGTTATTTGGGCTCTTCTAGCAGCGTGCAGCGGTAGTATGGCGCCGGGTTTTCAAGAACTACCAGGGCTGCAGAAAGTACCTGCAAAACAAATAAAAAATTAATTACGTATTGTTACTTTTTCAAGGTGATAGCTATCACCTTTGGACTATTCCTCGTGGCTAGGAATGATAGAAGCAGAATGCAAAATACATTGCAGAATTTAAAAATCTCTATGGCGCATCTCTCGGATTTCGAGAGAAGCATGATTTTTGGAAAACGAGTGCTTTCACTGGTGCCAACAGAAGTCGATGTTGAGTATAACGACGTCCTATATCAAACGGGGAAAACACAACTGTGGCTTAAATTCCAAACTACCTGACCAGAAAGCGCAACACATCATTATCCCAGAAACCACCGAGATGGACACTTATCTACAGAATGTACACTGCCTGACAATTGGTAAGGAACAGAGTCGTTGTTGGACAGGAATAATCACAGGCAGTGAAGGACGACCTCAAACACAATATAAAAGTTTAAAAATGGTTCAAATAGCTCTGAGCACTATGGGACTTAACATCTATGCTCATCAGTCCCCTGGAACTTAGATCTACTTAAACCTAACTAACCTAAGGACATCACACAACAGCCAGTCATCACGAGGCAGAGAAAATCCCTAACCCCGCCGGGAATCGAACCCGGGAACTCGGGCGCGGGATATAAAAGTTTAGGTAATAGTGGTTGAGTGGAATATTTACAACAAAAAATGGTACATATTTCACCACATGGGAATGCAGAATAAAAGAAATAAGTAATGTTTATGCCTGACCCAGGTCTGGCTTCCGGGATCGATAACGGACTGTCAGTCAGAAATATGCCCTCCTCGAGTGCTGATGCACAGTTGGACCTGTTATTCGTGCTGGCTACCAAACTACTGAGGAGCCCTTGGGGAATATTGTCTCACTCTTCTCTCAAAGCGGTTTTCGGTTCTTGCACCATTCGGTTTGTTGTTGTTCTTTGAGAAACACGTTTGTAGAGAGCTTCCCAAGCATGTTCTAGAGGATTTAGGGCCGGTAATTACTCAGGTTATTCTACACGGTCAGTATCTTTACTTTCCAGTATGACTGACACATCAGCCGTTCTGTGTGGGCGGGCATTGTCCTCCATAACAAGAAAATCGAGACCTACCGCCCCACTACACAAAGGAACGTGATCTGAAGTAATCTATCTGCAATACTATTGTGCTTTAATGGTACCTCGAGCAAAGCTATGCAGCTGTGTTCGGCGTTTGTGCACAGTGGCTGCCAACACCACAAAGTCTAGGCCGGTGGTTCCCAAACTTTCTGAGCGCTTTACCTCTATGCATGATCAGATATTGACTTATGCTGCCACCCCCCCCTCCCCCTCCCCTCTCTTGCTCCATCAATCTCCGCCGTTATCACCATTGGTGTTTAACTACAGATATTTTAGACATTAGGATTTTGTAGATGTTTCATGAAATCTAATGGGTGAATAAAACAATGTGTACTGCTTTCCTCTAATCAAAATTTTTTTCTTTATTTTTACAGAATGATGCAGTTCTCATCGCATTTCGAGTGCTGCCTAGAGCACCTGAGAAGAGAAACCTAACTGTCTGTATTGAGGGTAGACACGTGTTACAAAACATGCTTCCCTCTACAGTACTCCTCTCCCTACTGATTAGTACTTTACACATACCCCGCGCTGCCATGCAAAATTAAGCAAGTTACAATTTGTAATCTACACAAATTGTTTCTAAATCGCTGGGTTGCTGACTTCAGGCTGGTAGTCCTTTGTGTCTGACCACTGCCACCATAATAATAATAATAATAATATTAATAATAATAATAACAATAATAATTAAGCTCCATACCAACGTAGCAGACATTATGCAATTACTGTTTTGTCATGAGCCGGCCGGAGTGGCCGAGCGGTTCTAGGCGCTACAGTCTGGAACCGCACGACCGCTACGGTCGCAGGTTACAATCCTGCCTCAGGCATGGATGTGTGTGATGTCCTTAGGTTAGTTAGGTTTAAGTAGTTCTAAGTTCTAGGGGACTGATGACCTCAGAAGTTAAGTCCCATAGTGCTCAGAGCCATTTGGACGATTTGTTTTATCATGCTGTCGATTACTTCGTTTACCTGTTACCAAATGAATATTGAAACAATTTCTGATCCATTGCGGTCACCACATACAAGTAATTATCGGTAACTTACGTGACCAGTAAACAGTCATCTGAAAAGTAATAATACTAATTATCTTTATAAATAATTGTGGTTTTGTGACTGAAACACAATCTAACCCTTCTGTTTTACCCCTCAGAAAATTTTATTTTACCTCTCGGGAGGTAATTACCCTCCGGTTGGGAACCACCTCGGCAATATCTATGACGTTCATGAAAGTTCTGTGATGTATAATGTGTTCCCCACTCTCTCTCCACACTAACTGGTGGTTGGATCGCTTGCCACAATGAAGCGGGACTGATCCCAAACAGCATGTTCCCTACTCCAGCGAACTCTTTCGCAGCAAGGGCACGGCTGAAGTGTGGTATATTTAACAGACGTCCGAGCGTACAAACCAACGTTATTTAATCCCCTCGAAGTAGTTGATGCAGAGTCATGTGCACCGGCAACAGTTGCAAGGTCTGCAGTGATTTGCGTAGAGGTGATATGTCTGCTCCTTTCCGCCACTAGGGCTACGTATCGACCCTACTGTGGTGTGGCAGTCCGTCTGCGATCAGCGGCATGCTTCCGCTTAGCATTTCCATTTTCAGAGGCCTTTTTTAATCAGGAGGTGACACGTCCTGATACGTCCATTACTGTGGCCACAGTAGTGTTTGTGTTGTATTTGTATTTGTATTTTAACCGGGGACCTAGAAACCACGGAGAGGCTCCGTCCCCGCCGCAGCCGCAGTGGTCCACAACCCCACGACGACTACCGCAGTCCACTTCACCCCTCCACCGCTCCACACCGAACCCAGGGTTATTGCACTGTTCGGCCCCCAGTGGGCCCCCCGGGGAACGTCTCACACCAGACGAGTGTAACCCTTATATTTGCGCGGTAAAGTAATGGTAGTGTACGCGTACATGAAGAACACGTTTGCGCAGCAATCGCCTACATAGTGTAACTGAGGCGGAATAAGGGGAACCAGCCCGCATTCGCTGAGGCAGACGGAAAAGCGCCTAGAAACGATCCACAGACTGGCCGGTTCACCGGACCTCGACACAAATCCGCCGGGCGGATTCGTGCCGAGTACCAGGCGCTACTTTCCGCCCGGAAAGCCGTGCATTAGACCGCATGGCCAACCGTTGGGGGGGGGGGGGGGGTCGCATTAGTGATACTGTGACCGGCTTCGAGCCGTCCAACTACTAGTCCACGATCGTAGGTACTTAGATTACGCCTTGCAAACATGTTGCCATACCACACGGAATTTCACACAAATCGGTTTCACAACAACCTTCGTCCAACACCATACTAAAGGAACTGTCATATGCGTACAGTGCTTTCGCGCACAGGCTTCGCTGCAGTTAACGCGTCCCGCCCTCTACATTTCCTTTTCCAATCATTGGTCGTATGTTCCGTAACAATTGCCGGTTGTTCCGTAGCATCTGGCTGTTGTTCCTTAACAAGTGTCATCTGTAACTTAGCAATTGTCAAGCAGAGCATCAAAGAAAAAAATAATTATCTTTTTTAATCGCATGCAGCAAACATTCTAGGCGGAGCGGCTGTCTGAAAACCATTGATTACATCACCGAATCCTTGGTAACGACGAATTGGTATCAAGCACATAAAAATGGGAACAGCTACAATGGAAGAGCGTTATCTGTTCAGACGAATCTTCTTCCACATTATCCCCAACCATACCAAATATTACGATTAAAGACCGCTAGCAGCAGCCTATCGTTTCTGCCTTTTGGTAGTTGAGTAGCCTAATAGTGGTCCTGAATCACTGTGTTAGAGAGCGGAGCCCGCCGCTGTGACCGAGAGGTTCTAGGCGCTTCAGTCCGGAACCGCGCTGCTACTACGGTCGCAGGTTCGAGTCCTGCCTCTGGTATGGATGTGTGTAATGTCCTTAGGTTAGTTAGGTTTAAGTAGTTCTAAGTCTAGGGCACTAATGACCTCAGATGTTAAGTCCCATAGTGCTTAGAGCCAATTTCGAAAAGAGAGCGGAGATATGTCAGTATTCTTGGAGTCAGTCTTCTACCAATGCTGCAAAAAACTTAAGCTGGTGAGTGGCCCATCCACCAAGGCCATAGAGGTCCCACAGACAAGTACAAAACTGTCTGAGACATCTAACCGTATAGTTTCCATTTTGATGATAATTTTGGAGGACCAGCAGTAGAAACTGTTTCCTTCTTTGTGCCAGTGCAAGACATCGCTCAGCCTCAGCAGTTGGAAAAATCAAGAGTTTTTATTCAGCAGTGTGAATCAGTGATGACGCTGTCAGCAGGAGCGCAACGGCACCAGCACTGACGCCACTCTGCGTGCGACGCCAGCTGGACATATCGTCCAGAACTGGGATTATGACCAAGTGAGCGACATGAGAACCCTGGAAACACCGAGCAGCTGAAGAGGACGGATTTCACAGAACGCCTGAGAAGAAATGGTCTAGTCAGTAGCCGATAAGAAGACTGTGCTATCCGAACAGTGGAAATGTAACATGCCCGGTTCTGCTGTCTATAGAACAGCCTATTCCTGGGGATTTCTGAAAAGCACAAATTGAGTTGTGTAAATCTGTTGTAATACGGTGCTTTCCACAGTTCTGGAGCAAATTGTGTTCACTCTCTTCCTCAGACAACTGGTATCATGCTTGAAGGAAAGAGCAGACGTTGCTACTGATGTGTGCATAGATACTTCGTCTGTGCACTGGTGACTATTATTGTGTCCTTTTTAAGCATTTTTGTAATTGACTACTGTGGGGAGTCGTTTGTGATAGGAACGTACACCTGGGATGCACAAAACCAAGTTCTGGTACCCAACGGCATGAGGAACTACCGCAAATGATCATGTGGATTAACTGAAAACAAGGACATCGTCACGCAATGGAAATGTCTGACTGAAAAGAATATTATTCGGAATGGCCTACTTAGGCGTTAAAAAATGGGTAGCACACCACTAACATAGATATAGTAACTCAAGGAGGGAATCGAAACAAATGGTCTCCACAGCAAATAGATTTATTGACTCTGAACGTGGAAGTTATCCACTGACATCTTAAAAAGAACCATTAAGAAGAAGACATGGGGTTTTAACTCAAAGTATAGCAATGGTACAAATGGATACAGAGATTAAAACATCATTATGTTAATAATTTGCAGCCACGGTCGCTGAAGACGTAAGTTGTTAATTGGATACAGAAAGTAAACAGAAAGATAGGAGTGAACCCAATAAGATTTCTAAGAACGCGCATTGAGAGCAACAAGCTGGATGTATGACTTTAACAGCTCGTGGTCGCGCCCCAAAAAAGTGAATTAGCTTCTCACCTGAAAGAGATGGTGGGCGCGACAATACCTCACCTGTCCGAAGTGTGTGGAGCGACAGTAAGGTAGCTGGTGGCAATAGTGGCTGGAGAGTGTGACTTCTGTCCCCTCTCTATACTCTCATGTTCATAAAAAACACACCACCTCGAACGACTAGATAGGACGTTCACATTGAAAGGACATGCACATTTGTATTTTCTGCAGAAATGATTATCATTGTAGTTATCTCGGTTCAGCATGTTTCCTGTTAGCTGGTATGCTCATTGTCCTCCACGGACCCTGATAGCGTCTTCCATGCGTGATGGCATTGATGCGGATAAGGCGCAAATAGCGTCCTGTGGTATAGCCATCAATTCGGCATTCACCTGTTTCCAAAGTTCACCTGTAGTGGTTGGCATTGGATCACTGCACCGCACCAGTTGCTCCATCATTTCCCACACATTTTCGATTGACGGCTAGTCTGATGATCTTACAGGCCAAGGCAGAAGGCTGACATCCCGTGACAGTAAGAAAGCATGTGTTCGTGCTTTGTCTTGCTGGAAAAAGGCGTCTGGGGTGTTGTGCAGAAGGGGTATGGTTATGGGTCGCAGGATATCATTCAATAGGTCACACTGGTCATAATACCCTGGACACACACCAACTGTGGTTTGTGGTTGTCCCCAGCAGCACCCCACATGATAAGGCCATCAGTTCGTGCTGCATGTCTTACACAAATGCAGACACTGTCATGCCACTCCCCCTGTCAGCGGCTAACCAAATTGCGGCCATAATTTTCAAACAAACAGAAAATACTATCTGGTGCTATTCCTATCTCCAGTGATCCCGAGTAGTAGGGCAACGTTCGTGTCGCCCCACTCTCCATTGTTGTCAAATTTATTCAAGATGGTGGCGATGATGTCATCCAAGGTGGCAGCATGTAGACTTGGCAACAGTGCACGACATCATCCAAGATGGTGGCTCTTGGCGGGAAAACAGGTCAATTGGGCTACATCCACTAACCTAAACCTCCAGAAAAAATGGCGGGAAGTTGAATTTTGGCGGGAAAATAGGCCAACTGGGCTACGTCCACTACCTAACCCTCCAGAAAAAATTGGCGCCAAATTCAAATTCCAACAGGATAATGCATGCAAAACCGTACTTGTCTTTATTATTATTCATTATCATTCATAATTTATTATTATCTATTATCATTTATTATTATTTATTATCATTATAATAATAATGGCGTGTGATGAGGGCCTCGCGTCAGGTAGACCGCTCGCCTGGTGCAAGTCTTTCGACTTGACGCCACTTCGGCGACTTGCGCGTCGTTGGGGATGAAATGATGATGGTTAAGACAACACAATACCCAGTCCCTGAGCGGAGAAAATCTCCGACCCAGCCAGGAATCGCACACGGCCTCTTAGGATTGACAGTCTGTCGCGCTGACCACTCAGCTACCGGGGGCGGACATTTATTTTCATTTATTACAATTGGCCCACCTCCACTAACATAGAAAATCGCGCCATGTTCAAATTCACACTCCATAATCTCCAGAAAACCGTACTTCTATCTATTATTATTATCATTTCCTATTATTGATTAGCATTTATAATCATTTATTATTATTAATTCAAGATGGTCGATACTTGCGGCAAGAAAGCCAATTCCCTTACATCCCTAACAAAAATCCTCTCACAAATTCAAATACAAACATGATAATTTGTCACACCTACGAAAAAAGAGACCAATTGGGCCATGTGCACTAACCTAAGTCCACCTCATCCTACGTAGTTTCAATTTTTCGCCCTCACTTATTCTTTCACTCCTAAGCTATGAAAATCGCACCAAATAGTAACAAAGTGCAGATTTACTAACGGAAGTCACCTCCTGTGAATTCGTGGGAAGTCTTTATTTCAAACAGTACCGTCATCACTTGTTCTCCAACAGAGTTAGTCTACATCTTAGAGATCGCAGTCCAGTCCCTACCGACCACCACGTCCCCTTACCGACCCATGTTCGTTGGCTAACATGTACTAATGTGTACTTCCGTTTACTAACGTGTACTAACCTACATTAACTTATATCACATTTTGTTTATACAAATAAGCCAAGTTTGAATTCTGACGGTCTGTTCGTGTTTCGCTACCAACATAAGAAAATTGTGGCAAACGTAGCCATTAACCTAAGTCACCTGTGATGACTCAAAATCGTCTGCTTTGCCTCTCTCACATACCACCAGCGCCAGACTATTCACGTCACAGCCTGGACCATTATACTCGCGTCGAACATACTCCTCTGTAAATATTATAGCTAAACTATGACCTGAATGCTGTTGTTTAATCCACACAGTCTAGGACATGGCCAGAGCACATCCCTAGTACTTGAGCTGAGAACATCGTTCGCCCCACCTGTAGTTAACCGCTGAGAGACGGAGATATGCTGCAATCACATCCCTCGCGCTCTCGTAGCTACTTGCCTCAGCAATTCGATCTAACAAAACATCCAAGTAGAAAAAATGAGATCTTTTCTGCTCCTTACGTTTCGTCCAGGACTGCGCTGGACTTCCTCAGAGGCGCTGCTCCGCTGAGTCTTGCCGACTGACTGGTCGGGTGTCTGAGAGCGGCTTATATATTGTGAGAAAGGGGGGCGTGGTTCAGGTGACACGTGATGAGCAGTGATAATCCATAGCAAAGATAAGGTTGACTATCGATTACCACCTTGTCAAAGATAAAAATTGTTAGCAATTTTGTAGAGCCACTGTCCATATATCGCTAAGTTTCATAGCCTCCTCTTTCCTATTAAAATTATCGTGATGTTTATAAATTTCGATAGCTTCTCTATATAGGCGTGGATAGTAATTTAACATTGTAGATAAAACTTCGGTATCCGAAAACTTCACTTGGTGGTTGCCTGGTTGAAGAGCATGTTCCGTTACAGCTGACTTTTCTATTATACCAAGTCGACAAAGACTTTTATGCTCTTTCAGTCGCGTGTTTACGCTCCTTTTGGTAGTACCAATGTAAACTTCACCACAGGTACATGGAATTTTATACACACCACATGTCGACAGGGGAGGGCGTTTAGCCTTCACAGATCGTAGTACTTGACTTATTTTCTTTGTTGGTTTAAAGATCGGTTTTATGTCATGTTTTCGTAAAATCTTACCGATCCGATCTGTTACTTTTTTAATAAAAGGGAGAACTACTGTATTTTTCTGTCGTTGTGGTTCATTCTTATCTTTTGGGTTTCTGTTCCTTGGACGCAAAATTTTATTTATCTCTTTTCTTGAATAGCCGTTTTTTTTCAAAAGCCTGCTTCAGATGTTTCACTTCAGCATCCAAATGTTCAGGTGTACATATCCAACACACATGTTAGGGCCGCATTCTTGCCAGCCTATTTGTGACACATCTCCACCTTCATGTCTGTTGTCAGAATATCCGAGACCGAGTTCACACACACACTGTCCGCACACATCCCAGCGCTTCCCTCCCTTCACAATCTAAAACGATCATCTGACAACGTAAAAAAAAAAAAAAAATAAGATCTCAGTCAACCTCTCTGAAATTGTATAGTGCCCCCAAAAATAGTTAACGCTCGCTTTCGTGTTTTCTCAGCTGATTTGTAAATTCAAATTCTTACCCTAACAGAAATTCTTCACGAAAATAAAACTGAATGCGCTCCTAACCTCCTACCTCTCCAGCTCTCAACATACGTAAATGTTCTCAACCCTCCTATATCCCAGCATAATCGATTAATCATTCTCATTGCTTCTTATAGAATTTACTGGCGTAATTTCCTAAGGACCCGTTATCGAAGTACCATCCTGCTTTTCTTTCTGAGGCTTTCTGTGCTTACTTTTACAGAGATCGCTAAATTACCTCCACAGCCCCCTCAATCTACACACACACACACACACACACACACACACACACACAGACACACACACACACACACACACACACACACACACACACACACACACACACACACACGGTCATCCTCTCTACGCATTCCATGACATAAGCAATAGTAACTTGACAATCCATTATATAAAAACCCTACACAATGTAAGCCACAGTAACTATACAATACCGACTACATGCCCCAATTCTCTCCATTCCTAAGGAGGCACTGTGAACCTGCTCTTTCTTTGTACACACACGACACTCAGCGGTAATCAGTCCTTGTACGTCAACGGACGGAAGTCCCTCTCAGAACTGTTCCACAAATTCGGCGATCGCTTCCCCTCAACACAAATGCGTTACTGTCTCTTCCTTGTCAGCTCGCTTTTTTTCTGCAAACATCTCCCGACTTATAGACTACAAGAACACACAAAAATTTTGCTAAGTATATTATTCTGTAAACCACTGAGTAACTGGAAACAAACAGACCAAAAATTGATCTTCGCACTCTCGAATACCGAAGTTGTTGATGTCATTATACTTACAGTTAAATCTTACGATCGCGGTCTCAATTGATTGGCATTCCACAATGAGCTAAGTATCTGAAATACACTTTCTTGACCGCTGTTACTCTGGAAATGTCTCTACCGCCCTTACGACTTCCTCTCTACTGATGACATAACATAAACAATATTAACTTTACAATGGAATATGTACAAACGCTACACAATGTAAAGCACAGTAACTATACAATACAGTATATACACATCTGACACAAAACAGTGCACTTATCCAGTATATCTCTACAGCATGCGAAAAAAAATTCCTATTCCTACAGCGTCTATATATCGCAATGCTCTACAACCCTTGGAAAGCACCATCAACCTGCTCTTTCTCTGTACAGACCCGACACCCAGAGTTAATCTTACCTCTTACATGAGCGGACCTAAGTCACGCTCAGAACTCTTTTTGCAAATTCAGTATCGTCCCTCCTCAGCACAAACACCTTACTGTCTCTCCTTTCTTATCTGTTCGCTTTTCTACAAACTTCCTCAGTCTCATACACTGCAAGAACACACTACTTTCTCCATAATATTACACCATTTTAGCTGTACTTCTCAATATCATGCACTAGGCTACTAGTTCATCATAATTCCCAAGATATAGACTTCAAATTAATTCTCTACAAACGCCAAACTTTATCTATGTGCAGCATGCTTAAACCACTGACTAACTAGAAACAAGCATACGGAAAATAATATTTTCACTCTGGAATACCAGTCTCAGTCATGTAACATATTCAAGATCTTGGCTATAATTTACACAACTAAGGTCTGTCCCACGTCTAGAGAACAGACAAGCGTGTATCGAACACACCACAATCGATCTTCACTCAACTAAATAAAGGAAGCAAATGTGCTGAAGTAGTCAACTGGACAATCTACATCCCATCGAATAACACTCCACCCCAAATCAATCATCTTCTCAAATTCTCACTTGATCACCAAAGCTGCCCAACACATACTATTACTTCGCTATTTGGTCATCAAGAGGACATCAAAGTTAACTCTTACAGATTGATACACTCCAACAGGTCTCTGCATTTGGACAGCTGCTCCAGTTATTTATTATTTATTATCATTTATGATCATTTATTATTATTTATTATAATTTATTATTTATTATTATTTATATCATGCACGTGTGTTCGCCACGAGGTCCAGAGTCCAACTGGGTTAGTACACATCGCCACCAGCAGAAGGTCTCCTTCAAGATGTCTGATTTTGGTAGGGAGTTTGAATTTTGGCAGAAGATCATACAATTCGTTTACCTAATAAAAATGGCTCTAAGCTCAACTGTGTTTAGCTCCTATCACAACCACCAGAGCGCTCTGTCGTCACGTCAGTTGATTATGCAATTACCATTATTCAAGATGGCTGCACCCAATGCGAAACGTGTCACCTTTCCCGAACCTGCATTCTACAGTAAAGTTCCAACTTGGCTTTACTCACACCCTACACATCGTTCAGCTGATCACATTTCCAGATCGTTGCGCATCTTATATCTACAATTTCAGTCAGAGAAAGACATATCCATTACCCATTGCAGCCTAGAAACAGAACGACCTCAGTTACTGCAACAGGACCTCGTCTTCACCATCCGCCGGAAATACGAGCCCCTCTGGCGGTATTTCAAAGCCACGTATCTGTCCATCTAAACAGCTGTCGGCCCAACCCCAGCACTAGCATCCTGATGTGGGCTCTCTCTATACCTGCTTCCACTATTATCTAACGACATACAGTGCACAAAAGGATTCCTGAATAGCACAGATCTCTATCCTCCCCTCCATCTCCAACTCGACATGTAAACAGTGTCTCCCCCAGCCAGCAAACCCGACGTCACTCACACTCCGCTGACAATTTCCACTCACAAATCTTAAAGACTCGCATATATAAAAGCCTACTCACTCCTGCCAAAACTGACTTAATAATAAAAAAAAAGCATTCCCCCTTTCTAAGCATCGATGAGTATGCATTTAGAACAAATAGACAAATATAATTCCAAGCAGAAGTCATACATACGATTATAAATAAAAAAAAGACCTCAATTTAGGTTATCCAACATTTATTTACTTGTCCTAATGATACAGTCGTAGATGACTCGTGTCATCCACTCGCTCATTCCTTCAACACACGCTTTCACAGAACTTATTTTACTTATATGCCACCCACACCTGTTATAATAATTTTGTACAAGCATTTACGCCCCCACATACAACCTAGCTCAATAGAACATAATAATTCCTTTTTCCACAGGTAGTCATATTTGGTGAACAATTAAACGTACTAAATTACACATACATGTAGTCAAATAAGCAAATACTTTTACCAACATATACACCCCTCTCACTGAGGATAGGGCATTTAATATTATACACTTAAACACATACCAATGATCACAATATTTCGACGTGCACCTTGTCCTTGTAATAAAGGTACAGGTCATTTTCCTGTATGGTACAAGTCACTCTCAGAACAGTTCAGCTAATTAGAAAGCCTTTTCCCGTTGGCAGAAACGCGTCAGTCTTGCTGATCAGAGCCTGCTCCCTTTTCTACAGACATCTCAAGACTCACGTATTAGAAGACCAAAAATATTTTTAATATAATATTATAAAATTCACCTTGTACTCGTCCATAATAAGCACAGTCCTAGTACTTTGGCGTGCCATAGACCTCTGACTAACTAGAATTCCTGCCCTGCACAGACATTAACACTGACTGATGCACGGCCTCTCACAGGAAACTATACCTTGCACCTTGTAAATCATATTCTTACAGTCAATAGCATAACATTGCATGATTTTAAATAAAGGACAGCCACAACACAAGGAAACTAGAAGAGCCTGGTGGCGTTGTGGCAACTTTCCAAACTACTCCCTGAAAGTGATTGATGACCTTTACATTTAAACTCATATGTCGCAATGACCCAATAGTTGATAGCTCTGCATTCCATTTCAAGTGATTGTTCATTTTGCACGCAAGTACGGGATCACCGTTTTCGGTGCTAACAACCCCAGAAGTTGCGGTCCATCAACCAAAATTTCTTCCCCAACTCAAACAAGCATTGTCACTCAATCATTATGTGGTACCCAATGCATGGATAGGATGGATAAGACACCACCAATCTACTTTAATATTATCCATCACAGTTGATATCGCGGAAAATTTTACAGTAAGTCCAACACTGGCCAATCATGTGACAGCATGTTTTCCTAATTTCAGTATCATAGCTGAACCATACCTCTTCTATTTTGCAAGTATCATTGCCAGCAATGATAGATTACTGCTCAGTGCGTCCATTCACAATTAATTCTCGAACTCATAAAAACTATCAAACTACAACAGACAACACTATACGTATTTCTAAGACATCGCGCATAGTACTCGATCCTCAACCAAACAGACGAATACAGCCACACTTCACCTCTCTTGACTGAATAGAGCTTTCCTAGTCCTAACCCCTCCAAGTGCACCACATTTCTCGAGATGTAACCAAGTCTTGGAGCTTAGCACAACATATCGATCTATAGTAATAGATCTCAAAGTGCCTTAATTTAATAGCATACAGTTAAGAAGAAGAACAACAGAGTGATGTTTATATGCAAAGTAGTTAGACACATTCTTACGTAAATCATCCAATCTAGCATGTGTAAAGTATTGTAGCTGCATACAAACAGAACGCAGGCTGTATTACGTGACTAAAGCATCCAAAGAGTTACTCAGTGGTTCACACGATGCTGTGCTTCGAAAATTTTTTGTGTGTTCTTGTAGTCTATGAGTCTGGAGATGTTTGTAGAACAAAAGCAAGCAGGCAAGGAAAAGACAGTAACGCATTTGTGTTGAGGGGAAGCGATCGCCGAATTTGTGGAACAGTTCTGAGAGGGACTTCCGTCCGTTGATGTACAAGGACTGATTACGGCTGAGTGTCGTGTGTGTACAAAGAAAGAGCAGGTTCACAGTGCCTCCTTAGGAATGGAGAGAATTGGGGCATGTAGTCGGTATTGTAAAGTTACTGTGGCTTACATTGTGTAGGGTTTTTATGTAATGGATTGTCAAGTTACTATTGCTTATGTTATGGGATGAGTAGAGAGGATGACCCTGTGTGCGAGTGTGTGTGTGTGTGTGTGTATGTGTGTGTCTGTGTGTGTGTGTGTGTGTGTGTGTGTGTGTGTAGATTGAGGGGGCTGTGGAGGTAACTTATCGATCTCTGTAAAAGTAAGCACAGAAAGCCTCAGAAAGGAAAGCAGGATGGTACTTCGATAACGGGTCCTTAGGAAATTACGCCAGTAAATTCGATAAGAAGGAATGAGAATGACTAATCGATTGTGCTGGGATATAGGAGGGTTGAGAACATTTACGTATGTTGAGAGCTGGAGAGGTTGGACGTTAGGAGCGCATTCAGTATTATTTTCGTGAACAAGTTCTGTTACGGGTAAGAATTTGAATTTACAAATCAGATGAGAAAACATGAAAGCGAGCGTTAACAATTTTTGGGGGCACTATAGAATTTCAGAGAGGTTTACTGGGCTCTTATTTTCTTTTTCTTTTTTTTTACGTTGTCAGATGATCGTTTTAGATTGTGAGGGGAGGGAAGCGCTGGGATGTGTGCGGACAGTGTGTGTGTGTGAACTCGGTCTCGGATATTCTGACAACAGACATGAAGGTGGAGTTGTTGTTGTTGTGGTCTTCAGTCCTGAGACTGGTTTGATGCAGCTCTCCATGCTACTCTATCCTGTGCAAGCCTCTTCATCTCCCACTACCTACTGCAACCTACATCCTTCTGAATCTGCTTAGTGTATTCATCTCTTGGTCTCCCTCTACGATTTTTACCCTCCACGCTGAAGGTGGAGATGTGTCGCAAATAGGCTGGCAAGCAATGGAATGCGGCCCTAACATGTGTGTTGGACCGCACTGGGTTAGGACGGTGACAGATGACGTGCGTGGCCTGGCTTGGACAGTCATGTTCAGCGTGTAGGTGATATGAATTTCTCAGGTGTTAGGTGTGAATGCGGCTGTCGTCAAGTCATGTTTGAGGGGTCGAACAGAGACCTTTGAGCGAATTGAGCGCTGTCGGACGTGTGACGTAGTGTGGGACAGGTTGATTGCCCGCATCTGTTGAGTTATTTTGTTATGCTTTATTTGGGCATATTACGAGGACTGATGGTGTTTACAGTTATGTGTACTGCATTATTTAGGAGCAGTTTGATATTGTGCACTGAAATTAGGAGCTGTTTGCGTGTCTGCCGACTGTGCATCATGACACCCGTTACACCAGGGCGAGTGTTTTTTGTATGGGAGTGATAGATATACTCGATGCCTAAATAAAATGTACGTTAAGTATTTGTGGGGCGATATAGATTTAGAAAAGGCATTTGACAATGTGGTTTGGGACAAGCTGGCGACTATTATGAGGGAAAAGAGAGTGGACTGGAAAACCAGAAGACTTATCAACTCATTGTACCTTAATCAAAAAGTTTCAGTTAAAGTGAGAGGAGTAAGCACAAACTGGATCAGACTAGGGAAAGGAGTAAGACAAGGACGCTGTTTATCACCTACTCTTTTCAACCTGTACTTGGAAAATATGATTGACCAGTGCTCATTAGATGACAAAGGAGTAGAAATTGGAGGAAGAAGAGTAGGGTGCTTGAGATTTGCTGATGACATGGTCCTTGTAGCCACAGGGGAAAAAGAATTACAGGATTTGGTAGACACCATTGCAACTATCGGAAAAATATATGGAATGAAAATTAACACAAATAAAACAAAAGTATTGGCAATAGGAGGAAATAAGGAAATAAAAATTGTGCTGAATGGAGAAACACTAAAACAGGTGCAAAATTTTAAGTATCTCGGAAGCAGGATAGACACCGACTGGAAGTGCACCACAGAAATTAAAACAAGGATAGCAATGGCAAAAGAGGCGTTTTATAAGAAAAGGAGAATCTTCTGCAGTGGTCTGGACAGAGAGCTCAGAAAGAGACTCATAAAATGTCTTGTATGGAGTGTTCTTCTATATGGCGCTGAAACATGGACTATGAGGAAAAAAGACAGATAAAGGCTGGAGGCTTTTGAGATCTGGACATGGCGTAAGATGGAAAGAATAAGTTGGATGGACAGAGTAAAAAATGAAGAAGTACTGAGAAGAGTGGGAGAGAAAAGGCAGTTACTAGATGTAATAAAGAGAAGAAAAAAAATTGGATTGGGCATATAATAAGAAAGAATGACGGACTGATAAAAACAGTTTTAGAAGGGTATGTAGAAGGGAAAAGGAAGCGAGGAAGGAAGAGATTCCAGATACTGGATGACATGATGGACGGTAAAACATACAGGAAGCAATGGATCGCTGAAAATGGAGAGGCAAAGGACCTGCTAATATAGCAGATAACTGATGATGATGATGATAGAATATGAGAGAGTTCGAGTTGGTTCTTATTTTTTCTACTTGGATGTTTTGTTTAGATCGAAATGCTGAGGCAAGTAGCTACGAGAGCGCGAGGGATGTGATTGCAGCATATCTCCGTCTCTCAGCGGTTAACTACAGGTGGGGCGAACGATGTTCTCGGCTTAGGTACTGGGTGTGTGCTCTGGCCATGTCCTACACCGTATGGACTAAACAACAGCATTCGGGTCATAATTTAGCTATAATATTTACAGAGGAGTATGTCTGACGCAAGTATAAACGTCTAGGTTGTGACGTGGGCGGTCTCGCGCTGGTGGTGTATGAGAGAGGCAAAGCAGACGATTTTGAGTCATCACAGGTGACTCAGGTTAGTGGCTTCGTTTGCCACACTTTTCTTGTGTTGGTAGCGAAACACGAACTGACCATCAGAATTCAAGCTTGGCTTATTTGTATAAACAAAATGTGATATAAGTTAATGTAGGTTAGTACGCTTTAGTGCACGTCAGTAAACGGAAGTACACATTGGTACATGTTAGCCAACGAACATGGGTCGATAAGGGGACGTGGTGGTCGGTAGGGACTTTAACTATTTCATTCAAGTTCAAGTGGTTGTGTCAGTGGGGAAAATTGATTCCAAGTCTAGGTGGACGTGGCACTTTTCCACATCAGAGAGGTTAATTAATCGCTCAATTTAATTAAGTGGTAATGCGAACTTTGTTATATTCACATGCGGAGGTACTAAGCTACGTGCGCGCGATGGTTCATGTGTACGGACGTGTATTTTGGCGACGATTTTGGTTTAGGTAAGCGCGGAATGTGGATTGAGTAATGAGAGTCGGGTGATCAATTATCTTAGCGACGGACGTCGTGACGAGCACATGTGCTGGGCAACCTGTTTTGACGTCATGGTTGATTCCACTCTCGAGCAAACTTTGGCGCCAAACGTGCGGCAGGGCGTTCTTTGCCATCAGGTGCTGGATCAACCGACCTACCGTTATGAAGTCGGCAGGTTCAAACCTGTCCAGCGAACAGCTTTGGCGCCAACTGGTCGGTGGGGGCGGAGTCCACTGTCCACAAAAACATGTTTACATCGCTGGACCAGGGGGGGCCTGCGAAGCGAGTCGGCGCCAGTAGGCTGTGACGTGAGCGGCCGCTGGACGGCTCGCGTGCGCGGATCGCATCCGACGGCCGTCACGTGAGGCGACCGCTCGCTTTCCGGTGGCGCGCTGTCCGGCGCGGGTCGGCGGCGACCATATGAACTAATTCAGCTGGACTGGGGACCTAGTGGCGGCTGGACTGCGACCTCTAGAATGTGTACTAACTCTGTTGGAGAACAAGTGATGACAGTGCTGTTCGAAATAAAGACTTCAGTCCTTTTCCCACGAATTCACAGGAGGTGACTTACGTTAGTAGAAGTGCACTTTATTACTATTTGACGCGATTTTTATAGCTTAGGAGTGAAAGAATAAGTGAGAGCGAAAAATTCAAACTTCGTAGGATGAGGTGGACTTACGTTAGTGCACATGGCCCAACTGGTCTCTTTTTTTTCTTTTTTTCGTAGGTGTGACAGATTATCCTGTTTGAATTTGAATTTGAGAGGGATTTTTTGTTATGGATGTAAGGGAACTGGCTTTCTTGCCGCAAAAATCGACCATCTTCAATAAATAATAATAAACGATAATAAATGCTAATAAATAATAGTAAATGATAATAATAATAAATAGAAGTACGGTTTTGTGGAGATTATGGAGTGTGAATAAGAACATGGCGCGATTTTGTGTTAGTCGAGGTAGGCCAATAATAATAAATAATAATAAATGATAATATATAATAATAAATAATAAATGATAATAAATAATAGTTAATGATGAATGATAATGCATAATAGTAAAGACAAGTATGGTTTTGCAGCCATTATCGTTTTGGAATTTGAATTTGGCGTGAATTTTCTCGTGCAGGTAGGCCAATAATAATGGCTCGTTCAAATGGCTCTGAGCACTATGGGACTCAACTGCTGTGGTCATCAGTCCCCTAGAACTTAGAACTACTTATACCTAACTAACCTAAGGACATCACACACATCCTTGCCCGAGACAGGATTCGAACCTGCGACCGTAGCAGTCGCACGGTTCCGGACTGCGCGCCTAGAACCACGAGACCACTGCGGCCGGCGCCAATAATAATAAAAAGTAGTAAATGATAATAAATGATAATGAATGATAATAAATGATAATCAATGTTAATAAATGATAATCAATAACAATGAATAATAATAAGGACAAGTACGGTTTTACATGTATTATCCTGTTGGAATTTGAATTTGGCGCCAATTTTTTCTGGAGGGTTAGGTTAGTGGACGTAGCCCAATTGGCCTATTTTGCTGCCAAAATTCAAAGTTCCCACCATTTTTTTCTTGAAGCTTACGTTAGTGGGTGTAGCCCAAATGACCTATTTTCCCACCAAAAGCCACCACCTGGGATGACGTCATACGCTGTTGCCAAGCATACATGCTGCCATCTTAGATTACGTCATCGCCACCATCTTGAATAAATTTGGCAACAATGGAGAGTGGGGCGACACGAACCTTGCCCTACTATTATCTCGTTCCACACACCATTGCCCTCTAGCATGCTCCTGAACATTCATCAACGGTAGGCGGTGAATTAGACGACGCGCGCGTAACCCATGCCGTTATAAACTGCGACGCACGATCGCCGTCGATAGTACACGATGTTTTACACTGTTCCACTGTCGCGCCAGAGCCAAGGTGGACGCAGATCTGTCCTGCAGTATCATTTGGATGAGGTGTCGGTTTTCTCGGGCGTGGTCTGGGTGGTGCGACCTGACCCATCTCATCGTGTTATACGGCCCTCGGTGTACCACTCTGCCACGTCGTTGCACTGCCGAACCATTTCGTCCCACACGAGCAGCTTTTTCCCGGATGGATGCATCACACTGTCTTGCCAATAATGCGCCTTCTTTCAAACTCATTGGTTTGATGCTTCGGTTCGCGCATACGTCGACGAGGCTCCTATGCATAATGGATCAACTCGCACTGATCCATTACCTTCGGTTAAGAGCAACAACGAGAACCGCAGGCACATTTTACCGGTAGGTAAAATCGATGTTGACATGACACAGAACACGCGGATCGACATTATTAAAATTATGCTAATCATTTATGCAGAACATACTAACGTACATGTCCTGTGAAAACTGATGTCCTGTATCTCGTTGTTCAAGGTGTTCTTTTTTTTCTGAACATGAGTGCACTTACAGCGTAAGCTAAGCTGACCTTCCAGCGGGAGCAACGCTTTTCCCATCAGTCATCTCTCCTGTCGTAACCTCAAGTGTGTACTTTACTAGTTATTAAAACGAGGTGTTTACATTAGCCTGAAGAGAAGTGTTTGCTCTTCGCAACATTTAAACGATGTCATTACTGTACGAAAGCCTAATACAAAGTGAGTTCGCTAAGAGCCATCTGAAATTCGGCAGTCTTGCTGCCAGAAATGGCACTCGAGTTCCATTGCGTGTGGGGATTCCGACTTCCGACAAATGAAAATACGCTACAGCACTAAACAATCTCCTACTCTTTTCTGTCTCATTATACTTCAGCCAGTCGCTCAGAGGTGGGCAGCTGGAGTCATGGGACTGCCACTCCGTGAGGCGATTCTAAAGCTGATGACTGAAAAACTCTGCACACAGGAACAGCACGGATGTACGAGCTCTCTCTCTAAAATGGCAGCAGGACTCCATCAGAAGGTTATATTCTAAAAGTTTAAACTGAACATCACTCTGAAGCATTGCAACAAACATTCACACACAATCTTGAGGGAAGCCACACATGCCTAGAGATCTCTTATCTGGCTAAACGGATTTTGTCCAGAATTCCATGTTTCCTTCGACACAGGAACGCGAGTTCCGTCGCTTTCCTTGATAGCGAATTAAAGGAAAGAGAAGGCCATCCCCGCTACCTGCGGCCAGGCAATTGCCCAGAGCACAACAGTTTTGTAGTGGAAAATTTCACGTGTCCCAAGCATCCAAACTTGTAGGCTTTCAGGTCTTGAAACCTCCACCAACTACGTAATAAAGGCAGAAAAAAAACAGTGAAACGAAAAGAGTCACTCTCTATGCTAACCGGATCTGCAGTTACAGAGCAGCGTAACTGAAAAACTGTTTGATCACGGTAATTTGCATATCAGCTTCTGAAATATGTTAGCCTGCAGTTCCAGAGAAAAATGGCCACGTTAAATTACCCCTAATGCTGAATACATGTATTGTAATCATTTCGGTGTGTTGTGCGCCAGTACTCAGTGATTCACTGGATTATGTTATTGACGTCAGGTGACGTCACCTACTTGGCATATTTTGGTGCCTTTCATCTAGTGCTATTAAATTTCAACTCTGGTTCCTTTTGCTCTGAATGAATTAAGAACCTTGCACGTTATTGTTAAACAGCCGGCAGGCAGTAGCAGCAGCCGGCTGAGACAGAACTAGCAACAGGAAAGTAACCGATTTTGTAACTTTTACGAGTTCCTAATCAGGAGCGCATTGCATAATTTCATCTGTATGCTTCGATAGTTTAGTTTCTTGAGTATCTGCGTGTTAATTTAATGTGTAACAGACACAGTTCTCGCGTTTTCGTTTGCATCGGAAAGTAAACCGATTTTGTGACGTATTTGGTCTCGCGGTTCTAGGCGCGCAGTCCGGAACCGTGCGACTGCTACGGTCGCAGGTTCGAATCCTGCCTCGGGCATGGATGTGTGTGATGTCCTTAGGTTAGTTAGGTTTAAGTAGTTCTAAGTTCTATGGGACTGATGACCACAGCTGTTAAGTCCCATAGTGCTCAGAGCCATTTGAACCATTTTTTTTTTTTTGACATATTACAAGTTCACAATCAGGGGCGAATTCTTTAGTCTCAAATGAGTGCTTCGGTAGTTCGGTTTTTGAATCTCTGCTTATTAATCTAATTTATTAGACACAGCTCTTGCGTTTTCGTCAGGATGTACAGTAGAGCTCCGCAGCAATTGTCGATAGTCCGTTTGTCTGGGTTTTCCAAGGTCTTTAGTATGGATAGGAACTGTGATTGTTGTGTGCGGATGCGAGCCGAGTTGGTGACACTTCACTCTCACCTCCAGGCTGTAATGGCTCCGGTTACACAGGTTGAAGCTGCAGTGGATGGGCACCACTGTTGTGAGCCGGCCGTTAGGATCCAATGGACGTCCAGCACGTCCTAGTCCTCCGATCGGTCCTCGTCGGTGGCCAACCCAGTTACTGCTCGCACTGAGGTTCACCCCTCCCCTGTGGTCTAGTGGAAGTTCGCTTCTGGGCGTGGCAGGCGGTGAGATACTTCCCAGGGGGCCGCACGTAAGTCTGACACTGTCGCTCAGCCAAATGCTTTTGATCTCCCTCTTACTAATTGGCCTATCCTGCTTGCGATATAAAATATGACCGTGGGTCGCGTGTATGCCTAATGGGTTTTTCTAATTGGATAAGGCTATCTTTCCCGTAGAAGTAATACTGATAAATAGGAGGAAAGTGTACAACCGACTCTTCTGATGGAAAGTCTACTAAAAATAAAAAGTAATTAAACCAAACAGGGCAACAATTTGGAAAATGAAAGTTATTTTGTGCATTCACTCACGGACAACATTGGGCAGAAAAGGGATACCACTGATCATGAATCCAAAATTTACACTAATGAACGAAAAGGAAATAATTAACGGTCGCCAGCCCTCTACGGCAATTTACATCCAAAATCCTGTACAGGATGATGGAAAAGAAAAACATGCATTATTAAACACTGACGTGACAACTGAAGGTTGTCACGTTTTTTGACACTAATTTTAAGCGAGTATGTAATGATAAAGAAAACTGAGAAGTCACTCTTACCTTATGTTTGGCATTAAATCTTGAATAAGGCAGTCGAGTAATGATTTCAAAATATGCAATTAAACTGTATTTTAGCACTGAACTTCGTTACGTGAACAATGACTTTCAGTGACCTCAGCGTAACGTCATCAAAGAAATTTAGAAAAAAAGCAAGTACTTTTTACTTTGCCGTACTTATTGTGCAAATTGGGTTTCATATTATTGTCTGAACAACTGAGCCTTTTTTTACTGACTTGAACAGAATTAAACACTAGAATACGTCCCAAACCAAACAGCCATGTGCTCCAAGCTATATGTAGAATAAATAAAATTTGCGCGCACTTAATTTGTGCATTTCTTTAGATTTGGATTTTTTCCAATGATTGATTCTCAAACTTGAAAACTGAAATGGCTTTATTTTAGTCGTATACTGAAGCCTCTATTGTACAACAGGTAATTGAAAGTAGTCTGAGGCTAAAATTCTTAAAAGAGAATTTATTCATTAATAAACTGACTGTAACTATTCAATTTGATTCTTATGACGATCAGTTAGCAAAAAAAGGAACAGGGATCCTGCTTGTTAAAAATGCTGGGGGCAGTGACGACACAATGGCCCTGTGTGTAACTGATTATAATTTAAATAAATCTTGTCAATCAGATCTCATTCAGTTGTGCTGTTGGGTTAGCCGTTAATACTTTCTACCAATGAACAGTCTTACTTCAGTGCTGTGCATACGACAAAATTCGGAGCCGACGACGAAACTGTGTTGCTAGAACTGCTGCTGTTGTTGAAGACAGTAGCATATTGTGGAGCCATGGCTAATTATAGGAACGGGCAATCGTAATTAATACAGCCTCTTCCGCCCGTCCACTGTCCGTACTCCTGCTCTAGGCATCTGGCCGGCATGCGTACATAACGCCGCCGAAAATGGTACACTCTACTTCGAGAGCGTTAACACCACACTTCCGCACACTATATGCGCTGGATCCCGTCTCTCGCTCTCTCTGCGCGTTCTGCGCAACAACCCCCTACCCAAAGATTTTACTACGCACAAGCACTGCTATTATTGTTGCTAGTCGATACAGATAAGAATTCCTTTGGCTTTTTCCCAGAGCTTGTAAGTTTCACAGTAAAACAGATAAATACAATGAAACGTCAACAGACTTCTACCTAAATGTACACATACAGTGAAGCAATGTCCTTACTTATTAAAAGAAAGCATTTAAATTACAAATATTTACATACAGTTAAAACAAAGTTATATATCGGTAGCAGGTACCATGCATCCTGCATTTTCCGTATTACAACCTCTCAGCCTGCAAGATTTGGGCAATCACATAGGGTGGGATTGTTGATAGTTGAGGGCTCCAATGTTACGCGCGTTATGGGGTTCCTTAGGGACACGGCTGCCAAGAAGGGGAACAAAGCAAATGTGCACTCTGTGTGCGTAATGGGTGGAGTCATTTCAGACGTGGAACAGGTCCTTACTGATGCCATGAAGAGCACAGGGTGCAGCCAACTGCAGGTGGTGGCTAAAGTCGCTCCCAGTTATGTGTGTCTCTTTGGATTGGAAGAGATTCTATCTGGTTTCAAGTAGCTAACAGAAATGGTAACGCCTGCTAGTCTTACTTGCGAGGTGAAAGCAGAGCTCATCATTTGTAGCATAGTCGACTGGACCGATTGTGGACCTCTGGTACATAGTGGAGGGACTGAATCAGAGGCTCAGACGGTTCTGCGACCGTGTAGGCTGCAGACTCCTCGGCTTGCGCCATAGGGTGGTTGGGTTTCGGGTTCCCCTGAATAGGTCAGGTGTCCATTATACGCAGGAGGCGGCTACGCGGGTAGCATGAGCTGTGTGTCGTGGACTGCGAGGATTTTTAGGTTAGAGGGACTCAGGGAAACTCTAAAAGGGCCTCAGTCACAAAGGGTGCAGGCCGAAGATAGGAAGAACGTACATACAGGAACTATCGGTATAACAGTTGTAAATTGTCGTAACTGTGTTGGGGAAGTACCAGAGCTCCAAGCGCTAATAGAAAACACTGATGCTCAAATCGTTATAGGCACCGAAAGCTGGCTAAATCCCGACATAAGTTCAGCTGAAATTTATGCGAAGAACCTAATTGTGTTCCGAAAGTATAGGCTAAACGCAGTTGGAGGTAGTGTGTTTGTTGCTGTTTGAAGTAGTTTAGCTTGTCGCGAAATTGATGTACATAGTTCCTGTGAGATAGTATGGACAGAGGTCATTCTTGGCAACCGGAATAAAATAAAAATTGCATCCTTTTATCGACCAACCAATTCAGATGCTACAATTACCGAAAGGCTAAAAAAAACTTGGGTTTGATTTCAACTACGTACCCGATTCATACAATTATAGTTGATGGTAACTTTAATTTACCCTCGATATGTTCGCGAAAGTACATGTTTAATTCCGGAGGTACGCATAAAACATCATCCGAAATTGTGCTAAACGCATTCTTTGAAAATTATTTAGAGCAGTTAGCACATGAGCCCACTCGAATAGTAAGAGGTATTGAAAACACACCTGACCTCTTAGCAAAAAATAATCCTGAGCTAATAACGAGCTTCAAAACGGATACTGAGATTAGTAAACATAGGGTTGCCGTTGCGAGATTGAACATTGTAACCCCCAAATTCTCCAAAAATAAACGAAAAATCTATCTATTTAAAAAAATCAGATAAAAATTGGCTTGCCCTTTCCTGAGAAACAATCTCCACTCCTTCCAAATTAACAATGTAAGTGTAGACCGATGTACTTGAATTCAAGAAAATAGTATGGGCAGCAGTTGAGAGATTTGTACCAAATAAATTAATAAACAACGTAGCTGATCCTTCTTGTTTCCCAAAACGGGTCGGAACACTGTCGCAGAAACAACAACAAAATTTCAAATGTAAAGGGACACAAAATCTCCAACATTGGCGATCTTTTACAGACGCTCGAAATTTGGCGCGGTCTTCAATACGAGATTTTTATAACAATTTCCACAACGAAACTTTGTCTGGAAACCTGGCAGAAAATCCAAAGAGATTCTGATCGTAAGTAGAGTATGTTAGCGACTAGACACAGGCAATGCCTTCTCTGCGCTATAGCAATGGAAATACTATCGACAACAGTGCTGCCAAAGCAGAGTTATTAAACACAGCCTTCCTAAATTCCTTCACCAAAGGAGACGAAGTAAATACTCGAGACTTCGAATCAGGAACAGCTGCCAACATGAGTAACGCAGAAGTAGATGACCTCGTAGTAGTCAAGCAACTTAAATCACTTAACAAACACAAGTGTACTGGTCCGGACTGTACACCACATACATTCCTTTTTTGAGTATGCTGATACAATAGCTCCATACTGAACAATAATATAAAACCGTTCGCTCGACGAAAGGTCCGTGCCCAAAGACTGAAAAGTTTCACAGGTCACACCAATATTCTACAAAGGTAGTAGGAGTAATCCACTAAATTACAGGCCCGTATCATCAACGTCGATAAGCAGTAGGATTTTCGAACACATATTGTGACATTAATTACCTCGAAGAAAACTGTCTATTGATACTCAGTCAAAACGGATTTTGAAAACTTCGTTTTTGTGGAGCACAACTAGCTCTTTACTCACACGAAGAGTTGAGTGCTCTTGACCAGGGATTTCAAATTATTCCGTATTTCTAGATTTCCAGAAGGCTTTTGAAGCTGTGCCACACAAGCGGCTTGTAGTGAAACTACGTGCATGTGGATTATCGTCTCAGTTATCTGACTGGATTCGAGATTTCCTGTTCGAGAGGTCACAGTTCGTAGTAACTAACGAAAAATCATCGAGTAAAACAGAAGGGATATCTGGGATTCCCCAAGGTAGTGCTGCTTCTCATCTGTATCAACGATTTGCAAGACAATCTGAACAGCCGTCTTCTGTTGTTTGCAGATGAAGTTGTCGTTCCTCGGCTAGTAAAGTCTTCAGAAGATCAAAACAAGTTGCAAAACGATTTAGAAAAGATATCTGTATGGCGCGAACGTTAGCATTTGACCCTAAATAACGAAAAATGTGAGGTCATGCATATGAGTGCTAAAAGGCATACTTTAAGCTTCGATTACACTATAAATCAGTCAGATCTCGAGGTCGTAAATTCAACTAAATGCCTAGGAATTACAATTACAAACAACTTAAATTGGAAGGAACACATAGAAAATATTGCGGTGAAGGCTAACCAAAGACTGCGTTATACTGGCAGGACACTTAGAAAATGTAACACATCTACTAAAGAGACTGCCTTCACTATGCTTGTCCGTCCTCTTTTAGAATCATGCTGCGCGATGTGAGATCTTTAGCAGGTAAGGCTGACAGAGCACATCGAGAGAATTCAAAGAAGTCCAGCATGTTTTATATTATCTCGAAATACGGGAGAAAGTATCACTGAAATGATACAGGACTTGGAGTATACATCATCAATACCAAGGCATTTTCGTTGCGGCGGAATCTTCTCACGAAATTTCAATTACCAGCTTTCTCCCCCAAATATGAAAATATTTTTTTGACGCCGACATACGCAGGGAGAAACGATCACCATAATAAAATAGGGCAAAAACCGAAGATGTAGGTGTTTGTTTTCTTTTTTCTTTTTTTTCGCACTCTGTACGAGATTGGAATAAAAGAGGATTATTGTGAAGGTGGTTCGATGAACCCTCTGCCAGGCACTTAAATGTGACTTGCTGAGTATCCACGTGGATGTAGATGAATGTTGTTGCCCATAATGCCGATTTTTAGTACAAGTCCTAACACTATTTTCGGAAGCTTTTTGGAAACGTTGTCTTATTCTGCTGTTATTTTGAATTGTAACGCAATTCCTTATGCTCTGTTATACTTCTGATTTCTTGCGCTGTGTTATTTTTGCCGGTTATGTGAGCACAACTATTCAGTGCAAGCTTTTATGTATGCTTTCTTACTGTTACAGTACGATAATATTTGGTGCACTGGCCCTTGAGCATACCATTCATTGTTGAATCTAGTGTGTGTTTTTAAGTTGTTCTCTTTCTGTTGGTTGTGACAGTGTTACTATAAAACGTTAATGTGTTTTTAGATTATGGTTAGTATATTTGGAGTTTGTTACCTGGTTTTGGATTTTTATTGATTGTAATGGTTCTTGCGTTTCTCTTGATTGAGAGAACATTAGTCTACTACCGAATATTTGTTGTTATTCAGCCTCTTTTTGGTGTATTTTAATGCATTGCTCTTATAAAGTTTTTGAGAGTGATTGTAACAAAAAATCTCTGTCGTGTTGTGAAACATACGTTTTAAAGTTTGGCCACTCACGATGCAACCCAGGCCTGTCATTTTCTGTTGCGTCATTTTATCTAAGGCCAATTTTTGAATCAATGACCCCATTGTCCATCGTGTAT
This sequence comes from Schistocerca americana, assembly GCF_021461395.2. Classification (NCBI taxonomy): domain Eukaryota; kingdom Metazoa; phylum Arthropoda; class Insecta; order Orthoptera; family Acrididae; genus Schistocerca; species Schistocerca americana. The sequence continues at coordinate 101,177,722 of NC_060123.1, read as the reverse complement.
GACGTATTTGTCCACCCCGTGCCAAATACTTGATGTAATTCAAGCAAAACGAGGGCCAGAAATCTACTAACAAGGATTATCTCTCTTTTTGCAAGTCTTCGTGTTTTATGAGACATATAGAAAGCGATGTATCTGTATCATCGTACTCAGGGTCGAACGCGGTCCTCTAGTTTGGAGCAGAGCGGAGGGTCTAAACCAAATGTTCAGACGACTCTACATCAAACAGTATCGGATACGAATTTCTCGACCTTCGCTAGTGGGTGGAGAATTATATGTTTGCCCCTAATAGGTATGGAGTGAATACACGCGGGAAGTGGCTACTAGGATAGAAGAATACGTGTTGCACACGCATGGCTTTTTTATTATTATTGTTATTATCATTGGTATTATTGGTAATGAAGAAAGGCAGCGCGTTTTTGTTATCAAGTAACGTCTTCAACAACTACTTTAGTTTTATTGTAATCTTCGAGTAATTGCTGATTAACATGAAAAGGATTCCGCAGACAGGGAAAGAACCTGATCTTGGGCAACTACTTCTATAATGACCAGAACGCCTTAGATGATCTTCAAGCACATGCGTTCCAGCAGCGGTATGAAGAAAATGATAGCAATAATGACGGTAATAATCGAATTATCCGGTAACTTCACACTTCAGAGTGGATTTTCTCGAACTAAGAAATTTCCGGAATTAGTAAAAATTTCAAAATGGCTTCACATCGAGGCTATGATGCCTAGAAGAGTCTTTACATCCTGCTGACATGAGATAGCATAATCTCCACGTCAGAAGCTTGCATCTACTTAACCATTTAATAAACTCGCATTTTTTCCACCGTGACTAATTTTATAAGCTAAGCACATCACCCGTTACAGCACACTCCTGGGGCTGGGAAATGTGGCCACAATGGTCTGGTGGATCGAACTATCACAGGTGCAAAACGTGGGTTCAGGCATTTACTTTTAAGAGGCACAAACAGATTTGCTTTACCTCTGGTAACCTCAAGAGAAAGACTTTATAATCCAGAATCCGCACTAAACATCACGTTCCTTCATTACCAACTGGGCTTAGCCGGTTTACGTTGGGAAATGACATAGCGGAAGTCATGGTAAACAGAAATACAGTCGCCAGTAAACTTACTTACATTAGAAAATTGTATTTTATTTGATGAACCGATAGTCATTTAAAGGAACAGGACTCTTATTTTAATGATACTTGATTGAACTAGAGACGTTGAAAATTTGGTGGTGGACTTGATTCGAATTAGTATCTCCTCTTTCGAGGATCTGAATCTCTCGGAACAGTATAGTTCAATCATTTCGTTCCTTTTCCCAACACTGCAATCCTCTCTAGGTCTCCTCCAAAGGTAAGTATGTGGGTTCGAATACTGATCCAATAAAAAAATATTCAGAATATCATTTCAAGCCCTATCACGTGCTTACCGGCCTGCTAGTGAAAATTAACGTGCATTTTTAATGTCTGTTCATGTGTTGACAAGAATAGCATTAAGTGTCGTTATTTCTGGTCAAAGATGCACACATCTTACTGTTGGTGAGTAAGCAGCTGATACTTAAGCTATATTCGTGGAAGCAAGGTAGGTGTGCAGTTCGATTGTCGCTTAGGCACGAAAGTTGGTATCCTTATTTTAGATTCAAACACCTAGCAGCTGGTAAGAAAAACCGATACGTAACATTTTATTTTACTTAGTTAACAATCCGATTATGTGTTGGGTTCGTATATCCGTCACAGAACTCCACATCATGCACTTCATCTTTAAATGCATGCACACTTTGTCACTTCAGAATGGAGGTATATCAGACATCTTTCGTGGTTAGTTAACAGGGACGAAGGGTCTTGACAGGAGTCACGGTTTATTAAAAAAATTGTCGTATTTTATTGTCAAGTTTAGATTTGGTTATTGGAATTGGCAAAAGTTTAGGTTATTCATGACTCTTCATTGCTATTTTTCAATATGATATGATTAGATTAGATTACATTAGATTAATTCTTGTTCCACAGGTCACGAATACGACATTTCGTAATGATGTGGAACGTGTTATTTTAATGAAAGATTTCTTTACATACCATGATTCAATTTCCTTACTACAATTTTTTACTCTCTCTCTCATCCTTTTTGATTTTTATCTCTCTCCCTCTCTCTGTCACACACACACACACACACCCACACATTCTTTTTTTTATTTGTTTGTTGTGCTCGACTATCAGCGAGGCACGAAAATATCTGTGAATGAGTTCTTAGTTTTGAGTACACTTATGAAAGAAATATAAAAACAACTATAGGAGTTACTGATTTATGATGCTTAGTTTGTGGTCAGTTCTGAGTATTATCAGTAACTACGCTCCAGTCCCTAAACCTAGTTAGAGAAATGCGAATCAGACGCATTACGTATTCCAGACCGTAGCAGCCGCGACTTGGAGACCCCAGCTATGGTCACTTCCCAGCCCGCTGTAGGATCACATCGGTTCGTCTTCTTCCTGCTGGTACTGTAACTGAGATCTGGCAACAAGGCAGGGTATGTTTGGCAACTCTGTGATCAACGAGTTACTTCCTGGTGTGCACGGAAATAAGCCTCAAAGTTCACTTGATTTTACCTGTCATTTCCATTGAATAAAGAAAAGTCGTTGCACGTGGAAATCGCAATTAATCTCGTCCTTTAAATAGCGGTTTACGAGTTCTAGCAACCATTGGTCTCGTAAGACGAAGCTAAAACACATACCTCTTCGCCAGCTCTTTGGTAACGTGCTGACCTGAGAAAAAGCGCCTGTTCTGGTTCGCAGTTCCAGTCTCACTAACTGTAACGTTTTTATCCCTTCTGTGGAAGAGCTACAAGCAGTCAGGTCAAACATCGATAAGGAAATCGCAAGAAAACACTTTCGGCTCATAGTGCAATGGTGAAAAACCTACAATGCTGCACAACAGGCAACGCCTCTTTCCGCTGCTGGCAAGCAAATTTTGGGTTCTGGGAATATGTAACTTTATTTATGAAATGCCACATTTGTATACCCCTTGAGTATGTCACAGCATACCAGTTAAACACAGACCCAATCAAAATCTAAATGAGTAGTATTTTACTAATTCGTGTCCATAGAGGCACGCTTGTGTACAGATACTCAGTTTTATTACAACAGACTTTCGTCGTAAGGTTATCGTGGGTAGTTTTACTTCATTTCTTATAATACAGTGCACAATTTTCGTAAGTTTTCCTTTAGTGTTGTTAAAACATTAGTAAACATGAGAGAGATATTAATCATCAAGGATATATGCGAATTCTCTGATGTTATCTACAACAGTCTGACAATGCACATGCAGTTTATTGATTACATGGATGTAGAAAACTTGTTCTGAGTTAAAGCTGTCAAACAAGGTTTGAAGAAGAATAAAATGCCACTACCACACGACAGCTAATGTAGAAAATACTTTTCTGACGTATTTTTGCACGATGCGCTCTCTCCATACATAATACGAAAGTTTCGAGATGTAGCTGCTGCCTGGCTGTCTATTAAACCTGAAAATAATAAAATGTCGCAGAAGTTAGCCCTTTTTTGACATGCCACTATTTTGGGTTGAGAAGTGAAGGGAATTATGTTCAAAGTTCCATTAGATTGATAATTTTATCAGACAGTAGAACTGCGTTTTAAAAAACGTAACAGTGAATGTATTCGGACTCGCGATATCTTATCTACAGAGCGCAACACTTACCATGAACTCAACAACTCCTCCAGAACTGCTGCGTTCCACTGCGCTGTGAGATAATGAATATGGCCGGGTCTAGACTCCTGGGAGACAGACAGTTACAGCTTTTCGTTTGCACTGCACGACGTTTTCAACAAACAGAAAGCGCAATAGAGTAGCTCAAGTGGAAAGGAAGACTTCCTATTTAAATTTCGGCATTCTACACTGTTGGCTGTTCTGTTTAGGTGGCAGTTACGTGATTTTATTTTGGTGATTACAAAATAGAGTCGAATGTATGCACTGGGTAGCCGAGGCAGCTAGTTCGTGGTGATACGGTCAATCAAGTAAATGAATTTACTGAACATGCTGCAAATTACTACAGGGAACCTGTGTGTCAGAATTCTCTTCCAGTATGGCGCAACGGCGTTACGATAGAAAAATGAGTTTAAGAGAAGAGGATTTGGTGGTCTGTTGGACTGATGATAGGTCCATATACCTACGGTCTGGGTTCGATTCCAACTTCTGTAAATTATTTTATATAGGGAGAGACAGATTCCATTCTCTTCTGGCTACACCAAGTGAAGAAGATATAATGGCACTGTGGTCTGAAATTCACATTAAAAATGATATTCCTTCTCTACCAAGAAACGTTAGTTTTAACCACAATAAAGTCTGGAGTGGTGACATGTAGAAAGTCTATCAGCAGTAACCTTTCTTATACTAGTTATTTATTTCTAGTAGCGAAATAAACGTTGTGTAGGGTCACGGAACACTTATTCCATCTTTTATGGAGCTTCTGTATGTAGATAAAATTGGTTCTGAACTGGGAATGCAACTCAGACCGCCCTTAACGCGGAATTTGATTCCTTCGTGACAATACTACACGGCTAAAATTTGTTGTTTGTTCAAAACTGCAGATTCCTCAACATCTCCACATGTTGCGCGTGAATGGGTTCGAATCCTGGCCCGGCACTAAGGATTTCATTATGTATTATCAAGCTATAGCATAATAACACCTATCTGATGGTGGATAATAATTTTGATGTTTAATGTATTTTCATTCGTTGTCAACACTAACCATATTTGACATTTTTGACTCCCAGTGGGACACAGAACTATTTGCGAGATCACTGTAAGTTCAAGATGTTATTCCGAGCTGCTGGTGGAGAAACATTCGGTAGCTGACGTCTCTTTGTGTGTAGTCAACAATGATATGTGTGGGGCTCTATTCCCAGTAAGCACTAAACTCTTCGTCATATTATTTCTAGTTCAAACATGCTCACATGTCGCTGCTGCTGCAACAAACCCATATTTAACGATCTTTTTCTCTAGAGTATAACAGCGATAGGTGCCGGGTTGGAGTCCTTGGAGGGAAAACATTAATCTTTCGTCTCTTTATTTCAGTTAAAATCATCTAGCTACCGCCGAGAAAATCCGATATTTCACAGTTGATTGTGCTTCGATATCAATCCGATTAAGGTTCTGGGTTCGAATCCCTTTCCATCACAAAGCTTTACCTCACGGCATTTCAAGTATGTTACATGTGAAGAAGCAATATTTAACATCTCTCGTAGTTCGTTAACAGGGACAGTAGATGCTGGGTAGGAATTCGCGTCCGTTAAAAATGTCTGCATTATGTAATTTAAAGTTGATATTTGTTAACTGATACTGTCGAAAATCGAAGTATATCACTTTCTGTATGTTTAGTCAGGAAAGATTGTTAGTTTCCGTCAGTCACGAAATCTTTGCTAAGTCTGCATGACCTGAGTTTGAATCCATATGCAGAACGAGACGGTTCATCTTGTCATTTGAAGTTCATACATATTCTCAACTAGCTGTTTGTGAATAACTTAAAATTTTTAATGTCATTGTGTGTTAAATAATATGAACGGTATGTTACTTTGACGAGGTAATCCTGAATATGACGAACTTACTACGTGCATTACCTATCTGACGTAATAATGAGAGTGGTAACATTTCAGGTATGTCATTTATTGTAATAAATGTGAGCTTACAAGCCTTAAGGACAGTCTTATCTGTGATAAGGTGTTCCCTGATATTTGTAGTATCATGGTATTACTTTACATCTTGAGTTATTGCGATACAGAGCAGTGTTTTCTAGTGGTGACTTGTTGGAACCATTTTCAATAGTCAAACGACTGTACCAAGGAGCGATTAGAGGACCTGCTAGAGAGCTGCGTTATGCCGGTTGCATGCGAATCAGGCGAAATGCAATTAACGTCGTTCGGATACTTTTGAGCAAGACTGTACATCTCGCGTAATGACCACGACGAAAAGATTTGAGAAATTAGAGCTAATACAGAACCTTACCGACAATCATTCTTCCCATGCGCCATTCGCGAGTGCAGCAGGCTGTAGGAGATCAGTTAGACTTCCATTACACATTTCATCGTGAAAGGAGTATATTTTTTTCCCTCTCATCATCTTTCATGTCCTCTTATAATACACACGAATGTTGCGTTTTCTTTTTTTTTTATCCTCTTGTGCATGTAAAGCACTTTTGTACTAAGACCTGCGAAGGAACAGAGCCACACTGTGTCAAGGTTATCTTTGGCACGCTTTTTCAGAGTGTTCTAAGCGAAGCACACGGACAGCGGGGAATTTTGTTCTCTCTCCTACTCCCGATAAAATCATTTTATTTGCAGGGTCACAGAATTTTCTGAGTTAAAAATTATTGCGCAGAACACGAATGTACGCTGGTCGATTATTTGTTTTGAATGGTTTACGTAATTTCACTAAAATTATTCAACAGAGCTACCAGACATTTTAACTGGATAACTCGCTTACTCTGGTTTCTCTGCCTTTTGCTGTGTAATGTTTTTAGCTTAACTATGTTCCTCTCTCCGAATATTCATTTCTGCTACCTTCCTTTAATGCTCTGATACGGATCACTGTTATGTGACATCTTTAGTGGGATCAGTTGCCGGCCGCGGTGGCCGAGCGGTTCCAGGCTCTTCAGTCCGGAACCGCGCGACTGATACGGTCGCAGATTCCAATCCTGCCTCGGGCATGGATGTGTGTGATGTCCTAAGTTCGAGGGGACTGATGACCTCAGATGTTAAGTCCCATAGTGCTCAGAGCCATTTGAACCATATGAACTATTTGAACCATTTGGATCAGTTCCTCGGATGAGGACGTTAACCTCGATTGCGTCGTTGGTGCTGTTCGAGAGGACTATTTTGTGTGCTTAAAGCAACAATTCCCACAAACCGCAATGATAGGGACTATTGGATGTGAAGAAAACAGTTTTCCGAATAGTGGTCCGAACCCACTCCTCAAGGTCTCCTTGCCAACAGCGTCACGCAACTCTGTTTTTACCAGAAGGCGTTTTAGCACTTTACTACGCCCCAACTGTCGCCCTTGACGTATGATATTTCTTTCTGTATTTCATCGTTTGGCACATCTAATGCAAATAAGCACAAGCAATTTAGTAGCTTAGGAGAAATGAGCACAAACTCAAGTATAATAAAGTAATTGATAATCCTTTGCAGTTTTTGCACTATATGGATGTGGAGGCAGTTTTTTACTTATATGGCTTCCAGTAAATGCCTAGGTAATGCCTTCAACTAAGCCGCACGCCATTCCGTGTTCTATCTGTGTCGAACTTGGGACTTCGATCTCGATGTGACGTTAAATCCTAGTACCTTCCAGCATTTTTGACCATATAGATGGTTCATACATTTCGCTTTTCACTTTGCTGTTTACCTAAATTATCTTGTAATTCCGGTACTTATTAAATCCTAGCACACAAAGCAACTACAAATGTTAAGATGCCATTGTACTTCCCTGTTAGCTGCGAATGTTTAGCCTCACACAGTATTGATTTACGATGCAAGAATTTAACGTAAGTAGATGATGCCTGAGTTTCACCTATGCCCTTATGAGATATGCAGCATCATCCCCAATAGGAGCTGTGGTGGGGGAGGGGTTTGCCTTGTGTAGAGTAGCCCGGATTCTGCTCAGAGGGACAAGTGAATATTTGAAGCGTAATCAGAGCGTGTGTTTCCTCGTGATTGGCCGAGTTAGCTGCACGCCAGAGGCGGATTGTCTCCCGACAGCAGCTGATGTTTTATGGATGGTTTACGAATGAACAGCTACGCTACACGCAATTCCTTCTGGATCATCATATCAGGACTACAAGAGCCTCGTCTAGTGCTAAAGTATCATCCATCGCTCAAGTCGTTAATGATTACTTCACCGTTCTGACATGTCCAAATGAAACAGGCACGCTGTATCCAACGATGTCATCAGTTGTTTTTTTTTTTTTTTTTTTCGTCAGCACGTTCCAGCATTGCGATGGTCACGGCTGTGTGAGATCAGCCGGAACGTGGGAAATAGGACAGCTTTGTGCGATGATGACAGACGCCCCACCGAATGATTCATCGCGCTGTTGTTCACTGTCAGGTCTCTGTAGACATTCTGAAAGCGCCTATGAATATCTGCGATACTCTGGTTTTCCGCCAAAAGAAACTCAATGAAGCTCTCTGCTTCCAGCGCACCTTTGTCACAGACGCCTATCGGAACTTCGTGAAACCATAGGGACTGAAGCTGGAATATTCCACATGTCCCACAACAAATTCCACAATTGTTGAATCTAAGCTGACCGAGGAAAAATATGCGTTGCATTACTTATTGAAAGCCTCTCGTGTCTGGGAATGGGAGACAGATCTCACTTTCTACCACCAACGTGAAACTAATCTATGCATGGATCACATTCAAGAAACTGTGGACTCTATGAAGCTCTTCTTTACTTTTTGGCCATATAACAAATGTGTCTTGCACATAGCGGAGCCAATAAGAAGGTTTTACTGCTGCATTACCTAGTGATGTCAGCTGCCACTTGCAACAAAGGTGAACCCATAGCAACAGCATCAAACTGTTCATGAAACCCCTTTATATTTAAAACACCTCGACCGTAGATGTAATTCTACCAAGTAATAAATACCTGAAGCAAGTTTCTCCCCATCTCCATAGCATCTGCCACTGGGATTTTAGTAAACAGGGATATCATGGAGAAATTTATACGCGTGTCACTCGCAGAAATTTTCACCGCGCGTAAAATTACAAAAAGAATTCTCAGTGTTTCACAGAAGTATTCCTTTTTCCAACTAGATGTCCCAGTTTCCCGATGAATGACTTACTGTAAAGTACACTGGAGAAGTAATTCCGTTAACTATCGTGATTTCCGTAAATCCCTTATAGGAAATCGTAGGATGCTTTCCATTGAAAGGGCACTGCCGACTTTCTTCCCCAAACCTTTCCTAATCTGAGCTTGTGACGTATCTCTAATGGCTTTGTTTTCAAACAGTAACCTTCATTCCTTCCTTTAACTATAGGTCTCAGTGTAGCTTCGTAGAACCATGTGTTTTACGTAAGTCAGCTCTTCGAGGCGTTAGATTCTTGCTAATAGAGTTTTAGGATTTGGAACTTATCTGTATTTTTCATTTTTAGAACAATTCTCTTTGTCGGATAATTGCTCCATTACAGTTCAATTTGGTCATGTGATAAGTCACCAGCTAAAAGAGACATAGCTGCAGTGTCGCTGCACCATTATTGGCCTGCTGAAAGAGAACAGCTGTTCCTGCTAGCATCCCAGTTATGTTCTCGTCCCCTGATACCGTGGAAGTATCCTGATTCTGTGCTCAGCAGAACCTCAGAGACACTCCCGTAAGTCTTCCCCGTCGCAGTAGGAGCTCGGGACAGAACTTCTCGGCCGTAAAACACCTCTGGAAAAGGGCATCACGAGCTGCTGTTACGACTTTTTGACTACTTCTCTAACGACGTTGTAAATACACTGAAGAAACTCGCAAACCGGTCACGTAACGTTATTACTCGCGTTTTAACAGTTTCGCAGACTGCCAAGTTCTCAGTTCATAGTGATCTGTTTCTTTCGTCTGTTTCTGGACCTGAAACAGCTCAAAGAGAAACTACGGTGCTACTGCTTATCTCCATGCCTCCAGACAAGGTATCCAACTAATTACTGCATTTTATGTAATCTACAACTCTCTGTCTCCTGTGCCGATTTTGTTCGTACAACAGCATAACCTCTGGTGCGCGTTAATTTCACTGACACTCACAATGTGTGTGGGCTGCGATTGTAAGAAAAAGTACATAAGAGAGCACTTGCCAAAACTTTACGGTTTTCCTTGTGGCTTCTACACTGGCTCATTTATGCAGAGAAAGGAACACTTTAGATTAAGTTTATTTTATGACAAATACGTTATCCGTTGTAGTGCAGAAGCCTTTTTTTTTTCTTTTAACATCTAAGGTGACGTGAAATCAAAGACGAATTGTCGTATGTATGTAAATATAGTTAATATTTATTTTATGTGGGAGTGAGTATTGTATCTTAGTTTTTTTGGTACCTAAATATGAAGGGCTTATTTCAGTAGTGTTACAAGTCCATTTTTGTTCATTCTGAGATACAGCGTTCTAAAGTTAAATGAGTGCTGAAAATTCTGCAGTTGAGATACCAGAAATATTCAAAGCATATGGCTTCTTGTTAGAGATTAACCTTTCTTTCTGTTTGTTTTGACCATTAATTGCAGTAGCATTATAGGCAGAAAAGTGGAGGTAATGGACTTGTACCACTATTGAAATAAGCCCTTCATATATCCTGCAAACTTGACGATCTTCTTGTAACTTTGTGGGTACTCACTGACTGACAAAAAAGTATATCTCCATGGGGGCGGCTGGTCGAATCGTGCAGTATCCGTATTTCTTGGTAATGCAGATGTCATAGTTTCCCGATGTTGGACAGAATGGAAAGTGGGGTCTGGCATACAAATCGCCAATGTTCTGAGCACTACTAAGAATGATCACCATGCCGTGCATGAAGCGAATCGTAACCTCTTCACATCTGCGTCTACCATCCGAAAACAAGTAATGGACTCATTACAGTATTCTCGGTCCTTCCACACTGTTGTTGATCGGAGACTAGCAGCACATGGACTAGGAAATTACGATATCATGCAAAGGCTGCCGTTCATACCACAACATAAACAGCTGCGTCTGGAGAGGTGCCGTTACAGGGAAAGGCGGATTGCTCACGAATGGCGTCGCATTGTGTTCAGTGAAGAATCGCATTTCTGTACTACCTTAGATGATCTTGGTCGGCCAGTATGGCGGCGACCAAGGGAGAGGTCCTATTTCCAGTTTTTGGTGTTACTCCTGATGTCATGACGTGTCAAGCCATGGAGTATGACGTCAGATCACATTTACTAGTGATTGAGGGAACGCTGACGGCACAACGGTACCTCACGGCCATCTTGCGTTCTCATACGTCATATCTCACGATAAAATAGTAGTATCACTGTTCTACAGGACAATGTTCACCAACAAGTGGCAAGTGACTCTGGAAACTGTCTGCGTGATACTGAGGTACTCCCACGGCTGTAGGCTGTCCCAGCGCCAGCACCCAGGATAACAAGGACATGTTAAACAGTTGCGGGCCAGATTGCCGCAGGACAGTAGGCTACACATCGGATTTATGATGCCCCCCCCCCAACCGAATCAGGGCTTGCATCCAGACCAGAAGGATTGTAACATCTTCATCTAAGTCATACACCACAACTCACCTAACGGTGCGTGGCGGAGGGTACTTTTCGTACCACTAACTGAGCCGTCCAACCCTGTTCCACTCGCGAATAGCACGTGGGAAGAATGATTGTCGGTAAGCCTCTGTATTGCTATAAATCCTCGAATTTTCTCCTCATGGTAGTTAGGCCAGACGTATGTGGGGGGAAGTAATATGTTGTCCGGCTCTTCCCGAAAAGTGCTCTCTCGAATTACAACAGTAATTCTTTCCATGAGGCACAATGCCTCTCTTGTAACGTCTGCCAATGGAGTTTGTTGAGCATCTCCGTAATGCTTTAAATACTCCCTTAACGAAACACGCCGCTCTTCGTTGGATCTTCTCTAACTCTTCTACTGTTCAGCCGGCCGCGGTGGCCATGCGGTTCTAGGCGCTGCAGTCTGTAACCTCGGGACTGCTACGGTCGCAGGTTCGAATCCTGCCTCGGGCATGGATGTGTGTGATGTCCTTAGGTTAGTTACGTTTAAGTAGTTCTAAGTTCTAGGGGACTGATGACCTAAGATGTTAAGTCCCATAGTGCTCAGAGCCGTTTCTTCTACTGTTCCTACCTGGTAGAGATCGCATCTAGATGAAAATACTCAAGATTCGGTCGGACAAACGCCTCACAAGCCACTTCTTTCGTGGATGAATTAAGTTTCCTTAAGACTCTTCCAATGAATCTGAGTCGGGCATCTGCTTTCCCAACTATTTGTTTTGTGTGTTTATTCCACTTAAGGTCGCTCTGGATATTTTGCAGTATAACTGTTTACAGAGGTTTGTCACCAATAGTGTATCTGTACACTACTGGATTTTTTCTGTATGTATGCTCAGTGTGTTACATATATTTACGTTCAATGTCAACTGCCAGAGCCTGCACCATTCATCAATTGTCTGGAGGTCATTTTGCACATCGTTGCTACTTTGGGTTGCTACTTTGTGATAGACCACCGGATCATCTGCGAACAGCCTTAAAGAGCGTCCGACGCTTTGTACTAGATCGTTTATATATACTGTAAACAGTAACGGCATACTGTCATACTCTCAGGTTCTTTCTACATCTGATTCGATTTTGTGATCACTAAATTAACATGACCCACTCTGTCAGTCCGTTAAGTTCATGTTGCTTTTCCTCCTTCCTTTCTCGTTACTTCGCTTTAAAAATGCAGAAACCATTTTCGTCTTCAAAAATGCTGACAACACGATATTGAGGAGCACAGAACTACAGAGCTACTAATCTTTCAGATATATTTTCCAAACCACTAACAAAAATCGTTACCAGATGCCGGAGTCAGAAATTTGACTTTTACAAGCCAGTTCAACAGGCGGGATTCAGAAAAGGTTTCAGCGCAACTTTTAGCATGTTCAAGTAGTACGTCCACCGACACGGAACTGTTCGGAGTTGATATCCCCCTTCACAAGGCCTTCATAGACATGACACGATCGAACCTGTTCAGTATTGAGGATGATGTACAGATATACCAACTTAATCTGCCAAATTTACAGGCATGACACTCTGTGAGTGAAAACAAAGAAAGACTAGGTCACCTAAATGAGTCATCTTGGCTCGGCAGGATGTGTTCAAGTGTCTGTCCTGGAAAGAGAAGGGTATTAGCTCGGATGGAAATCAGCTCAACCATCTTCGCTTTGCAGGTGACACAAACGAATTGTCAACAGTGATCCGAGAACTGAAAGATGCTTCCCAAGCTGTAGACCTCAAACGTAACTTTCAAAAGATCACATCATGAATCGTGTCAGTACTACGGTCACCACCGAAAATCATGCTCTGGAAGCAGTAAAAGAATAGACTACATTTGTTGGGGCACAAAACCCAACTTAGGAAAAGACAGCAGAGATCACCCGGCGAATTGTCCACACCCGGATAACATTCGGGAAACTTTGCTACTTTCTCCACAAACCGACTACGCCTATAAATTTAAAACAGGAAGATTTACAACACACGCACTCTACGATTAAAGACGTACTGGTTAGCAAACAGTGACGTAACAAGAAGCTCGTATCGACTCCGGGTCTGTCAAAGGGCAGTAGCGAGAACAATGCTCGAAGTGAGCATGGGGGACAGAACCAAGAATGAAGAGATAAGGAGAAGAACGGGCGAATGTGACGTTGTCGAGTCGACAACGAAAGCGAAATGGAGTTGGGCACGACACGTTGCCAGGAACAACTTCAATTAGCCCAAAACACTGACGCAGTGGCAACCAGGGTTTCAAAGAGATTTGTTGGTTTGGTACGGCACCTCCACAATTTCTTTCCGCTGAGACAGTGTCTCCGTCTCGCAGTAGTACTTACGCCCAGTGAGATTAAATAATGTTTGTCACAAAGTCTCCATGAGTGCTTACCTTCAGAAGAATGAAATACTTTTCATAATATTTTGAATGTTATCATAAGTTATGTAGAACTTATACTTGTTTTCAATGATAATCATATATAAAATATGTTCAAAACGATCTAATTTCTACCAACTGTTACAGTATCTTACTGGGTCTCTCTAAATATTTAACGTGCACAATGTTATGACCATGCGATGAGACACGCTTTTCAATTACGAATAGCAGTTACAACATTTTTCCATTCATCCGATTAGACTGCAACCTTCCAGGAAAATGACTCTTGGTCTCAATATTTAGAAACATACGCTATCTCTCAGCACTTGTGCTTATTGTCCTCCCAACCATAAACGTCAGTTTAACTGTTCCTTTCTTTATTCAGGAGCTTTTGTGCTGCGCCAGTTACCACAATATTCTGTGCGAAGCGCGTGACAGCTTCACTGATAACGTTATTCACCGCAACAAAGAATTTTGTGTCTCGTCACTGGTATAAAAAATAGCGTGACGTCGATACAGTTTAACCGGGAAATCCAGGTCGTCAGATACAGCGCTATTCCAACTATCACTTTCCACGGAAATATTGATTAAAAGTTGTTTGGACGAGTGATTTCATTATCTGTTATATTCCAACATCTGACTTCTCCTGCAGTTTTTGCCTCCTGCGGTTCGCTCTAGTACCACTAAAGTTAATCCTTATGATTTTACACACATTCAACCTCCTATTCCTCCATATTTTGCATCTGTACCTATCAGTATTACTTTGCACACATTCTACCATACCACCCTCATATCCCTTCCGTTTATTTCTTTCCTCACAGGTGTTTTATTAGTCTGTTTTCAGCAGCCAACAGTAACACCACATAAAAATGCGTCGATTCTCTTCTTTCCCAATCCGTGGTAAATTTCATATAACGCTGTAACATCACATGTCAAACGAGCCGATTCTCTTCTTTTTCGATCCAGATTAATTTCCGTGTAACGCTATGATCTAAACGTACATTCTCAGAAAACTCTCACCCATATTAAGAGCGATATTTGATAATAGGAGAATTCTTCTGGCCGGGAATGACCTCTATGCCAGACTGCTTCTTTATGTCCTCTTCGAATACATCGACAAGCGTTACTTTGTTTCCAAAGTAGCAGAATTCCTCCATTTCGTCCAGTTCGTTGTCGGTTTAGATTTTAAGTTAGTAGCTAGTTTCATTACTGCTTCCTCTCACTACTTTGATCTTTGTTTACCCCAGTCCATGTTTTGCTCTCATTAGACTGTGCATTCCAGTCAACAAGACTTGTCATTCTAACTCATCTTCGCTGAGGACCTCAATGTCATCGGCAATCATTAACAACCTTTCACCCTGAATTTTAATCCCATTACTGAAAATTTATTTCAGTCAGTGCTTCTTCAATTTTTAGGGGTGGGAGACTGCTTGCATGTCTTAAACGCCTTTTAATCCGGTCAGTCTTCCTTTCTTATTAATAAATATCAATGAACAAGGCAGACTTTACATTAGTTAATGGGCTTGTGATAGGGACGATTTGAGTTCAAATCCCCGTCTGAGCTCCAGTTTTAACTTTTTCGTAATTTTCCCAAATTGCTTACGACGAGTTCCAGAATGGTCGGCGATTTCTACGGCCAGCCGGACTTGTACAAGATGAGGCGGAGGTGTTCTGGTGACATTGATATAGAATTTGGTGGCAGTTAGAGGCGCTTCGTGTGAGTGGGCGCCTTCCACGCAGTTTCTAGACGTGTTGGCATAGCGTTAACCAGGTAATGGACTATTCCACTGTTGTGAACTTCCATGAACTCAAATAGGCAGTGTGTTGGCTAGGGTCTTCCCCCTTCTGATGACAATGGCTTAGCTTCTGTTTGTGTTTAAAGCCACTGCTTAAGGTCCTAGATGATTATGTGATTAATCACGTCTTGTGCCAGTCAGTTAAAATGTCATTCACTCTCCAAATGAGCACGCAACGTCGCCTGCATGAAGTGTTAACAGCGTGCAATCTGTGTTTGGCACTCTAGTGGTAAACACAGTATATAGTCTCACCCCAATAGATTCATTGCGGCACACTTCCATTAATAATAGTGCCTGGAAACGTACTGTTGTTCATGCACATTTGTGATGTTCTTCCCTGACGATACTTCAGGAGAGACGAGCTTCTGCCCATCTCATAACAAGCCTCTGATTGAGGTAATCTTCTATAGGCCTCTACTTGGAACGAACCAAAATCTTACACTGTGAACAAGATTAGACTCTTATGTAACTCCATACAGCTCCTTTCAATTGTAGAAGAAAAGTATTTACTTGGCATTGCTGCATAGCGACTGAAGATGAAATAGTCTCCTTCCATTGAGAACGCCGTGAATGCCTGTGGAGTCTACACAGGGCCACTCACGTGTTACCACATGCACACTGCAAATTAATGATTACGCCACCACCCAGAAGCGCACAAATATTATTAATTTCTTTCGTAACTGCCAACCTTGCATTTAGTACAGCACGTCTTTATATTTGGCTAAATTGTTTAAACTATATTTGACGTATGTTTTGTGGATGTGGGTACATATCTCACTTCAAACACCAACTGCAGCCAACCCCGAAGGTGGTGTGATGACTTCAGTGCAGGATGGTGGCGATAGAGTGTTGTGATGGGGTTGGTGGTCGAAGGTGGCCAAGAGAATCGCAGCTATCACAACAAACACTTTATTTCAAAAAATGGTTCAAATGGCTCTAAGCACTATGGGACTTAACATCTGAGGTCACCAGTCACCTAGACTTAGAACTACTTAAACCTAACCAACCTAAGGACATCACATACATTCATGCCCGAGGCAAGATTCGAACCTCCTGTGGTACCTGCCTGATTAATAGCTGCATCCCAGTGAGTGATGGTGTGAGGCGCCACAGAGTCTGTAGAAAAAAATGGCTCAAATGGCTCTGAGCACTATGGGACTTAACATCTGTGGTCATCAGTCCCCTAGAACTTAGAACTACTTAAACCTAACTAACCTAAGGACATCACACACATCCATGCCCGAGGCAGGATTCGAACCTGGGACCGTAGCAGTCACGCGGTTGCTGACTGTGCGCCTAGAGAGTCTGTAGAGGCGGTGGTGGTAGACAGATGCCGTGCCAGGGAGTATGCCCGCTGTATCCTCTACAGTAGTAGACTCACCGACGAAGTGATCCTGGGATAGCCCTGCAGCACAATCGCACCAAGGCTGCAAGGAGGAATTAGTGCAGGAAGCAGATACAGTGATCGAGCCAGCTGCCTGTTGGACAGGTGTGAAGTGCGATGGTGCCTGCACTGGGTTTGGTGGTAGGAGTCATCTGTGCCTGAGACTTCATCTTCTAAACATGACTATGACTCTCCAATGGTGTGGGCACTTCAGAGTCCTGCCACACCATGACATCAAGTCTGGAGTGTGGTCTTAGCACAGGAAACTGATATAGCGATAGATCCAGCTGTGTGATGGTCAGCTGAATCCCATTCGCTGAGGGTATGAGGAGTAACGGTGCCTGCAATGACAGTTGCAATGTGTAACAGCTTTGACTGAGACCCCACTTGCTGTACAGTGCACAGCAGGTTTGCTGATGGAGGGGGCCCTAGATTGCCCTGCCATACAATGGAGGCTGAACTTAGTGCAGGGAATGATACAGTGATGGACCCAGCTGTCTGGGTGACAGCAGGTGGTGGTATAAGGTGCAACAGTGCCTGCGCTGGCTGTGGTGGCAGACAGCTACGTACCTGAGACACCACATGTTATAACCCAGACAGGAGTTAGTCACACTGACGGAGTTGGTTTGAGATAGCCTTGAAACACCATGGTATGAAGTTGGGTGGAATTAGTGCAGGCAGCAGATACAGTGACAGAGCCAACCATCTCTTAGACAGCTGCATCCTGGTGGCTGATGGTGTGAAGTATGATGGCCCCTGAACTGGCGGTTGTGGTGAGCAGCTTCCATGTTTGGGGTTCCACCTGCTGTACACTTTATATGAGTCAGGGTGGCTGATGGAGTGAACCTGGGAATGCCCTCCCATGCCATGGCAACAAGTCCAGTGGACTTAGTACATGCAGCATACACAGCGATAGTGCCAGCTGCCTGGTGGACAACTGCATCCCAGTGGGTGATCATGTAAGGCACAGTGGCACCTGTACTGGCAGTGATAGTAAGCAACTTCTGTACCTGTGACTTCACCTGGTGTAAACTAGATAGTTGTAAGTTTTTATTTAACACCTGCTTGGTTTAACCTTTAAATCTAAAGGGAGTGGAAGGGCTGACCCAATAAAGTGAACATTTCAATTCCAATGTGTTATTAACTACCAAAAACAAACTCACATAAAAATTGACAGACGTCACTCAGGCAAGGTAATTTACGAAACACTCATTACACGAAAAGTTAATAAATCATTAGCCAACGATGTCCCACAAACATTGAGAAACACCACTCAGGCAAAATATTTAAGAAGCTGTCTCATTGCATAAAACCATTAATAACTAATAAACCATTAGCAACGATCTAATATAAAAATTGGTAGAAGGCACTAAGGCTGAATTTGACCATAACTTAAACAAAACAACTCTAGTTATTTAAGGCCCTTTTAATTCCAATAATTTAACATTACATGTAAAACGACAGTGGACACACAGCCTCAATTTTAACATGACACAGATAATGTGAGGCAGCCAGCTGCACGGCTGTGGATAGCAGTGCTCTGGTGGATGGTGGCGCGACGTGCATCGGCACCTGCACTAGCGGTGGTGGTAGGTGGTTGCCATTCCTGAGATTGAACCTGCTGAACAATGGAAAAGAGTCAGGCTCGCCAATGGAGTGGGCCTGGGATAGCTCTGCCATACTATGGGAAAAATTCAGAAGGTGGACTTGGTATAGAGAGCAACAGCTGCCTGGTGGGAAGTTGCTTCCCTGCAGGAGATAGTGTGCAGCGCAGCCCTGCCTCTACTGATGGTGGTAGCTTTCTGCCGTGCCTGGGACTTCATCTGCTTACCCTGGATAGGTTTCAGGATGGTTGGTGGAGGGGTCCTGGGAGTGCCCTGCCATGCCATGGCAACATGTCTGGATGGTGGACTTAGTGCAGGAACCAGATAATAGTACAGAGGTAGCTATCTGGTTGACAGATGGATATCAGAGACTAATGGTCTGCAGTCCACAGCTCGTGGTCACGCGGTCGCGTTCTCGCTTCCCAAGCATGGGGTCCCAGGTTAGATTCCCAGTGCGATCAGGGATTTTCACCTGCCTCGAGATGACTGGGTGTTCGTGTTGTCCTCATCATTTCATCATCATTAATGTAAAGTGGCGAGACTGGGCTGAGCAAAGGTTGGAAATTTGTATGGGCGCTGATAACCGCGCAGTTGAGCGACCCACAAACCAAACATCATCATCATCACCATCATTATCAGTAATGGTCTGCAGCACAGCGACAAATGCACTGCTGTACCCTGAACAGAAGTGTTGGCCACTGATGGAGTGGGGCTGGAATAGCCCTGCCACACCATAACACTATCTGGAAGGTGAACTTAGCGCATGAAACGGATACAGTGACAAAGGCAGCAGCCTGATGGCAAGCTGTGAACGGCGTGGCGATGTGAGGTGCAGTGGCACCAGTTCTGGAGGTGGTGGTAAGCAGCTCTGTGCTTTGGGCTCCACCTGCTGTACCCTGGATAAGAATTAGGCTCACTGATGGAGGTATACCATACCATAGCACCAGGTCTGGAAGGTGGATTTAGTGCAGGAAGCCGATACAGCGATGGAGCCAGCTGCCTGATAGACAGCGGCATCCCTGTGTGAGGTGTGGTAGCACCTGCTTCAGAGGTGGTGGGATGTGGTTTCGATGCCTGTCACTCCACTGGTTGTACTTTGGACAAAGGTTAGACTCACTTAAGGAGTTGTCCTGGATTAGCCTTTATACACCACGGACTTAAGTCTGGATGGTCGACATGCTGCTGTAATAAATGTTAGTGACACAGACAGCTGCCTCATTGACAGCTGTGACCCATTGTGTGATGGTGTGAGATGCAGCAGTGCTGGCACTGGCAGTTCTGCTATACTGCTGCCATGCTTGGAAATACACCAGGAAAGGGATTACTCTTCCTGATGGAATGGGCCAGGGAGAGCTCTGCCATGTAGTACAAGCAGCAGATAGGAACTCAGCTGCCTGGTGGACAGCTGCATCGCAGATATTGATTGTCTGTGGCACAGCTGCGCCTGTGCTGATGGTTGTGGTAGTTATCTGCAATGTCTACGACTCCACCTGCTGTGTGTGGGGCAGGAGTAAGACTCACTGATGGAGTGAGCCTCAGGTAGCCTCTGCTAGACCATGATACCAAATCCAGGAGGTGGACTTAGCGCACAAAGCGGATGCAGCGACGAATCCAGCTGCTAGGTGGATACCTGCATCCCTTGGGGGTGTTGGTGTGACGCACAGTGACACTTGCACTGACAGTGGTATACATGATACTGTGCCAGGCACTCTAAAGTCAGCTTGGGACTGAAGTTAGGTTCACTGATGAAGTGGACCTGGGACCGCCTTGCTACATGCTAGGAACAAGTGTGTAATGTTTACTTAGTGCTGGAAACAGATACAACCAAGCAGCCAGCTGACTGGTGGACAGCTGCATCCTGTTGGGAGATAGTATGTGGTGTGGCGGTGATTGCACTGGTGGCGCAGGTGGGCTGCTTCCAGGCCTCGGACTCCACCTGCTATACTATGGACAGGAGCCAATCTTGCTGACAGTTTGGACCTCTAATAGCACTTGCACACTATGGCACCAATCCTTAAAAGTAGACTTATGCTTGAAGCTCATAGAGGAATGCAGCCAGGTGTCTAGTAGAACACTGCATCCTGGTAAGCGATGGTGTGAGGCGTGGCAGCGCAGTGGTGGTAAGCAGTTAACGTGTCTGGGACTCCACCTGCTGTAACCTGGATAGGAGTCAGGCTTGCTGATGGAGTGAGCCTAGCACAACGTCCGGAAGGTTTACTCCGTTCAAGAGGTAGATACAGTGACAGAACCAACTGCATTTTGGGCAGCTACATGATGGTGGATGATGGTGTGAAGCATAGTGGCTTCTGCACTGGCTACAGTGGTAGGCAGCAGAGATGCATGGTTTCTACCTGCCATCCCTGGACAGGAGTCGTGCTTGCTGATGCTGTGGGCCTCGGATAGCCTTGTCATGCCATGGCACCAAGTCCAGTAGCTGGACATAGTGTAGCAACCAGATATAAAGCTTTAACCAAATGCCTGGTAGGCAATAGTGTCTCAGCACGAGATGGTGTGAGATACAGTGGTGCCTGCTGATAGGTCGCTGCCATGCCTCGAATTTTATCTACTGTACCTTGGACAGGAGTGAGGTTCGCTGATGGAGTGGACCTGGGGTAGTTCTGCCACGCCACGTCACCAAGTCTGAATCATGGACTTAGTTCAGGAGGCTTGTACATCGATGTGCAGCTGTATCCCGGTAGATGATATGTGACACATGGTGTGTATACACTTGTAGTTGTGGCAGTTGCCTGCTGTGCTGTGGGCTCCACCTGCTGTGCTCTGGACATTTGTCAGACTCGCTGGCCTTGGATAGCCCTGCCAGGCGATGACATGAAGCCTGTTGGACATTGTACAGGCAGCAGATGTAGTGACACAGCTAGCAGCCTAGTGGATGATGGTATCAGGCCTGACAGTGCCTGTGCTGGAGATGGTGGTTGTTGGCTGCTTGAGAATCCAACCGCTACACCCTGGACAAAAGTGAGACTTGCTGATGGAGTTGTCCTGGAGGAACCCTTCCATGCCATGTTGGACTTTGTGCAGGAACCATATACAGTGACGGAGTCAGATGCCTGTGGATGACTGTGTCCCAGCTGGTGATAGTTTGATATACAAAGGCGCCTGCACTGGCAATGGCTGGCATGCCTGTTACACTATCAGCAGCAGTCTAGACAGGAGTCAGGCCTGCTCATGGAGTAGGCCTTGGATAGCACTGCCACATGATGGTAACGAGTCCAGAAGGTGGTCTTAGTGCAGGAAGCTGATACAGCGATGGAAACCCAAACCGTGACGGTGGCATCCCCCATATTACGTTTTAAGTTGTTCTCTATATTTTGTTTCTGTATGAAATTTAGCCCAACTTCACAGAACCTAATATGAACTGAATTGAAATTGAACTGAATGCACTTTGTATTAAAGATGCAACAGAAGTAAAACAATTATCTGGCCCTAATTAAAATTTCCTCTTACCTCACGTCTTCACAACATTGTTGCAGATTTCTCGAAAGCATAACAGCAAACAGCAAGCAGGCAGCAGCTAAGCTAGATTATACACATTGTAACTGTTGCATGTGTTAATGCATAACGATAAACAGTGAGGTGGAGAGAGTAGCTACACCTATGAAATGACAAGCCAAGACAACGATTTTAGAATGAAATATATATTCAAAAGGACTAAGTAATACTTCGCATGATCTTTGCACATAACATTGGTCCTAACAGTACTACACTTCAGAAAGTGAACAATGATTTAAAAAGGAACAATGATTTTGAAGGTTTATATGCAACATTTCGTACTGAAGTAGTATTGGTGATCTACACTATTTCTGTAGCACACATGTAGTAGGTCGGAGCATCTATAACACACAAGGCTTATATTTCTGAAACACAGTCACATATGGCAGTATTAATCTGCATGATGAAAAATAGGTAGAAGAGTGTCTTTTGCTCGTGGCATTAAATTCACTATTGTGGGAAGTTATGTGGATGCAAACTCAGTGAGACTAAGCACAGTTCTCAGCTGACAACCCCACACACGCACAAACAGTAAAATGTCGTAGTGTCTGCTTGAAACAGACTGTAAATCCATTGGTAACTCCAAAGCCATATTGTAATATCGAAAAGTTCCATATGAAAGTCAGTTGCAACTTCTTTCAGTGAAGTATGCTGACATCTGACAGAATATTTCAGTGTATAATCAGGACACATATTTCTTCTGCCCTTGAAAGTCTCAATCACTTGTGATGAATTTACAGTTTGTTAGTTTGTTACATTTACAATATACAATTACCTATATTAAGACAGGTACAGTTGTATATATGGAATGTGCATGTAGCATCATAGTTTTACAATAATGTATTACAGAAACGCCAGACAAGTAAATCAAATGAAACAGTGTACAGTAATAGGCACGATAAAGAACAATTATTATAGGTACAAAATGACCTACAGAAAATTCTAAACCTTTGAAAATAAATATCTTTATGTGGCCACCACTGAAATACACAAAAGCATAGGGAGTAAGGTAGAAAGAGACATAAGTATAGTGACCACACACAAGAAACAATCACATAAGGATAGTGGTCACACACACAGATAAGGAGAACATAAATATAGAACTGGGGAAGTAACCAAGGTCTACATCAAAGAATTCTTTATGCAGTCTGTCAAACGTCGGTCAATGATTATACCTCACATGGTCAGTAATTATCAAGCTATGTAATTATATTTCATCCTTTAATTCATGCACCTTTCAATTATTTTGCCTATGATTTCATCATACTTTCAACATATACCTTTTTTTACTGTACTCTTTACTTCTTTCCATCTTATAGTATTCCATGCATTCTCTTAAGTGCATATTATTTAGCTCCATTGCCATACGCAGCCATTTGCCATCTATGTCCTGCCTAGCCATGTCTCATCTTTGCCCTACCCAACCATATTTCATCTTTGTCTTTGTAAACATGAGTAGACATTTCTTTGCTCTTTCTTACCTTTCCCTCTGTTTCCTCCTTACACACCTTTCATGATTTCTCACACATCTTAAATGAGTTATGAGACCTCTCTACAGTACTACACATAACGTAATTATTACACTAATGGCGCTGCAACCTATAATAAAATTGACACAGATAATATGCTTTATGAAGAAACTCCTTAAATAAGTTAAGGCAAACCATGTTATTATATGTAAATACGAGAAGAATGTGTCACACATGTTAGTCAAAGAATATATATATATATATATATATATATATATATATATATATATATATCTCATCCCATGCCATGGAAAGTAGAGTAAAGCTGAAAAGTAAAAAGTCACCATATAAAACTGAAAGGTAAGGAAAACATCATATGTGTTGTGGTCTTCAGTCCTGAGACTGGTTTGATGCAGCTCTCCATGGTACTCTATCCAGTGCAAGCTTCTTCATCTCCCAGTACCTACTGCAGGCTACACCCTTCTGAATCTGCTTAGTGTATTCATCTCTTGGTCTCCCTCTACGATTTTTACCCTCCACGCTGCCCTCCAATACTAAATTAGTGATCCCTCGATGTCTCAGAACATGTCCTACCAACCTATCCCTTCTTCTAGTCAAGTTGTGGCACAAGCTCCTCTTCTCCTCAATTCTATTCAATACCTCCTCATTAGTTATGTGATCTACCCATCTAATCTTCAGCATTCTTCTGTAGTACCACATTTCGAAAGCTTCTATTCTCTTCTTATCTAAACTATTTATCATCCATGTTTCACTTCCATACATGGCTACACTCCATACAAATACTTTCAGAAACGACTTCCTGACATTTGAATCTATACTCAATGTTAACAGATTTCTCTTCTTCATAAACGCTTTCCTTGCCGTTGCCAGTCCACATTTTATATCCTCTCTACTTCGACCATCATCAATTATTTTGCTCCCCAAATAGCATAACTCTTTTACTACTTTAAGTGTCTCATTTCATAATCTAATTCCCTCAGCATCGACTACATTCCATTATCCTCGTTTTGCTTTTGTTGATGTTCATCTTATACCCTCCATTCAAGACACTGTCCATTCCGTTCAACTGCTCTTCCAAGTCGTTTGCTGTCTCTGACAGAATTACAGATTTCTATGCTATTATCTGTAAATACGAGAAGACAGTGTGCAATGTCACACATATTAGGAAAAAATATATATAAAAGAATCTCATCCTATGCCATGGAAAGAAGAGTAAAGCTGAAAAGTAAAAAGTCATCATACAAAACTGAAAAGTAAGGAAAACATCATAACTGCTGTCCCATTTACTTCCTGTATCCCCTTTCTCTTATTAAGTGTACTGCCTATCCTTGTCACACCATGTGAGTCACAAGTTGCATCTTCACTTTTTTTTTTTCAAAAGATGTACACTGAGGGGATCTCTTTGGGTAGTATGCATACCTGATGATTTTGTAAATAAGCTTGTTTTGGTATGCATATCTCTGCTATCCTGACTTTGGTCCGAGAAAATACTTCCACAAGCTCTGTACCACTTGTTTCTTTAATAACATGCAGAATAGAATATAAAGTTTTAGCAAAATGCAATATGTGTGCGAAAGCCAAACTATCAATCTTTAAATGAAACAACAAGTTTACTGTTAACAGACACCGTTTGTTTACCTCCACAAAGCGTTTCACTGATAGGATAGAAATAGGTGTAAAACTGTCTACTTTATCCCTTTCATAAAGACGTTTTATTACTGAGTACTTGAGTCGTTCAGGATACTGACCATTCCTAAAGAAAATTTACAAATATGGCTAGGTGCAGGGCTAATATGCGCAGCAAAGTACTTTAGTATTCTGCAAAATGCTCGATCGTATCCAAGAGAGTCCTTAGTCTTCAGTGATTTAATTATTGACTCAGACTCACCGTCACCAACCTCATGGAGACATATTTTAGATATGAGTCTCGGAAAGGCATGTTCCGAGAGATTTATATGATTCCCTGTATAAATCAAGTTTTTATTTTATTCGCCAGCTATGTTCAGAAAGTGTTTGTTTTATGTTATACATATACCTGACTTCTCAGTAACAGAAACATTCGTACTACGTACTGACTTTGTATCCTCGACCTTGTGCTGTTGGCCAGACACTTCCTTCACTACTCACTATAAGGTTTTAAGTTTATCCTGTGAATTAGTTATTCTATCCTTGCCCTCATAACATTTTAAGCACCTTACAGTACTATTTGTAATGGGCTACTGTACCTCGATTGTGGCTACTTCCAACAGCTTGATATACGAGGCCCATTCAGAAAGTAAGCTCCGATTGATTGCCAAATTGAAACCACAGTGAAAATCAGAAATGTTTTACTTGTAACAATTAGCTACACCTTTCAGCTACTTCTCTACGTAGTCGCCGTTCTGACTTAGACTTTTGTCATAGCGTTGTACCAACTTTTCAATAGCCTCATCATAGAAGGCAGCCGCCAGTGCTTTCCGCCAATTCTCCACGCTGGCCTACACCTCGTTGTCTGTGTCAAAATGTTGTCTTCAAAGACAGCGGTTCATGTGACCAGAGATGAAACTCAGGGGGAGACAATTGCGGACTGTATTGTGGGTAATCTAACATTTCCATTTGAAAACGATGCAGGAGCATCTTCATTGCCCCTGCAGAATGCGGCTGAGAATTGTCGTGAAGACGAAACAGCACGACAGTTATGTAATGTTAGCTGCATAGCTTCAGGCGAAATTTCTCACCAGGCCCCCGTACTTGCCGGCAGACACTATTTTCTAGACATCTTTACGCACTCACTGCGAGCTCAGAAATGAGAAGAGCGACGTGATGCTAACTGGGGTTATACTAGAGACACTACCCAACACATCTGTGCAAAGCTTTATCGGATTTTCATAGTCGTTTCCATTTCGCGACCGATCGGAGCTTACTTTCTGAACGCCCCTCGTAGTTTCCACTTTCTTGTACATGGTACCCTTATCCCAGTAGTCAGTCACCCAGGCTGCCTTCTGCTGCTATTACCCTGTTTAGCACGTTCTAATGGAAACGAACTCTCAGATACCATGAGAAATGTGTTAAAGAAAGCGTTATATTTGTCATCTACGTTAGCGACACTATAAACCTCCTGCCATTCTTTTTCCTTAATGAGGTTTAACAAAAACTCCCTATTCATATTGGATTAGCTCTTCTACGTAGTTTATAATCGTATATAAGATGTGTGTGATTACAAAAACCTTTTAGTAATAAAATTCCTGCTTCATGGTTTGAAAGGCCATTCGCCCTTTTACTAATAGAAGTCCTATCTCGTAATGAAGAATAAACAAAAATATTATCTATGGTTATGCTGCTGTTCCCCTGCTCCAAAGTTGTAAAAAATACAATCTACATAAGATTATACGAACTTAGGAGATCTTCCAACATCCTGTTCCTTGCACAATCGCATACAACATTAATACTGAAGTCACCAAATACAACTAATTTTTGGTACTTCATATAAAGTGAACCAAGAACTCTCCCTAGCTTGAGCAGAAATGTTCTGAAGTCAGAATTAGGGGGCCTGTAAAAAAATGTAACTAACTGATTAGTTTCATTAAATTCAACTGGTTCTGCACAACTTTCAAATATTTGTTCTGTGCAGTACTTTGATACATATACGGATTCAAACGGAACATTGTATTTTACGTACACGGACACTCCCATACTCAGCAAAGAACTCTTTCAGAAACAGCCAACTAATCTGTATCCTGGTAAAAGAAGCCTCTGAACAGTCACATTATTTAAGTGTCGCTCTGATATCCCAATAATAACAGAGTCAACATCTATAAGCAGTTAACTAACATCTCTAATACCTCTTATATTTTGATGAAACATGCTCATTTCTTCACGACTTGGATAGCCCACGTTCTTTGAAGTTATTTCCTCTGTTGTTAACAAAGAAAGGAAAAACTGTTAGTACACATAGATTATGAGTCCGTGCAACAGGCCTTAAAGCTAGTAAACACTATTTTTTCGGCTAGAATTGAACAACAGCCTCCAAAATTACCAAAATTACAAATGCAAAGTGGCCATCGTAACTTACCAATGAGTTCGTTAGAACTAGTCAGCCAAATTAAAATCAGCAATAATAACCATCATACAAATTACAAAAGAATAACTTAGCTGGTAATAGTACAATAACTTCCGAAATACCCAAGAGAGCCTAGGAAGTCTTAAGTGAAACCTGCCGAGAAATCAAGAAGATAGGCTACTGTACTAAAGCACTGTTGAAATACGATAGCTAGGTTCGTTAAGAACTCAACAAACACCAAGATGGTATTGGTAATTTTCCTTAAGTAACGCCCTTAAGTCTGAACATACAGAACTGCACATTTCACACTCCAAAGCGCCATCGAAATACAGTCACACCTAGAGCCACAAGTCTGCTCAAGATGACGGCCTGGCCGCTTGTACTATCTCGTGCCACCGAACAATCGAATCAGTTATGTGGTGTGGGGTAAACACCCTTCAGTGCGACCACACCTAGAATAATAACTACGGTCGAAGCAATGACTTAGATTAAATGTCTGACTACGGTGGTACACCACCTTGGTTAAGCAAGTGTTGCTATAAGTACTTTCGGCAGGTAATACACAGAAAAAGCGCCGCAGAAGACGGAACAATTCTTCGATACCAGATCCTTTGAAGTGAATCAAACAGTGCGGATGCCACTCAATTAGGTCTAGGTACAACTCATTTCAAAACACGATTCCACTTGCGACCGAACCGCCGAATCCTCCCTACTCAGTAAATGGGGTATGTTTTCAACTGACTCGGTTGTTTTAACCCCTCCAATGACGGAATGACCCGCTTCCTACTTCCGTATGTATAAAGTCAATACGGACTTGTAGCTGTCACGCCTTTGCGCTTACTGCTACGTATTTTAACCGTAAATAGCTCAGCCCTAATGGTAAGAGGTAGTAGTGAATTCACGTTATTAATCTTTGAAGACAGCACAGCTGCCACAAGCTCAGCTCACATTTACTCCACTCCTACCCTCGCCATTGCACCACATTAACTAGGTGCTACATGGACCTTGCTAAATTCACTTGCGTATACATTTTTGACCGTTACTCGCCAGTATTTACCTAATGATTAGTACACTCCTAACCGGACTTTTTCCCAAAGAGCTGTGATGATTGAACGGGTTCGATCCACGGCCTACAGTGCCCTACAGTTCACACGGTAACACTGCCTACCTGACCCACTTAACTTGGTAGTGAGCTTATGTATCCAATCACCACTGCTAGCAGCAGTGGGTAATCCTATCAGCACGACGAGAGCAGCAGACTTACCGTCGAATCCTCCTGAAAATACTTATAACTACGGTCGCCAGCTCTGAAGGAGCAAAAGAATAAATCAGTTTTTTGGCTCGTTTCAAAGTGAAACGGCTTGAGTTGAATTTAAACTTAATTCTGAATATTACTATTTCTGATCATTCTAGGTGATTCCACAAAGCAAATACTCTCTCAATTTCTGTGAGTTGGCTTGGTAATTACCACCAAGACAACTTATGCAACTTAGGTTAACAAAATTCTATCCTTCAACTTATTTAATGATTTTGGATATTACTCTTTGGACAATTGATATAGAATTAGTTAAGTGACTTTACTTGAAAGGTTACTCAGAAAAATTTAAGTAACTATAAATAGGCGACTCATTCTGGTGTGACCATTGCTCTTTTCAACATTCTTATATGCTAAAGCATTCTACACCCAAAAGAATTGTAAATGAAAGAGGCGATGGTGGCCTCAGTCTGATTTCACTACACTATGTTTCAGGTTACTACACTTTACAATGAACAACATGC
Source organism: Schistocerca americana (assembly GCF_021461395.2). NCBI lineage: Eukaryota > Metazoa > Arthropoda > Insecta > Orthoptera > Acrididae > Schistocerca > Schistocerca americana. The sequence goes on along the minus strand of NC_060123.1, from coordinate 101,148,495 downwards.
ATCGTAATTTTACTCATTACTATATTCTGTCTTCTGCACTTGCACGAAAGAAAACTGGTATTCTCCTTTTACATGTATACAAAGTTCGACTTAACAATTGCAAGCAGTCTTGCCTTGGGTAGACGTGTCGGTGCTGGTGGTGAGATGCATGTGGCTAACGCAGCTCTTCACGCCTCATGCCCTCAATGGCGGCTGGAACTACGAGCTGTAGCACTCGTATAAGCTACTACACGTCCGCCATAAAATCTGGGCGCCGGAACTCTTACAATCAGCCCCAGTGGCATAGAGACGGCTTCGACAACCATTCGTCGCGTTCTACTCCACAAACGGCGACGATATTCTCCTCTTGGCTGTTGCACAATCACTTTTGCGTGAGCACAGTTACGCACGTCCGGTCACGTCAACGCTCCCCAGGCCATTCCATTGTTCAGTCCCTGTGTCTCCAGCTACCTCTAGCTACGCTCGTATCACCAAGAGTGGGAGGGAGCGTTCCCCTACCACCTTTTCACCGAAATCATTTAGTATTTAAGAATATTTATATTTATTACTCTGGAGTTCATACCAGTCATAATAATTTACTACTAGCGCTTTATAACATTAAATCATACAGTAATAGCTTATAATTACCAAGAAAAAGAATGCATTTGACTCCGAGAGCTTAGTGCATTGTCTGACAGACAGCGCTAATTCCCAGTTTCGCCAATAGATGGCATCAGGGTGCACTCCCTGGCAGTCTCACACCAGCGCGCCCGTTTCCGACGCGCGGGCTCCAAATTACTGTCAGCCCACCATCATTTCAGTTCCGTTACACACTCCCGAAATTGTCCGTTCGGAAACATAATTCAGACGCACAGGAATCACTCCACACTACGAGATCGGTTGTCTCGTAACCAAATAAAGATCAAGTGATTATGGTACGCTGGACGTACTCAGATAATCAGTTAGAGAAAACATCCAGATAGAGGACGTAAAAAGCACAAATCCAGTTTGGCTTGTAGGAATTCGGTCACAAGCAAACAGCAACTAATCTAGTTATTACAATCAGATGTTACTGTAGCACTTAGCAGCAATGCAAAGCAAAACAGTACTTCCCGGCAGTGTGCTCTCTGGGGCTTATCTCCTTGCAAAATGTCACTGTAGTTACGACACTGGACTCACATTCGGAAGGACGGTGGTTCAAACCCGCGTCCCGCCATCCTGATTTAGGTTTTCCGTGATTTCTCTAAATCCCTTCAGGCGAATGCCGGGCTGACAGCTTTGAAAAGGCACGGCCGACTTCCTTCCCCATCCTTCCCTAATCCGATAGGACTGTTTGGTTCCCTCTCCCCAAATCAACCAACCAACCGAACAGTCCTTGTAAACTGATATAAATGGTGACTGAGTCGTAACTCAGCTACAGCTACAAACCAGTAGCTACTCTGCCAGCAACGATGTGTCGAGCTGTAAACACACCGGCGAACACTCGCAACGACAGCACTATCAACAGAGGATTTTACTGGCTTGTAGCTTCAGTGTGGGCTGGGAAAAGCAAAAAGTCACCATATAAAAAGTAAGGAAAACATCATAATTTCTGTCCCACAAACTTCCCGTGTCTCCTTTCTCTTATGAAGTGTACAGTCTATACATGTTACACGTTGTGAGTCATGAGTTGCATCTTCCCTTTCCAAGAATTTAAAATTTTCCAAACACTTACACTGTTCTGCCATCGTTTCATATAAATGTAAAGTTTATCTATTAGACAAAGAAATGGACGATTTATTCTACAGATCTGAGTAGAAGTTAAATTTTGAGTGCATGTAGCTATATACGAATCAGAAGAAAAAAAGTCATTCATCAGTTAACTTGAAAACATACACTACCACAAAGACAAATCACAAAAAGTTAAATGACGTACCATATACTAGAAGAACGTGCCACAGAACAGAATAGCAATCAATACTGAGCCACAGCTTTGCAGAAACATAATTAGTATCAGATAATTAGACACATCAAGGAAATCACTGTGTTGTCTCAAGTCATGTTAACTTCATTGACTATTGTCATCCAGCCACATCTTTTCAAAAACTCAACTTTCACTGTTATAAACATTAAAAGCAACCACATGGAACGAAAATTGACTGTAACAAGAAAGAGGGACCCTATGCCCTAACCATTACTCACTCCCTCTCTCTCTCTCTCTCTTTATTAATCATCATAATCATTGCCTCTTTCTCTTACAGCATGCACCATAAACCTCATAACTATCATCCCATGTGCCTCACGACATGCGTCTCATTATCCTAGTACAACATTAACCATATTCGCTTCTTTGTCTCAATATACACTTCAAATAGCAGTTGCCTGCTCTGTTTTCGTCCACTTACTTCCACGCAAACATCACCAACATAGCTACAATCAAAATATTACAGTTCAGTAATTACATTACCTCGCAATAGATCCTGAAAAACTTTTTACCTCAAAATACCTATCACTCTTCTTTCCAGACAACACAGTTACCATTCTGAGAGTCTGTATATCTCATCAAAAGTGGTAGAAACTGTTAATTGTCTCTGTATTATCATCATTGTGTACAGCCAAAAATATTTCTCAGGTGAGCAACACATGGCTGATAACCGATGTATCCTCTTAGAACTAGTTTTAAATAATATCTTTGCTCATTTTATTAGAAATTATTTATCCTTATTCTGTTTCTCGATGGAATTTCGAATTCCGCAGCAGTTTGTTTAGTAATAAAACCTTTTACCAGACCCTAAGATATCGAACTGCGATCACGTCTTGGGGTACCGAAACGACGCAAACGTCAAACTCAAAATCGCCCACACAGACCCTAGAAAACGCTGTTATCGCAACCAGCGACGACAAGCCACTGAGAGACTCCCTGAGGGCACATCATGCGTCTTGACCACTCCGAACGTCGACAGCATCACCTGATAGCAGCGCGCGAAACATCGCTGACGAAAGAACCGCCAAACAGGCAAAGAAGCTGTTCAATCAGTGGCTACAGCGTGAATCCAAAATGGTGGAAAGAGAACGAACCGGCACGCAACACACACGACAGTAGTGTGGACTGGCTGATCCCAAGGACCAGACGTTTTCGTTTATTGTGTTGTTCCCTTTACAGCAGTGACAAAAGTTTACTACGAAGGCGAAGTGATTTTTGCATAGTGCTTTTTAAGGTATCACGCAAACAACTCCTAACGCCAGACCTGTGACGTACAAATCAGTGCCAGGATGCAAACACGTGTCTGAAGCATGAAGGCACCATATAGTGTGGTGTTCAGAGTGTGATCCTACAGTTAGACTGTATTCCCAGTGTCGCTGTGATACCGCAATCGCATCTAATTTATCTTTGTGTAACATGGTTCAGATTATCTTTCAGAGTACCTATTTCCCTCACAACTCACCTTGGGCCACATATTGTGTATACGCTGATGTGCATAACAATTAGAACACAATGAAGGGAAGCAGTTATCAGCTCACACTCCACTGCAAAGTGAAAATTTCATTCTGGTACCATCCTCCATGCTGTGTCTCCGGAGTATCTTTTTTTCGAGGAGTTAGAGACCGACAAGTTTTGCAGGAAAGCTTCTGTGATGTTTGGAAGGCAGGGGATGTGTGCTGTTCGAAGTAAATCTGTGAATACAGGTCGTGAGATATGGTTAGGTAGCTCAGTTGGTAGAACATTTCCCTACAAAAACAAAGGGCCAGAGTTTCAGTCTTGGTCCGGTGCAGAGTGAAAATTTCATTTTGTAACTAAATTATTCTTATTCTGTATATAAAGTAGAAAGACTACCAAGTTAGGCAGAAAAAATTACGATCGCCCCACTGTCCATCTTGTTGAAGTGAGCATGACTGACAAATATAGATATGTCACTTCATGCGTTTTCAACAAAATCGTAGGGGTTGGCGAGTAAAGGCGTGCAAGTCACTCTGCAACTAGTGACTGTTCATTTTCAGTGTGAGAGATCCTTAGAACGTCTTGTTTAGGGCAACCTGTGAACACCTTACGTAGATTAGAACAGCACTGCAAATATTTCATCTGAAAAAATCTCTGCAAGAATAACGAGACAGAGACGTCAAAGATAGGGCGTAACTAATGTACTTAACTCGTCAGAAGTATGATGGTTACTGTCCTAGTCACTGTGTATGAGAACCAGATATGTAGTGTTGGGTTCTTAACGGCATCCAGTACCATGAAACAAGGTGTTAGATCCCTATGACAATATTTGTTCTCCTCGGCGCATCCACTTACGGATGTAGCCATCTTGATTCTATACGCAGAACAGGGCCGCATCTGAAAAGACACTGTGGTGCCACCCCTCTCTCCAGTGACGACTGTTGGTAATACATCCGCCGTCCACGGATAGGAAAATCTCAGAGTGTGAGTTATAGCGTTTTTATTTAAACTAAAATCTTCCTTCAAAATTTACAAAACCATATTCGTGTGGTAGGACTGATCCTCCAAGCCTACCAATAACTAAACCAGAGATTCTTCCAAACATAAACTGTCTGTAGTAACCATACAACTTCACCAAACCAAGCCCCGGGCGTCTCGTGAAGAGCGGCGCGGAGTCCACGTTGCCGTCACCTGAGTCTGAGGACGAGTAGAGGCCCTGCGAGGATGGCTCCAGTACGCTGGCGGCGGTGGACGATTACGCGGCGGCTACGATGACACCTGTGGGCTCGCTCGGCGTGAACTGCCTCTCCAGGCTCCTGCGCCAGCCTAAATACTGCTTGGCGCATGGATATGGCTGGCTCTATCTACAGTCACGTGTCGAGCGGAAGGAAAGAGGTCCGCGGCTGTAGCGACCTCTTGCGGTGCCGTGGACGGCTCCTGGTGGTCTCTGGGAAGCGTCTGTGTTCCCGGGACGACCGGCCAGGCTGACCCCTACTCGGTACGGGGCCCGCTGTACCGGTCTGCTTCGCGGGAAGAAAGAGTTGCAGGTGCTTAGTCTGGACACAGTAGTTGGTCTGTCTCTTCTGCCAGCGCAATAGAAGCCGAAACAATGGTCGCTGTTTTGACAGTCCGTGGTGCTCTAGATGTTGTTAGGGCTGTCGTTACTGGATGCTTGCGTCGCTGCAGACGAGGTTATTTCCTGATTCGAAGTACTTGATGAGATTCCGCATTTCTCTACCTCCAATGTAAAAAAGTATGTTGCTCAAAAGAGGAGAACATGATTTTTGGCGTCAACCAAACTCCACTGAGCAATAATTGAGCGCAGGATATGTTAGCAAATTATACTTTTGTCTTTCACAATTAAGTACACAACTAACCATCGTTACATCCTCGTTCATTTACATAACAAGAACGGAAATGTCCGACAGGTGTCGAAAAGAAAGTGGAATCAGCCATACATCCCGTCACTCCGGTTGGTTTTCATTGGACTTTCAGAGTTTAAATAACCTATATACCATCCGTAAGCGTTTATCTCCGGCCGAAACGAACTTGGCACATTCCGTATTAATCTAAGGTCACCCTGTGGTATCCGTTCCCCTTCTCCAGCAGAGCACATGAGAGATCTTGCAGGTTTTGAGGTGGAACAGAACGACTACGAACACGTCTGTCAAGTATGTGCCACACGAGCTCAATGGGATTTAAGTTGGGATTCGTTGCTGGCCATTCCATTTCTCCAAAGTTCAGGCTTCGCAGGACATCCCTCGTGATGACCGCCACATGGACTCTTTCATGAGCAGAAATTCAGGGCCACCACCGTCCAGCAGGATCTGCTCGATGTACTGTCTTGCGGTAAGGCGACAAGGACATCGGCAATACCAGTACGGCTGTCAACATTGATGTCTCTACACCCCATCATAGAACCGTGGCCGAAAATGGCGATTTCCTGGACAATACTCAGCATCTACTACCCACCACGGCGTCTCCACATGGAAATCACCTTGCCTCAAAGGAAATTTGGACTCGTCTGTGAATTCCACGTTTCACCAGAACGAAGTTGTCTGATGACATGAGAACGATGGAACCAAGGCGAGCAGCAAGATGTTGTCGTTTTAAGCGGGATTCTCATACACGACGCCTGGCTGGTAAGGTCCATTCTTGTAACCTGTTCCTTAGTCGAATCGGACGCAGTGGCTCCATTGGCCCTTTTGAGATGGTCCCGCAGTGGTTTAGCGCAGCTGTACGACGCCAGAAGTGGCCAAATATCGGTCTTCTCTTGGAGTCGTAATGTGTCGGCAACCTTGTGCAGCACGAACTGTCTCCCTGTAGGTTCTCCACAAACTATGGATGACAAATGGAGATACATTGATATCTGCAGCAACTGGAGGGAAAACAGACTGCGCTAGCAACTTACGCTGCGTTAAGGATCTCACATTGCACACTGATTGAATGTAACGTCCACAAATGACTGATGCCGCCTGTGTACCTAGCTAGGGAACAATGGCACACCAGTAGTAATCTTTTCCTGAGGGATCAACTTATACTCTAAAGCATGTCACAGCCGATATATGACCAATGAATTTAGTCGCTGCACACATTCAAAGCGAAGATCTCAAGCTGTGCAGTAAGACATCCCTGTATCAAAACAGATTTAACATACCGGACGTTAATATATGTTTTCCCTTAATTCTTTTCAACAATGTGTATCTCTCCTCTTAGGTCCTAGTGACAAGTGGTGTTGGAATCCCGCACTGCATTGAGAACTGGCCTCTTGAACCCTTCAGATAACATTCGTGGGATCCCGACCAATGTGAAGACCAATATCACCAGTCCGGAAAAACATCAAGGCTGTCATTGTCGGGTTAGGACATGAGCCGATAGACCTTTCTGAATTTTAAAAAGAGGCATAATCATCTGAATGACAAACCCACTATGTAATCTTCCCTCACACACATAATGTATATGGCGTTACATCTTACTAATTTGTCTGCTGAAATGTTAATAACGGCGGGGTAAAAAATTGTAGTGGTGTACATTGTATACCTATATTCCCTTTTTTGCATAGTCACAGTTGTTCCCTAAGGGAGCAGCATAGCAGCATAAAGAATTAAGTAGTTACAGAATTTCTAAATCGATTGTGATAACTGAGCACAAAATTTTACTCCGTTAAACAGTTGACACTCGGCTGCTGTCCGCTACCCTTTGCATTCGTTTCCTCCCTCTGGGCAATTTTACAAATAGGACGGATTTTTGCTAAGTCCTTGCCATTAAAAGACCGATAGCCGTTGCTAAGAACTATTGCTGATGCGGAGATACGCTCCTCGGGCAGAACCTCTTGAACAGGACCTGAGCGGCCGGCGGGCATCGTTCATTTTGCAAGAACGTATCTAATTTTGCTGTAAGCTATCTGATTTAGCAGTTCTAAATGGAGCCGTGCTGGTAGGCAGCCCTTGCCCACCCACCCTCCTTATCAAAACCAACTGTATCACAAGTTTTAATTGGCTGAGGTCGCGATGCCGCGCGCATGAGGAGAGACTGCACGCAGGCAGTCGGTTAAACTTCGCTTCTCCTCTGCTCCCCCGCTCCCCTCACAGCCACCAGCCGCACTGTTTCGGCGCGATGTATTTCATCGTTTCCGTTTACTTTAATTGAGGCATACGAAGGCCGCTAGAGGCATTACTCCGCTGCGGACGGAAGGAACGTTCAGAAATACAACAACATTTGTTAAGTTTTGTTTTGAAACACTGCAGAAAGTTATTTAATGTTTTCATGCTGTCCTAAAGTTAAACTTGAGCTCCGAAAAGCCAGCATTTCGCATTTTTTTATTGATGGTCTGTCACGTACCAAACTCAGTATAACATTTTGATACATTACACTTTCAAACAAATTTACTGAAAATGATACCAATATGTATATGCTTCGGTAAAAGACAAGAGCCATATAAACTGTCAACATTTCGTCATATTTGTAATCATTGGATAAAATCAAACTAAATACAACATAGATCTACTACTGGGTAGGGGTGATGCAGATAGGCCAGTGAAAAGACTTACGTAAGATTATTCATTGTAGTCTAACACGTATTAAGCTATTTAAGATAATTCTCATTTATTGTTCCGACTCATTTGCACATTTTAAATTAGATTATATATTTGGATCACTCTGAATCATCTCCAGACCCAATTACAAATGTACAACTTGTACAACTGAGAAGGAATAATAAATAAGAATACAGCTTCTGAATCTCATAAGACTATCATGTCGGCTACAGTGACCAATTAAGCTACAATAGTTTTAGGAGAGGTACTGTATTCCTCTTGTGTCAGTCACATAATATAGCTTAAGTGCTGTAGTATGTAATGGGTCACTTTCGTGGGGGAGAAGGAATAGCAAAAAGAAAAGACAATTCAGTCTGTAAGCGCCGATGGTAGGATTCGAGTGTGGCGCAGACCCTAAGAAGCCACAGACGCAAGCTGTCAACAACGCACTGTGCAAGCTGGTGGTGGCTCCATATCGGCGTGGACTGTATTCACATAGAATGAGCTGGGTCCTCTGGTTCAACAGAAAAGATCATTAACTGCAAATACTTACTTTCAGCAACTTGGAGATCATTCATGTTCGCAAACAACGATGGTATTTTTACTTCTGACAATGCGACAAGTCACTGGGCCACAGTGGTTCGCAGTTGGTTTGGAGAACATTCTGGACACGTCGAGGGGATCATTTGGTCATCCACATCGCCCGACATGAAACCCATCCAACATTAATGGGACATAACTGAGAGATCGGTTCGTGGACTAAATCCTGCACCGGCAATACTTACACAATTATGGACGGTTGTAGAGGCAACATGGGCTCAGTATTTTTGTAGGGGACTTCCAACGACTTGTTGCGTCCGTGGCTCGTAGAACTGCTGCAGTAGGCCGGCAAAAGGAAGTCCTACTCGAGATCAAGATGTATCCCATGACTTTCGTCATCCCAGTGTGTGTTCTGTCAGAAACTGAACAAATCCGGTGGCTGGTAGAACTTGACCTATTTTTAATATTTCTCTGACATTTGGGAAGAAGCAATTGTCCACCTTCCGGTGATTGCGCTGTGTGAAAAGATCTAGAGCTCAGATAAGCCGGTGTTTTTCGCATCTCGTCAAAATGTGATATGTCATTTATTAGACAGACTACGAGAACTAATGAAGAAAAGACGGAAAGAAAACGTATGTGACAGATGATGGATGGGAAGAGGCATTAAATATATTTCCTCCTCCTTTAGGGAATTCATTATGCTGCGGTTCTCCTACCTAATGATATTCCTAGACTTATGTTTGTCCAGAAACGACGTTACCTTGGTTTCCAACTCTTCAGTGGCAAAGAATACGGGCGGAAGTGACAGCCGAAAAAACTGAAAAAAAACAATGTCTCTATACGACTTCTTGCTGTAGCCTCGTTTCAGATGTCTTGCCTAAAAGCTGACGCTTCTCCGCCGCAGCATCTGAGTCATACAAGTTCACACTAGCAAGACAAGTAGCCTACCATTAGCTAGTAACCGACCAAACACATTTCGAAAGTTGCTGTTCGATTTAGACTTTCATTTTTGCACACAATACTTTTGGTTTCTAAAATCGGTAGGTTATCTTTCAAGTGTTTTGCAACTTCATTCTCGGTCACCTTCGATTAGTCGAGCCACACACTCTTAGCTATCTGTATGCAGTACCATCAAAGTACGTTTTCGGCTTTGGAATGCCACGAGGATCCTAGCCAGTGGGAAAACTTCTAGGATCTCCAGCCACGAGACTCTGTAGTTGAAGTGGGTACTTAGTATTCTGTTCTTCTGCTCTCGGCTTCTCTTCAGTCTGTTCCCGAGCTGTTCTGCAGTAGTAGTCCTATAGCAATAAAGATTCTCTGTGATATCTTTACAGTTACTTGCTGTGGTGCCGAATACACAGTCTAAACGTTATTTCAGTGGTGTTGTAACACGTTAACACAGGTGTACGTATTTTATTTTTTTACTTATATACTATAAATATTTTATTTCGATTTTTTTGTAACCATTGAAAGATATTTGTACGTGTAAGGAATGTTTATTGATCTGTGTAAATAATAATGTAAATAACTGACATTTACACTGTGTCAGTACTGGTACATGTATCAAAGATCAAAAACACGCCGTGTATCAGCGTCTGGACGCGAGTGGTATGACGTCAGAACGTGCGCGCTGCACAAGCAATTGTTTGCGGACTCCTATGTGATCGGACGCGCGAGTTGCGTGCTGAGTCAGTCTGAGGAAAAGTTTTAATTATCGTCACGATAACAACTGACGAGCGTGGACAGATGAATATGCAGCTCCAATCACATCAAGCTCTCGTTCCGCCAGTGGTCATTCCTAAGTAAGTCTGTGTTCGCAGTTTTGTATCGAGTTACTGCAGCGTTGTCAACCACGGCCCGGATTCATATCTTCCACAACGAAAGACTGTGAGATCGTTACACTTAGTTCACGCTTTTTAGAACTGTAACTGCATTGCCCAGTGATACAGTTGATCTTTTGAAACGTCCCCTTAGAAAAATTATAAATTACTGAGCTGGTAAACTTCTACGTTATTTGATACATAGACAGCTGAGTAAAACTCAACGTACTCAAACAGTTTTCTGTCTACTTACTCTGATCATCACTAAACTAACACACAATATTTTTATAGCGCAACGCAATCTGACTTTCAATAATCCCTACAAAAGAATGGCCCTGACTAAGAATAACCTATATCTTTCATGAATCACTTACCTCACAAAAATTTTCGTTACTCGAACTACTGCAATACAGCGAGCGCCAATACTGCCAGCTAAATAAAAGATTCTAACTGCTGAAGGCACTAACTGCTGATAGGCATAGTTAGCAAATGAAAGATATTGATAGAGAACAAACATTGAATTTACCGTAACAGTGTTCAAAAATCATCATATAGGTATATTTATCAATTCATGAGATCCATCTTGACAAATTTCCTTTTTCTGGCGGACACACGTCCAGATCGTCCGTTCCCAAAAGTCTGACGTCTCTCTCTCCACATCCACCACCGCTGGCGGCTCACCTCCAACTGCACAACGCTATGCGCTGTTCACATCCAACTGCCCAACACTACAATAGCGAATATTCCATCAATGCCAACCTGCCACAGACTCCACACAGCACAGTCAGTGATTTTCATACAGAGCGTTACGTGGCGTTACCAACATAAAAACCTAAACAGCCTACTTCAAAAATGGTTCAAATGGCTCTGAGCACTATGGGACTTAACATCTTAGGTCATCAGTCCCCTAGAACTTAGAACTACTTAAACCTAACTAACCTAAGGACATCACACAACACCCAGCCATCACGAGGCAGAGAAAATCCCTGACCCCGCCGGGAATCGAACCCGGGAACCCGGGCGTGGGAAGCGAGAACGCCACCGCACGACCACGAGATGCGGGCAAACAGCCTACTTACATAGCCCCCATGATCCCCACAAAATATTTTACAAATTGTTTTGGGCAGTGCCCAATAATTATTTGCAATTTTTTTTATATTAACGACAGCATATATATGAAATGCACACACTTATTGATACTCTGTTGATCAAAAGCAAAAATTGTTTTCATAAAGACAGTCCTGATCATTCATCACAGTAGTAATTGTAGTTTTTTTTTCCCAAAGTCTGAGCAGAAAAAGAAAATGCACATGGAAGAAGTTGATTTCCATGCAGTCTTGAAGAAGTAGTGTTGTCCTTCCAACGGAAAGACAGTGCTGACTCATGACATGCAGACAGGTAATGGGCCACAACAGAGAAAAACCACAGCAGAGTCAGTCGAAGTTTTAATGAGGTCAATCAAGGTAGGTCATCACAGAGCAGATCCACTGTAGTCCCAGTAGAGATTATGGTATTGGTGGGCCACCTGAGGTGCAGACCCACTGCAGTCCTTGTAGAAATAATGGTATTGGTGGGCCATCAATGGTGTAGACCCACTGTAGTCCTTGTACAGATGGCCAGCAGCCATCTGTTGCGACTGTGCTTGTGCACAATCACCATCGAAGAGTCTTGCGGACAATATAGCAAGTCCATAAACCACCATTTGTCCACTCGCAAACTTTTTGGAATGTCCTTAGAACCAGTAATGCTGTTAACCAGTCCCTTGCTGAATTATCAGCACACGTGGGAGCATTAACAGTCCCTTTTTTTTACATATTGTGCATACACTATGACCAACAGAAACGTGTGCAGTGAAATAAAACTTAATTTGAAGAACTGGTGTCTATACAACTATAAATTTACAACATGAGAATACAATTACAAAGGTACGGAAAACATCATTAAGGAACATAATAATATAGATAACATTTGTAGTAATACAGGCTTTAGAAAAGAATAGAAATAAACATACACATCAGTGTTACAGGAATTATGACACAAGTAAATACATAAAGGATGAGAATAGCTTTCGAAACACTAACTTCACACATGAGCATTAAAACAGAATAGAATAAATAATGTTTAAACATCTTTACAAAATAAATAACATATTATTAATGCAAACTACGTTAACCTAGTACTTACCTCACGTCATTTCCACAAGTTGGTCCAATGTCAATTTCTGTTATTGAAAAAATATGAGTGTATTTTATTTGAAAAAAAAAAAAGAAATGTATCCAAATTAATTTCAGTGCCAGGTCATTTCTACATTTTTCAATAGCTTCGAAAAAAGTAAATGAATTTTTCAGTGTGCCTCAGTAACTGTGCTTTTGAGATAAATATTGCTTAGAAGAAAAGTTATTCTTGCAGATCAAAAGTAAATTCAATTATCTTAAAGTAAATCAGTTCCTTCTAGTTCAAAGATTTTATTTAAAGGGAAACAATTATTCACATTTCCTTTTTTTACGTAAACTTGTTGTGCTGTTTTGTGTTTGGCCTGCTTCGTACTTTCGGCGTTGCAGTTGGATTGATATGCAGCGGCTGTTCTTTTATTTAAATAATTCTAAAGTCAGCCGAAGTTTCCTTTTGTGTTTCATTGTCAGTTCCCAAGCCAGAAAAGTCAGTATACGCTACTGTGAGGTTACGCAGCCATTTAGCATGCAAAGGGAAGAGGACTGGTCTACCACGAACGGCTGATGAAATGGTCATGCGTATCCGAGACGCGTTCATACGGAGACCTCGGGAGTCCATAAGACTGGCAAGCCCAGGAACTTCAACTTCCTCAAACAACCGTGTCAAGTGTTCTGAAACGACGGCTGGGACATACGAAGCCTTATAAGTTGCAGTTACTGCACCAATTGCTTCCTGGCGACCACAACAGAAGGTATGACTCTTGCATTTCAGTTCTCCAGGATATCGCAGAGGACACTTTCTTCGAATAACACATATATCGGGTCGAATCGACGATTCGTCTATTTTGTAAAGTAAATCGCCACAATGTGAGAATCTGGCGATCACAAAATCCTGGCGTCGTCAAGGGGAACATGAAGGAGACTCTGCGAAACTGAATGTGCTACATGCCGTTCCTGTTCGCAAAGTTTATGGACCTTCGTTATTTTCGGAGGAAATTGTAGCAGGTATTTCATACCTGGCCATACTACAAAGCTGGTTGTTTCCTCAAATTTACGAAGATTCCAATCATTTTATTTTTAAACATGCGGCGTGCCACCTCACTTTCACCTTGAGGTGCGGCGTTATCTAAATATCACCATCCCACAACTCTAGATTGCAAAATATTGACAAGATATTGTTGCCTTCTTTTCACCTCTCAGGCTACCATACCGCACACATTGTGGTTTTTTTTGGGGGGGGGGGGCGAGGGGGGCGGGGCAGAGCATAAAAAACAGAGTCTGTGTCCCATTTATAGGAGCTAATCTTCAAGAGTTGAGAAATCCAATTGCTGAAGCTGTCTACTGAATAAATTCTTGATTTGTGTGTGGAATGAAATAATCAACTGTTTCGATGCTTTTCGAGGACCGCATCACGCACATGTTCAGAATATGGTATAGTGTCTGTGTGAACATGAAGATATGAGCGTTCCTCTGTCCAGTGACATGCGCAGTATGTTCTTGTCTTTCTTAGTTTGTCTGTAGTAAACAATTGAAATTTTTTCTTTCTTATTGGAAACTTGTTGGAAGACATATTGCGAAAACATATAATTTCGTGGGTTTTCTAGAATTTCGCTTCATATTACACTACTGGCCATTAAAATTGCTACACCAAGAAGAAATGCAGATGATGAACGGGTATTCATTGGACAAATATATTATACTAGAACTGACATGTGATTACATTTTCACTCAATTTGGGTGCATAGATCCTGAGAAACCAGTACCCAGAACAACCATCTCTGGCCGTAATAACGGCCTTGATACGCCTGGGCATTGACTCAAACAGATCTTGGATGGCGTGTACAGGTACAGCTGCCCATGCAGCTTCAACACGATACCACAGTTCATCAAGATTAGTGACTGGCGTATTGTGACAAGCCAGTTGTTCGGCCACACTTGACCAGATGTTTTCAGTTGGTGATAGATCTGGAGAATGTGCTGGCCAGGGCAGCAGTCGAACATTTTCTGTATCCAGAAAGGCCCGTACAGGACCTACAACATGCGGTCGCGCATTAGCCTGCTGAAATGTAAGGCTTCGCAGGGATCAAATGAGGGGTAGAGCCACGGGTCGTAAAACATCTCAAATGTAACGTCCACTGTTCAAAGTGTCGCCAATGCGAACAAGAAGTGACCGAGACGTGTAACCAATGGCACCCCACACCATCATGCCGGGTGATACGTCAGTATGGCGATGACGAATACACGCTTCCAATGTGCGTTCACCACGATGTCGCAAAACACGGATGCGACCAGCATGATGCTGTGAACAGAACCTGAATTCATCCAAAAAAATGACTTTTTGCCATACGTGTACCCAGGTTCGTCGTTGAGTACACCATCGCAGGCGCTCCTGGCTGTGATGCAGCGTCAAGGGTAACCGCAGCCATGGTCTCCGAGCTGATAGGCCATGCTGCTGTAAACATCGTCGGACTGTTCGTGCAGATGGTTGTTGTCTCGCAAACGTCCCCATCTGTTGACACAGGGATCGACACGTAGCTGCACAATCCGTTACAGCCCTGCGGATAAGATGCCTGTCGTGTCGACTGCTAGTGATACGAGACCGTTGGGATCCAGCACGGCGTTCCGTATTACCCTCCTGAACCCACCGATTCCGTATTCTGTTAACAGTCATTGTATCTCGACCAACGCGAGCTGCAATGTCGCGAGACGATGAACCACAATCGCGATAGGCTACAATCCGACCTTTATCAAAGTCGGAAACGTGATGGTACGCATTTCTCCTCCTTACACGAGGCATCACAACAACGTTTGACCAGGCAACGCCGGTCAACTGCTGTTTGTGTATGAGAAATCGGTTGGAAACTTTCCTCATGTCAGCACTGTGGTATCGATAGCTACGATGCCACGCCTTAGGTGCCAGTTAAGTTGGCACTACGACACCGACACCGACGACAGCGCCATCTAGCCGGCGCTGGAGAGCTCTACGAGCATCGCTCCCGAGTCTCCACAGTTCATCAGGTGCAGCAAGCCAGGAAACTTCGCTTCAGTTTGCTCTCCATACGACGGGTCGAAGACTTCGCATCTGTACAAAGTTATGTATCCTTTCTCGCACCAGTAAACCGTTTTTACTCACTGCAGTACCGACTTAATTTTCCTGCTTCTTCTCCTACCCACGCGCCGCCTTCCAGGCGGGATACAAAAAGCACGTTGTAGGTGTCACCACCGGCGCCAACATTGTGTGAATGCTCTGAAAAGCTAATCATTTGCATATCACAGCAGCTTCCTCCTGTCGGTTAAATTTCGCGTCTGTAGCACGTCATCTTCGTGGCGTAGCAATTTTAATGGCTAGTAGTGTACTTAGAATATGGTCTTCGTGATTCGTCTGCACTGATTTGAGAAGCATATATAAATCGTTTATAACATTTATCTGAATCATTTCGGTCAACGTAAGGTACTGTTTCATTATCGCACGAAAAGTAAGTCCATGCTGTCATGTTGCCGCCTTATCTACATCTGTTGCTACAGGCTTCGTCATATGAACGATCCGTCTTGGTGCGAATACGTGATTCAGTCGTCTGCTGCCTCCTGCTATTGCTGTCCATTTATATTAAATAGCCCGTTCCTTCCACGAATATGATTAGAGTTGAAGAAATGTAGTTCACTGGACGTTGATATTGGATGCAGACGGGTTTTGACCATGCATTGAGCTTTTTTATGTAATAGCGACATATTTCGTGGAATACATGATAGTGAGAGGCTCCCTCTTTCCATTACTATACGGAGATTTTGTTGTCACTGGTTTACGGAAACATCTGACTAATTATTTGCTCCTAATCTAAATTCAGTGACTTCATAACGAGGAAGCATCCTAATTGTACCGCTTTTTGCTATAAGCTGAAAGTATACAAATTATATAACTCTTGACAAATTTTTTATGAGTGGTTACTGCTATCGGGTGTGGGAATTCATAGCTATGCATATTAGCTACCTCTGCGACTACTTCGATAATCGTCTATGGTCAGATAGCGGTTTCGATGGTATACGGGTTACAAACTTTCATTTACGCGTAAAGCATCACAGCTTAATAGATCCAGGCATTACTTACCTACTCAGTATACTAGCTAGTTCTTATGAGCCAGCACTTCGTTTAAATTTGAACGAACCTATAAGGATAGAGAACGTTGGTTTTCTAACTTTTTTACGGGTAGTTTCCGTGTGACCTGCTAAGTAAGTCACTTTTTTCCTGCAGGGTATTTCCAGTTCTTCAGTAGTTTATTTATCCATTTTATCTTCCCCTCTGCTGAGGACACATAGGCTTATATGCTTTTTTTTAGGCCTTTTTGGCAACTATGCAGGTTTGGGTGTGCGATCCACCTTTCGGGGTTTGGCTATAGTGGTATGCTGGCAAGGATTGGACTGCGACTCGTGATTGAAGTATTTATAGTGAAATGTATTTTATTCCTAACCGACAGAGTATAGACTGGGATGTTTATGGACTAATTACGGGGGGTACAGACAGATAGCCATGCAAAGTACTGTTCAAAACGTTTTCTGAAAACTGTCTTGAGCAGCTAGTTCAGTAGCCCACGCGCAATGGAAATGTCTTCGACCTTGTAGCTACAAACAGCCCGGACCTTATCGACAACGTCAGTATAGAAATTGGTATTAGCAATAATGATGTCATTACATAGCAACCATCGTAACGAAAATTAGTAAATCTGTCTAGAAGGCTAGGAGAAAATTTCTCCTAGAAAGAGCAGATAAGCGGTTATTAGCACCTCAGACAGTGAACTTGAGAGGTTCCATGCCCTCTTTTGCATGTCTCCTCTCATTTTCATCAATTTTGTTAATGTTCTATGTCATTGCACGGTGGTAACAGACCGAATAAGGTTATTTTAATGAGAGTATTTGTACTGAGAGATCAAAAAATACTTCTCACTTGATTCCTATACATGTTGTTTTACTTCCCTGCGTGGTCTGTGCGAGGCAAGCATCGGAGGACGCGGCTCACGGCATTTGCGGTTGGGGTCTGCACTTCCCCCAATTCTGAGGGGTTCGTACAATAGGCTTAAGCGCCTGGCGGAACTACTGACGTCGGTCGAGTATCGCCTATTGTATGCAGGGTGAAATGACCTGCGAGACATCTGAGTGTGGCCGCAGTTTTTGTTTTTACTGTTCTGTCGCGTCCTGAACGAAGATTCCTGGCACCGACTGACTGCATTATCCTCCTGATTCTGAGAATACTTGTGGACTGTGCCCTGCTGGGTGTGACTGTCTGGCGCCGGATGGCCGGTGGTCTAGGCAGGTTGTTTTCGTAGCCAGTCAAATGACAAGTTCAATGCCCTCAGCTGAATAGCAAAGGCATGATTGGTCAACTCAAACTGAGGCTAGTTGACGTCATAAAGCCCTGCTCGAAATTCGAGGGAACGGTCGCTATTGGCGCCATTGATGTTCTGAGACAGTGTGGGGGAATTTTGGAATCAGAACTGAAAGCTGATTCGCGGTTTTCGAGAAGAGTAGGGAGTTGAGCAATGTTGGCTTTGCTCTTGCGTTGCTCGGGCAAGGGAATTCGGGATCTGATATTCCTCCGAGTCGGACGGTCTTGCGACTTGGTCCCTCGTTTTTGGAAGAATTTAAAATTCTCGCACAGCCTTCGCGACCAGGGGTTGGCAAAGAGTTGCTGCATGGCAGAAGTCGGCGCCTACATCATCAGGACGCTGCCTGCCGACGACGTGCTGCAGATTTCAGTACTGGTACAGCATTTTACGGCTCCAGAATTGTAGGACCTTATCAATTTTATACTGAATCCCTCAGCAGCACGCGCGCTCGCTTTGCTATACGTCCACCTTGCTTGTTTCTCCATGTGATCCCATTTGAGCTCTCACTACTAATCGCGATACTGCTATATAGTCGGGAGATTAATATTTGATTCATTATGACCTCCAGTCATTATCATCAATCTATTGCATCGCAGAGAGTAGGAGGCCCTTGTCCGCAGCTCGTGGTCGTGCGGTAGTGTTCTCGCTTCCCACGCCCGGGTTCCCGGGTTCTGTTCCCGGCGGGGTCAGGGATTTTCTCTGCCTCGTGATGACTAGGTGTTGTGTGCTGTCCTTAGGTTAGTTTGGTTTAAGTAGTTCTAAGTTCTAGGGGACTGATGACCATAGCTGTTAAGTCCCATAGTGCTCAGAACCATTTGAACCATTTTTGGAGCCCCTTGTTCTCGAGCCAACTCTTATCCTCATAATAGTTCAGTATACCCTACGCTTTAACCTACTGTGTGTATCGACAATCATGTTCATTTATGTTCTGATGTATAATAAATCTAAATGCAATATTTAATCCGCATATCATTTCGCAGATATAGGCAGAATCCCATTTCCTGTTGTTTATTATGATAAAGTTCTCTTTTTTTGAGTAGATTACGATTTTTATTAAATTATTGTGAGTGTGCACTCCTTACTTTACCAACTAGCAGGGTCCACCATCACTTCCTTCCGTTACCGTTGTGTGCATAATTAATTAGCTGGTAGATAAGCAGGGGGTCGAGTGCATGTCTCGTTCTCATGCAAAATTCGTCAGACTTAAAAGCTGCAAACTCTTCTCCACCCCGGCATCTCGCAAACTGACATCACGTAGTTCCAGTGGGATGGACGTAGAGGATTTATGGACAAAGTTTAAAGAGAATGTAAGTCATGGTCTAGAAAATTATGTGTCCAGTAAGTGGATTAAGGACAGAAGATACCCATCATGGTTCAACAACGAGATTCGTACTCTGCTCAGTAGGCTGTTGCACCCTCTGCTCAAAAGAAAACGCATAAATCATGACAATCAAAATTTAGTAGAGATTCGTGAGTCTTTGAAAAGAACTATGCGCGGAACGTGCACTTACTACCACCGTCATACATTAATAAAAGCTCTGGCAGAGATTCCGAGAAAATTTTTGGTCGTATGTAAAATAGCTAAGCGGATCAAAGGCTTGTGTCCAAACATTTGTTGCCCAATGTGGGGTGAAAGTGGAAGATAGCAAACCGAAAGTCGAAGTTTTAAATTTCACATTCAACAAATCGTTCACGCAGGTGGATCGTCCAACATACCATCATTTGACCATCGGGCAGATTCCCGTATGGACGACATTGAAATAAGCACACCTGGCCTAGAGAAACAATTGAAAGATTTGAAAACAAATAAATCACCTGGTACTGATGGAACACCAGTTTCATTTTACAAAGAGTAATCTCCGGCACTGGCCCCTAACTACGATTGGATATATCGCGAATCTCTCACCCAATGCAAAGTCCCAAGTGACTGAAAAAAAGCGCAGATGCTCATGTGTATAAGAAGAACAAAAGAACGGCCCCACGAAATTAACAGACCAGTATCTCAATCATCGGTTTGCTGCCGAATCCTTGAATATATTTTCAGTTCGCATAAAATAAATTTTCTTGAGACCGATAACCTTACGTCCACGAATCACCATGGGTTTGGAAAGCATTTTTCATCCGAAACTCAGTTTGCCCTTTTCTCACGTGATATACTGCGAACTGTGGATGAAGGGCAATAGGCTGATCCCATATTTCGGCCGGCCGGTGTGGCCGTGCGGTTAAAGGCGCTTCAGTCTGGAACCGCGTGACCGCTACGGTCGCAGGTTCGAATCCTGCCTCGGGCATGGATGTGTGTGATGTCCTTATGTTAGTTAGGTTTAATTAGTTCTAAGTTCTAGGCGACTGATGACCTCAGAAGTTAAGTCGCATAGTGCTCAGAGCCATTTTTTTTTATCCCATATTTCTAGGTTTCCAGAAAGCGTTTGACACGGTGCCGCACTGCATACAGTTAAAGAAGATACGAGCACATGTAATAAGTTCACAGGTATGTGAGTAGCTCGAACGCTTAAGTAATATAACTCAGTGAGTTGTCTTCGACGGCGATCGTTCCTCAGAGACAAGCGTATCGTCAGGAGTGCCGCAGGGAATTGTGACAGGGCTGCTGTTGTTCCCTACATACATAAATGATTTGACGGACAGGGTGGGCAGCAATCTGCAGTTGCCTGCTGATGATGTTGTGGTGTACGGAAAAGTGTCGCCGTTGAGTGACTGTAGGAGGCCACAAGATGACTTAGACAAAATTTCTACTTCGTGTGATAGATGGCACCTAGCTCTAAATGTAGATGGAACACAAACCCGTAATGTTCGGGTACAACATTAGTAATGTCCTGCTTGACACAGTCACGTCATTTAAATGTCCAGGCCTGACGTCGCAAAGCGATATGAAATGGAACGACAATGTGAGGAGTTTAGTGGGAAAGGGGAATGGTCGACTTCGGCTAATTGGCAAGATTCTAGAAAGATGTGGTTCGTCTGTAAAGGCGACCGCATATAGGACACTGGTGGGACCTATTCTTTGGTACTGATCGAGTATTTAGGATTCAGATTAGGGAAGACGTCGAGGCAGTTCAGAGGCGGGTTGCTAGATTTGTCACTGGTAGGTTCGAACAACATGCAAGTCTCACAGAGATGCTTCTGGAACTCAGGTGGAGAGAAGGCAACATTCTCTTCAACAAAAGCCATTGCCAAAATTTAATGAACCGTCATCTGAAGCTGACTGCAGAGCGATTCTGTTGCCTCCAAAATGTTTTGCGCGTTAGGACCACGAGTGTAAGATACGAGAAATTAGGGCTCTTACGGTGGCATACAGACAGTATTTTTTTCCCTCATTTACGAGGGTCACTCCAAAAGAAATGCACTCGATTTTTTTAAAATCCGTCTTTTATTCTACATGTTTGAAAGTTTTACAGTGTGTAGATACATCCTTTAGGAACAATATTTTCATTTCTTCACATAATTTCCATCCCTCGAAACTGCTGTACGCCATCTTGGAACCAGCGCCTGTATACCCGCACGGTAAAATTCTGGACCAACCTGTTGGAGCCACTGTCTGGGAGCGTGCACAAGGGAGTCATCATCTTTTTGTTTTTATTTTATTTAAATGTTAAGTTCCGTAGGACCAAATTGAGGAGCAAATCTCCAAGGTCATGGTTCATGAACCTGAAAGAAAATCGGTCCACAAGTTTAAGCAAATGCTATCAGCAATACAATGAGAATCATCTTAATTTTTCAAGGAACTCTTCGACAGAAGGAGTGACCCCTGACGAAACTCTTCAGTTCCGATTTGAAAGCGCGTGGATTACTGCTAAGATTTTTGAATTCGAGTGGCAGCTTACTGAAAATGGATGCAGCAGTATACTGCACACCTTTTTGCACAAGAGTTAACCGAGTGAAAGCTGCTTATTGTTGGAAATAAACTAATATTGGTAACAAGAACGACAATAAGGAATATACATATTAAGAGGCCAATGTCAGAATACCCAGACTCGTGAAAAGAGGTCGACAAGAGGTTCGTGAACTCACACCACTTATTGCCCGAACCGCCCGTTTCTGAGCCAAAAATATCCTTCTAGAATGGGAAGAGTTACCCCAAAACATAATACCATACCACATAACTGAATGAAAATAAGCAAAGTAGACTAATTTACGTGTCGAAATATCACTCACTTTCGATACCGTTCGATTAGTGAAAATGGCAGATTAAGTCTTTGAACAAGATCCTGAACGTGGGCTTTCCACAACAGCTTACTATCTATCTGAACACCTAGGAATTTGAATTGTTCAGTTTCACTAATCATATGCCCGTTCTGTGAGATTAAAGAGTCAGGTTTTGTTGAATTGTGTGTTAGGAATTGTAAAAACTGAGTCTTACTGTGATTTAACGTTGGTTTATTTTCTACAAGCCATGAACTGAGGTCATGTACTGCTCTACTTGAAACCGAGTCATTGTTGCACACAACATCCTTTACTACCAAGCTAGTGTCATCAGCAAACAGAAATATTTTAGAGTTACCCATAATACTAGAGGGCATTTCATTTATATAAATAAGAAACAGGAGTGGCCCCAACACTGATCCTTGGGGCACCCCCATTTGACAGTACCCCACTCAGATCCCACATCACAGCCGTTATCAACATTGTGAATAATGACCTTTTGCTGCCTGTTGCTAAAGTAAGAGGTGAACCAATTGTGAGCTACTCCCCTTATTCCGTAATGGTCCAACTTCTGGAGCAATATTGTGTGATCAACACAGTCAAATGCCTTTGCTAAATCAAAAATTACGCCAAGCGTTCGAAACTTTTTGTTTAGCCCATCCAATACCTCATAGAGAAAAGAGTATATAGCATTTTCAGTTGTCAAACGACTTCTAAAGCCGAACTGTACGTTTGATAGCAAATCGTGTGATATAAAATGATCAATTAACCTTACATACACAGCCTTTTCGATAACTTTTGCAAACACTGATGGCATAGAAATAGGTCTAAAATTATCTACATTATCCCTTCCTCCCTTTTTATAAAGCGGCTTTACTACTGAGTACTTTAATCGCTCAGGAAACTGACCATTCCTAAAGGAAAAATTACAAATATGGCTAAATACAGGGCTAACATGTGCAGCACAGTACTTTAATATTCTACTAGACACTCCATCATAACCATGAGAGTCCTTAGTCTTCAGTGATTTGATTATTGTCTCAATCTCCCTCTTTTCTCCCTCTTGTCTGCATCACATCTTCAAACCTTGCTCCACGAAGAGAGTCTTTCAGTTTCCCAAAGAGATGATAGTCACATGGAGCCAGGACAGGACTGTAAGGCGGGTGTTTCAGTGTTGTCCATCCGAGTTTTGTGAATTGGTTGAATTTGCATGATGCCACTACACTGATTGCCTCTTCGTCTCTGGTGAAAAATGATGAAGCCATGTTTCATCATCTGTCACAATTGTTCCAAGAAATGCGTCCCCACCATTCTCGTACCGTTCCAAAAGTTCGCGGCATACCATTCTTCTTGTTTCTTTGTGAGCCACTGTCAACAGCCTGGGAACCCGCCTGTCACAAACCTTTTTTTAACACCAACACATTCAGTATTCTGCAAACAGTTACTTCCCCTATCCCAACGTAGTGTGACAATTCCCTTCACTGTGATGCGTCTGTCAGCAGTCACCAATTCGATAACTCTCTGCACATTGTCTGGAGTGTGTGCAGTACGAGGCCTGCCGCTGAGAGGACAATCCTCAATATTCCCGTGTCCGCTTTCATCACATAACCTGCTTGCTCACCGACTAACTGTACTGCGATCAACAGCAGTATCTCCATATACCTTTTTCAACCGCTTCCCACTGTCTCGTTTTCAGAACACAGAAATTCTGTGACAGCACGTTGCTTCTGACGAACGTCAAGTGTAGCAGCCATCTTGAAGACATGCTGTGACGGCGCCACTCACGGGAACAGGTTGAACTAAGTTTGAAAACAAGCGGGAAGGATGTATCTACACACTGTAAAACTCTCATACATGCAGAATGAAAATCGTATTTTTACAAAAATAGTGTGCATTTCTTTTGGAGTGACCCTCGTAGTTTTCGAGTGGAACAGGAAAGGAATTGACTAGTAGTGGTATGGGGTACACTCCACCAAGCGCCGTAAGGTGAGTTGCGTAGTATAGATGTACATGTAGATGTAGCTGTAGATTAGGAAGTACTAGATTTAGAAATCCAGCAAATGGTGACCGTGACGTGGGCGGTTACAGTCGGTAAACGGTACGGGCGTCAGCAACAGGCCTCAGAGGGACTGCGCACAGTGTCTTCGAGTGGTTGACGGTAGTTTAGAGCTAATTACTGCTTTAAGCACAGTAGCAAAAAAGGCCGACTCAGTGGCAGCACTAGATGGCGCGCAGAGGATAGATGGCGTGTGTCCTGTTCTGGCCCCACGGCGCCTCGCTGTGTGTGTCGGGGTAAGGGGGATCAAACCGCTATCTCCGTTATGTTTCCACACTGGGCAGTGGTCAGGAGCAGCGTGTACCAGCCCGGGGCTACGAACAGCGCGCTGTTCGGGTAATGGTAATGGGCAGCTAGATGGCCCAGAATCTGACCCATAGCCCACCAAGATGGTAGCCACCAGCAGATGGCGGTCACCCAGCGGGTGGCCTGACGGTGTGAAAACATAAAGTCTACATCATTCACACCCAGCTCAGGTAGCTAATAGCGACAAGATCTGCGAGTGGCAGCTTGTTGGTTCAGCTCGGACTGTGAACGGGCATGGACACAGTTTCATTACTAGTAGCTGGAATCTTTTGTGTAATCGAGTAGACTGAGGAAAACAGAGTCTGAATTAAATGGTATTTACACGAGCGAGGCAGGTGTTTCTGAAAATGGTTCAAATGCCTCTGAGCACTATGGGACTTAACTTCTGAGGTCATCAGTCCCCTAGAACTTAGAACTACTGAAACCTAACGAACCTAAGGACAACACACACATCCATGCCCGAGACAGCATTGGAACGTGCGACCGTAGCGGTCGCGCGGATCCAGACTGTAGCGCCTAGAAGCGCTCGGGCACTGCGGCCGGCCAGGTGCTTCTGAAACGGCAGCGCTCCTGACCTCTAATTAATAACAGGCTGGAGCTGTCGTGTAGAATACTGGGAAATTTTGATGATAATTGTCCTGCCTGTACTGTCTTGTCAACTCTAAACGAAGCCCTGTTTCCACTTTAATTTGTTACAACTCCGGTTTTCAGGCGCACTGGGCGCCGTCTTCTGCTGTTATTCTTTGACATTGTCAATAGGTGGAGACAGGGGGGAGGGATTTGGGATATATTGACTTAAATCACGTGTGGATAAAATTCCAGCATCAAAATAGGAAATTTTCTTTCCTGATTACCGGTTTCGGCTGATTACCAACCCATCTTCAAAGTAATCTAAGAAGTTATTCAATGTGACACTTATTACACACCGTCGTATTTTTTAGAGCTGAGTCACCCTATTTAAATAACACCCTAAAGTGAAAATATTTGTTGGTTATGTAAAGTTAAGACATTGATTACTAATCATTCTAACGAAGTTTGGTTAATGATTAACACTGACAGTTGACATAGCCAGCTGAGATTTCCACTTTAGGATTTTGCTGAACTAGGACGACTTAGCTTAGCCTTAAACAATACAAATGTGTGTAACAAGTGCTACACACTGAATAACATTTTAGATTGAGCTGAAGATGGGTCGATAATAAGCCGAAATCGATAATTAGTAAAGAAAATTTGCCATCTTGAAGTAGGATTTTTATCCACACTTGTTCTCTGCTGTGTCAGCATAATGAACGCTTCTGCTTGCACACTGGATATGTGTTCTTGTGCCATAGTACCAGTTGCTGAACTGACATGCGATACATTTCTTATGACGTCGTGTCGCTGAATAGACACTCGAATCGTGCGTTTCGACGCGCAGAAGCGTTGCGCAGCACTCCTGTTGTCTTCAGCAAATCCGGTCCACTGGATTGCGACCTCTTTATATACGTGAAAAAAATCTTGACGTGTTCCGTGGTTTAAAATGCAAGTACTCACACAACACTCTCGGCTCCCCTTCTTACTCTGATTCAGAGTGATCCGCCGCATATTTAATGTAACTCTGCTTTCTAAATGTGACACAACAAATTATCTGAGAAAAGGGGGGGGGGGGTTGCTCAAAATTGGCGCACACTCCGCAGAGAGGACGGGTTACCTGAGCGCATCCGTGGCCACGTGGCATCTGTGGGCCACGTGGCTGACCGCCGGCCGGCCGGGCCACATGCTCCAGTCAAAAGTCAGATCGGCACAGGCGATGTCACTTCCACCGCTAGCGCGCACAGTGACTTCTTATATGTTGTTTGCATCGATTTAAAGAGGGGAGCAACACGATTCCGAATTGTAATCAACCTCAGAGATATAGTTTGCTTAAGATACTCACACGTGTTGCAGCACAATTATTTAAGTTATGAGAGGTATAATAATTCGATTTTAATTAAAAATCAACATAAAAACTGGTACAAGACAAATTCACAACCAGTGAGGCAGTATGCATTCTTGGACATTATTTCACACTGTGTAGAACGTTTAGTTCAGAAGGTTTATATTTTTTACTATGTGCTTTTGTGGCGCCAGGTGATCGGTGTCCTGCGTGATCGCCATATGCCTTTACGCCTTAAGTCAAAGGTTCATAGGGCTGTAGTATGCCCAGTCGCACTTTATCGGTCAGAGTGTTGGCCACAGATGACGAAGCAAGAGGAGGCTCTCCACGTGATGGAAATGCGTATGCTTCAATGGATCCTGGGCTTACCCAACATGACCATGCAACGTAAGTCGACGTTTGGTGTTGCATCCATCTCACACAAACTACAGGAAAAGCAGATTAAGATGGTGCGGACACGTCATGCGCATTAAAGCAGTGGCAAGGACAGCTATGCACCTGGATATAAATGGCCGACGGCCTCGTGGCAGACCCAAGACACGATGGATGGACCGTATCAAGAAGGATTTGGAATTCGTCAGTGCCACGTTTGAAGATGTCCTTGACAGAGCCAAATGGAGGCATATGTGTCAACAAGTGGACTCTCTTTGGCACGGGATAGACCCTAAGAAAAAGAAGAAGATTATATGCTTTTATTGTTTACGAATTACAGTAATTTCCCCCACAGCTTGAAAATCGTTGTAGATATCATAATTCTGAATAGTGAAATGGAAAGAGGAGTAAAAATTCTATAAGATAAAGATGCACTAGCCGCAGTTATTGAAATATCTAACGGCACATAGAGTATGGACTCACTTCATACACTGCAAACAAGTTGCGCAATAGTTTATATTTTGGGAGAATTAATGATATAAAATTAAGTATAAGACATCTGCTTTAGATGTCCGATGTGGTTGAGAGGTTCTAGGCGCTTCAGTCTGGAACCGCGCGTCCTCTACGGTCGCAGATTCGAATCATGCCTCAGGCGTGGATGTGTGTGTTGTCCTAAGGTTAGTTAGTTTAACGAGATCTAAGTTCTAGGGGACTGTTGACCTCAGATGTTAAGTCCCTTAGTGCTCAGAGCCATTTGAACCATTTGAACCATCTGCTTTGATTAGACATTTCATTGCCCATGGAAGATCACGCATTAATTTGCAGGATGATGAAAAACCTACTCTATTAAGTGATTTAAAGAAAATTACTCGAGCCCCCAGATCTGATAGCGGTCCAGCGGCTACAAAGACCTTCGAGTGGCAGGAGAAATTGGGATGGTGTAGTGGTAAGCTGCCAGAGGACGGGATTGGTCACTGATTGATGGAAAGTAGCCCCTATCCAGACAGGCAAATGGTTACTAGACTTTACTTAGGGATAAACTACTGTATATTAAATAAAAGCTTCAACAACAATATTTAAGTTTTAAATAACAGACTTACGGAAACTAGAAGACAATTGTGCAAAATAAAGGACACCTGAAGGTTTCACCATGTTGACGGAAAAGCCTATAAGGAGGTACTGGAAGCGTCTAATATATACACTACTGGCCACTAAAATTGCCACACCAAGAAAAAATGCAGATGATTAACGGGTAATCATTGGACAAATATATTATACTAAAACTGACATGTGATTACATTTTCATGCAATTTGGGTACATAGATCCTGAGAAATCAGTACCCAGAACAACCACCTCTGGCCGTAGTAACGGCCTTGATACGCCTGGGCGTTCAGTCAAACAGAGCTTGGATGGCCTGTACAGGTACAGCTGCCCATGCAGCTTCAACACGGTACTACAGTTCATCAAGAGTAGTGACTGGCGTATTGTGACGAGCCAGTTGCTTTGACACCATTGACCAGGCGTTTTCAATTGGTGAGATATCTGGAGAATGTGCTGGCCAGAGCAGCAGTCGAACATTGTCTGTATCCAGAAAGGCCCGTACAGGACCCGCAACATGCAGTCGTGCATTATCCTTTTGAAATGTAGGGTTTCGCAGGGATCGAACGAAGGTTAGAGCCACGGGTCGTAACACATCTGAAATGTAACGTCCACTGTTCAAAGTCAATGCGAACAAGAGGTGACCGTGACGTGTATCCAGTGGCACCCCATACCATCACGCCGGGTGATACGGCCAGTATGGCGATGACGAATACACGCTTCCAACGTGCGTTCACCGTGATGTCGCCAAACACGGATGCGATCATCATTATGCTGTAAACCCAGGCAACGCCGGTCAACTGCTGTTTGTGTATGAGAAACTGGTTGGAAAATTTCCTCATGTCAGCACGATGTAGGTGTCGCCAACGGCGCCAACCTTGTGTGAATGCTCTGAAAAGCTAATCATTTGCATATCACAGCATCTTCATCCTGTCGATTAAATTTCGCGTCTGTAGCAAGTCATCTTCTTGGTGTAGCAATTCTAATGGCCAGTTGTATATATATATATATATATATATATATATATATATATATATATATATATATATATACTCCTGGAAATGGAAAAAAGAACACATTGACACCGGTGTGTCAGACCCACCATACTTGCTCCGGACACTGCGAGAGGGCTGTACAAGCAATGATCACACGCACGGCACAGCGGACACACCAGGAACCGCGGTGTTGGCCGTCGAATGGCGCTAGCTGCGCAGCATTTGTGCACCGCCGCCGTCAGTGTCAGCCAGTTTGCCGTGGCATACGGAGCTCCATCGCAGTCTTTAACACTGGTAGCATGCCGCGACAGCGTGGACGTGATCCGTATGTGCAGTTGACGGACTTTGAGCGAGGGCGTATAGTGGGCATGCGGGAGGCCGGGTGGACGTACCGCCGAATTGCTCAACACGTGGGGCGTGAGGTCTCCACAGTACATCGATGTTGTCGCCAGTGGTCGGCGGAAGGTGCACGTGCCCGTCGACCTGGGACCGGACCGCAGCGACGCACGGATGCACGCCAAGACCGTAGGATCCTACGCAGTGCCGTAGGGGACCGCACCGCCACTTCCCAGCAAATTAGGGACACTGTTGCTCCTGGGGTATCGGCGAGGACCATTCGCAACCGTCTCCATGAAGCTGGGCTACGGTCCCGCACACCGTTAGGCCGTCTTCCGCTCACGCCCCAACATCGTGCAGCCCGCCTCCAGTGGTGTCGCGACAGGCGTGAATGGAGGGACGAATGGAGACGTGTCGTCTTCAGCGATGAGAGTCGCTTCTGCCTTGGTGCCAATGATGGTCGTATGCGTGTTTGGCGCCGTGCAGGTGAGCGCCACAATCAGGACTGCATACGACCGAGGCACACAGGGCCAACTCCCGGCATCATGGTGTGGGGAGCTATCTCCTACACTGGCCGTACACCACTGGTGATCGTCGAGGGGACACTGAATAGTGCACGGTACATCCAAACCGTCATCGAACCCATCGTTCTACCATTCCTAGACCGGCAAGGGAACTTGCTGTTCCAACAGGACAATGCACGTCCGCATGTATCCCGTGCCACCCAACGTGCTCTAGAAGGTGTAAGTCAACTACCCTGGCCAGCAAGATCTCCGGATCTGTCCCCCATTGAGCATGTTTGGGACTGGATGAAGCGTCGTCTCACGCGGTCTGCACGTCCAGCACGAACGCTGGTCCAACTGAGGCGCCAGGTGGAAATGGCATGGCAAGCCGTTCCACAGGACTACATCCAGCATCTCTACGATCGTCTCCATGGGAGAATAGCAGCCTGCATTGCTGCGAAAGGTGGATATACACTGTACTAGTGCCGACATTGTGCATGCTCTGTTGCCTGTGTCTATGTGCCTGTGGTTCTGTCAGTGTGATCATGTGATGTATCTGACCCCAGGAATGTGTCAATAAAGTTTCCCCTTCCTGGGACAATGAATTCACGGTGTTCTTATTTCAATTTCCAGGAGTGTACATATATATATATATATATATATATATATATATATATATATATATATATATATAAAACAACTGAGGAAAGAAGTACATTGAAAGCCCTTATGGTATACAGGAAAAATGAGCTTAACGCTGCATGGAGAAGACGGGGAAAATTTGCCATACGTATCTTTACTTGACAAGCAGCCATGCGGTGTGTGACAAAGGGTACACCATACACCATCTCATTTTCCTCCCCCTTCCCCTCTCCCTCTACCCCCTGCCTCTTTCGTCCTTCCTCATGCCACATTCACGTATGGGAAGCGGGGCCAACGAGATATGCGGGCCCTGTAACGAACTTGTGACGTCATACTTGTCGGCTTGTGAGCCACACTTCTCGAACGCTCTTCTCCGTGCAAGGCCCACGGGAAATCAATATTTAATTGAAAAGATATTCACTAAAGGTCTTAATTTTGTCGTATGCATTCGAGAATTTGCATGCGTTTGGACACACAGTCAAGAATTATTTAACTCGTCTGAACTACATTAGTTACTCACTGCCAGCCAGAGACGGCCGCTGGCACTCGTAAGACCTGTTATGTCACGTGCTGTGACGTACGCACCACGGCCGGTCTACCTCAAGAGCCTCGACGGAAAGAGAGTTTGTTTGTTGGTACCCTTCAAGAAGTGCACTGGATGAAAACAGTGGAGATGGAGATGGATTTTTTCTTTACAAGAAAAGTTCCGGTTTTGGGTTAGGGCGTCTGTGAAGGAAAAGTTTTTTAGTCAGAGAGTGAGTTGAAAGGATTGTTCTTAAGAACAGTTGTGGACGATTCATTGTCTTTACCGGCCTTTGGCAACCAGAATTTGATTTGAATTGTAAATTCAGTTTCAGAGATTTTGCTAGGAAGGAAGGAAAAGTATGCGTCCATCGTCAGCGTGCCTGATGTTGCGGCGTTGACTATTAGTTCAAATGTGTCTGAATTCCTATGGGACTAAACTGCTAAGGTCATCGGTCCCTAGACTTACACACTATTTAAGCTATCTGAAGCTAATTCTAAGAACAACACGCACACCCATGCCCGAGGGAGGACTCAAACATCCGGCGGGAAGGGCCGCGCAATCCGTGACAAGGCGCCTTAAACCGCACGGCCATTCCGCGCGGCTATTAGTGAACAGCTATACGCGTATTACATCGATACCTTGTATATTAGCTAAATGTTTTGAGGTTTCCAATAGAAAGGTCGCTTGAGAACAATATGTGTCCGAAATAATAACAGAACTTGTAAACGTATTGAGCCGTGGCGTTATCCTGGCGCGCCGGCTTATTTGCAAGTACCTTCGCACTCTTATCTTTTCTTGCGACGCGTACTGAGTCTTGGCTGCCGTATCTTTGCCGGAGGAGTTAACTGGAGGCTCTCGCCAAGGACGGGAACAGTTGGCGTTCGATGTTACCTGAGGCCGGAGTACACTTGTAGTGGAGCGGGAACCGACCACGTGTATGGGGAAGCTTGGCAGAGAGCCTTTCCTGTCGCCTGTGAGGAGGCTTGTGGCTGCCTTGGGTTGCGTGCTGATAGTTCCGGACACGGCTGTCTACGGTCGTCCGCTGCCTGATTGCCGCTTGCTGTACTCGACGCAAGCCATATCGGACGACCAGCGAAAGGTTGTGTGAGATTGTACATAGGGCATCTATGCGAAGATGTTGAGGGCTGCTACCTCACTTCTAGTAACTGTTAGCGCATGGGTGTTACCATGGCAGTAAAGGTGTGCCTATGTGGAGTTCATAGTGTTTAAGACAGGTATTAAATATTAATATAATGCACGAGCGTGCCTCTTGTTGTTAGGTTTTTTGTGCACCAAGAACATACAAGCAAAGACGACATATGACAGCCCTGCGAATCACAGACGTTGTTAGATGTCCGTAGACAAAACTGGGCTGGTGTTAGGAATGAATCAGGCCTAGTATCAGTATATTTCGAGGAGTGCCACGCATATTTAATCAAATTCTGAAACCGTTGGGAGGAACATTGATAATGTACTACTGAAAGCAGCTTGAGAATATTGTCACGGTGATAGACAGGAAATTGCAGTGATCTGCACACAATAATTTTCTCTGTTTGTTTTCTGTAAAATGCCTTCCACTGACGGAAAAATTCTCTGTCTAAAGGTTGAATTACGTTCGTCGTGCCGGGTGGAATCTGAAGTATCTCTACTTCTTTGTCAGGGTGGGCTCGAAATACAGCTTTTAATGACTCAGATCTTTTATGACCTGACCACGAATCTAGAAGGAGAAGAGATTTGTTCCCGCAGAACGGAAGAAAAGCATGACACATGAAAAGTGTATCATTTTCATTTCCCATTTTTCCAGACTTCGATGCGTCTACCACAAGATTGTTTGCGTAGAACGTTGTTCTTTTGACACGTGGTCCAAAACGTCCAGTTGGTTCTTGAAGACACACATATAGTTTAGGCAGCATTGATCCATCCATACTAGTTATGGGCATTATAGTGTATGAATGGGTGAATGCAGTAGTGGACTGCGCAATCGCCTCAATATGTTTTTCCCCTTTGAATGACAGTGTTCTTTTCGCACGCATTTCATTTTGAAAACCTGACTGATCTGCATTGTACACATACGATTCACTAAAACTAGCGATCTTATTTTTTTCATTCGTAAGAAAAGCTTCTATCATTTCGATTTGTGTCACTTCATTTTCCGACCTTTTTCTCGATACAAATTTTGTTATTTTTCTTGCCACAATCTTCTGAAGCTTCTAATCCAACTTTGAAAAGCTGTAAATTCTTTAGCGCCTATCACGTTGGCAATCTCTAACGCCCAGTCACGCAAAGTTGTACAATTCACGTTCAGAACGGACAACGCGATACTTATTTTGAACAGTACTGACACGTAGGCGTTTCTTACCACTTTCGTTCAACCAATACGTCACCGCTTTTTCTTTGTCTGGTGTTACTTTCGGAGATAATTGATGATGGTACGTGGCACTATCACTCGAAGAGTCTTCATGAGTGCAACTTTCTTCGGTGTCTCCGCCGTCTGTAGATTCACAGTCTGCAATATCGAGTGTTTCAGTTGTTTCTAGCCACATGTCTGCGCCATTTACATGCTCGTCTAGAAGTTTAACAACCATGTCGCACAACGCGTGTTTTCTGTTGATTGCTTCATTTCGCGTCTGTGGTATATCTCCATGGCAAGCACCAAAACATTTACAGGGTTCGCCATCACCTGTGAGGGGAGACTGAATGTTCACCGTAAAGTGGCTTGCGGAGTATAGATGAACATGTACAGAACATCTTTCACGTCTCTAACCAGTTTCAG
Organism: Schistocerca americana; assembly: GCF_021461395.2. Lineage (NCBI taxonomy): Eukaryota > Metazoa > Arthropoda > Insecta > Orthoptera > Acrididae > Schistocerca > Schistocerca americana. The sequence goes on along the minus strand of NC_060123.1, from coordinate 101,114,973 downwards.
GACGGTATGTTTAGAAATACGTACCAGAAATTAAAAGGACGTGCATGCCACAGAAACGAATATTCGTTTCCCCTTTCCACCAAAACCGTGCAGCGATATTCCTCTTTAGTGAACGCCGCGATAAGACGGCAACACTTCCCGACCTTGCGCACAACGCTCGCGACTCGCCATTTCCAGGGGTGGCCAACCGTCACTGCAAGCGCCAAGCAGGAAACACAGCCATGTTCGTGATTTTTTTTTTGGGTGACTTCCAGTTCATGTCGGCAGCTACAATTTAGCATACGGATCTTTTGCACAGTTAAATAACAGTGCTAAAAAAGAGCAATACACGTTTCGGCATGACAAATCTGACCATTCTCTTGTAAGATTGGAGTGCCCGCTGGCCTTGCTAGTAATTATAAGTTTTTTTTAAATATCTTCATAGCAGGCAATTCCCCTTAACGTTACTGATAACATTTGCTCTGTTGGCTGTATCTTGCCTGTGTAGTTCATTCGTAGTGGGGCAAAGGCAGTGTGCCGTTTTATTAGTGAATAATTTAAACTGTTATTTAATATCTTTTGGTGGCTTTTTGCATTGTCCCTGCGGACGTGTTCTGTGCACTTGTTAAATGTTACAGCTGGCTGGCTGGTGTTTTGGAGTAAGCGCTACCTTTCGACCTATGGGTACCGGGGCTGTGAAATCGTGGGTAGCGGGAGGTGACCTCGGGTCGAAGCTCGAGAAGTGGGTCTTGTACGAACTGCCGCCTTCCGCCCTTCGCCTTGGCTTCTCCAAATTAAATTTTCGTTCTGCCTTGGAGCAACCTGGCGTCGCCCCTCGCTAATTAATTCTGGCGCTAATTATATTTACTTGGGTATTCTTTATATTTTTTATATTTATTAAACCTTATGTCAAGAGCAACATACAATTGTGAAAGGTTGTTGCTGTGCTACTCTTAGTAAGACTCTGCGTTGACTAATTGTGTTTCTGGGCCTTGGAGCTCAAGTATGAAACCTTAGTAAGCCTTACTGATATAGACTGACTCTTGAGTGCGAAGCAAGTGCCTTGGTATTAACTTCATCCTGCTATTTATTGGGTGCATCTCTGGCAGGTTGTTATTTAGGTAAATGTTTTTGAGAAAATCAGTGCTCAGTGTCCGAAGACTAGTCAGAAATATTGTGTGTCTTAATTTAAGCCGTCAGGCGCATAATTGTCAGTGGTTTTAAAATTTTCTTTTATAGATACGCTTTGTTTCATAAAAAGACATTGGTAGCATATTCACTAAATTCTTGTGACTTACTATTCTTATTACCTAAAGTAATCAGAATTAAGATATTGTAGTTTTAAAGGAATTTGTTGATATTATTTTTAAGTAAAACGAGTGATAACAAAAGGGGTCGAGTTCCGCCTGTTGTTTCCCTATTCCGTAGTAGAAGAAAGTTTCACGTATGGCTTTGATCTGATAACAGTACAGGAAGTTTAGCGCACTGTTTTGCATGAACAATGACTGCCGAAGTTTATTTAGTCTGTTTTATAGTGTTACTAGCGATACAAAACTATCTGTAACAAAATTTCATCTTGCGCATACTTTTGGTGAAAAAAAGGGAAGTTAACGTAAGAAAAGAGGGAAAGAAAGGAGATTAGAGTTTAACGTCCTGTAGACACGTTCATTAGAAGCAAAGCATTATCGGTCCTTTGCTCTTAAAATAATCTTAGGCGTTACAGGGGGATTGCAGGAAACCTACAACTGAATTTCCATAAAGGTGTTTAAAACCCCGCCCTCCAAAATACAAATTCAGTGCCTTACCAATGCGCCACTTCGTTGGTTCACTGAACATAAAGCTATCAACACTGTAATCGACAGTACGACAAACAGCGCTTCCCAGATATTGTGTTGGATAGAGTGTTTTGTTAAAATGCTCGATGTAGAGATTTTCATTCTGTGTGTTTTTCTTTATTTGCTGCCTGTTAGGAGAAGTGTGAAAGTCCTTTTGGTGGTGACGGGTGGTTGCAGGGGAGGGTGCGATATTTGTGGCTTTAGCAGTCACCGTATCTAGCTCCAAGATTCCTTCCTCAGAGCGGTACAGGTTGCAGCATTATGCCTATGACGTAATATGTGGCGTGAGGTACCAGCAGCAGATGGTACCTTTCCCATGGGAAAGATTGCCAGAATTTGTCACTGTGATTCGCTGCTACGATTGGAGACTGTGTCTAAAAGGATAACTTTCTATCGTTATTATTTTCGTAACTACTAATAAAATTTCCTTGGCAGTCAAATATAGGTACCTCTAAACAGCAAACAATCACCAATTTGTTTCGGAAGACATAACTACAAGCAAAACTAAAAAGATAAACGCAAAGATAAGCTCTTCGGCGATCTTAGGAGCCGGCCTAAACGGCGTGTCCCAGCGAAGTGGTTCGCGTAGCCTAACCAGATTTGAATAGGCAGTCATGGTCCACTGAAGCACTCAGTGGTCTGGTAAGTTATACTTCATTTCTACACGGAAATGTTAAGTGATATAAAAATACAGTCTTGGTTGCGAAGGTTTTCATTTTCAGATTTTAGTGACGCGTTTCGCTTCTCGTAGGCACCTTCAGATTATCTACAATTCAAAAAATTATAAAATACTTATAAGGAAACGACCTGATCCCATCTTGAGCAACAAGGCATGCTGCGGGCAAAGTTTCTATGTAAGCCTACAGTAACTCGTCACGGCACACTGCGTCCACAAAAATGATTACACGATGCGAATACATCAGCAAAATGCGATTAGGATATCATGAAGTTGGAAACCCCTAATGCCTGTCTAGTGGGTTCTTGAAAAGAACCGGAACGATGAAAAATTGCAGTGAAAAGATTTTTTGGATTTGATAAACAGGAATTAATTAGATTTGAAAAGGGTAACTAAGTAGACAGTGATAATAAATACTGAAAAATCATTTAATTGCCATGTGTACATGATGCCGCACAAGTTAGGAACAGATGCATAGCAGTGCTTCATGGACTGAGAGCACAATATGATGGGCAGCCCCGTCGACAGTCATCCAATGTGGACAAGTACGGCAGTCGGGCGTCGAGTGCAAATAGTGCAGCGGAATCCAACAGATGGCGTTAGCTAGTGTGTACGTTATCCATTGCAGAGAATCGTATTCATACACAGAACATGAAATAGCCTTATAACTCAAAATATACGTAATTTCCACCTTGACATTCATAAAAATGAAAGTAAAGTTATCTGGTATCTATGTAGATAATATACCTGATGAAGAGATCGTAATAAAAATAAAACAACAAGAATGAAATTATGCCTTAAAAATAAGGAAACCAGAAACACAACAAAAAGAGATATCAGCATATTTCACAGGAACGAGTCTAAACGTCATTAAAAGGGGACCTCATTATACGAAAACTGATTGATTTTAGCTGATCAGCTGATTATTAAGGAGGCCGTCAACACCTAAAAACGTGCGTTTAGCAATCTCAGTTGCTTCAAGCAGACTGAGCTTCCGCCCCTCATGGGTAAAATGCAAAATTTGCATATTATTGATTGTAGGCGGACAGTCACCAGATGCCTTTAGAAGTTCTCCAGATGGCGAGTGTTGTTTTATCTCTTCTGCTTTTTGCGAGCTAGTTTTCCTAAAACTGATTTTAAACAGTCTTCCCGTTTGTTCAAAATATTTAGCGCTGCATTGGGTACATTCTGATCTATAAATCTCTGATTTATCATAACTTCTTTTCTGTACCTGTCCATAATGAAGAAGTTGGTTCTATCAATGAAAACTATACTTGCGTCTGTGCGTTGAAAAAGTTTGGCTGTGCAACTGCATTAGACTGTGCATCTGTTCCTAACATGTGCTACGTCCTTTACGCATGACAACGAGTAAGGTAATTAAACGATTTTTTGGTACTTATTTACATTTTCTACTTAACAACCATTTTCAAATCTAATTAATTCCAGTCCATCAAACCTAAAATAATTTTCCGCTGCAATTTTTCATCGTTCTGGGTCTTTTCAGGAACACATTTGACAGACATTAGGGATTTTCAGCTTTTTGATATCCTAATCAAATTTTGTCGATGCATTCGAGTCGTATAGATAATCTGATGATGCCTGCCATAGACGAAAACGTGTCACTGAAATTTGAAAATAAAACGCTCCTCAACAAAGACTGCACTTTTACTCGTATCTCAAATCTTACACTGCTTGTTGTATCAGTAAGAACGATCGAATGGGAGAAATGTTAAATGTAGATTGATTTAAGAATCAGTAAAGAGTGATCAGTTACTTATGTTGAGAGATATAACTTGTGAATTTATTAACACTGTATGGCTTGTTGAGTTGACAGTGAATAAAATTTGTAATTTTCCGTGCTCTTAAAATAAATACGAGTGGCATTCCTAAATAGTGAACGAACCAGTTATATACGTAAGATCAGTTCCACAAAACCAGTTCATTACAACTTCAAGACAATGGAGCTAACATCTACGTGCTTTTTTCTGCAGAAGGGACATCTTTAGAACACTATACGTTGATGATAATTAACAGGACCCCATGAATTTCGCGCACGAAAGCAACTAGGCATTTCGCGTGTGCGTAATGGGATCAGTGATACGTCATCTATGGTATAGATTGATGTATGATATTCAGTAATCATATTTTTATTAAAATGATAAATAACTAAGCAATAAGCAGTCCTGACAATTGACCGAAAAGCATGGACGAGTGATGCGCTTGATAAGAACAGAGCTAATTGCGAAATAAAGACGATAAATCTCTCATTTCTGAGTTAATGTTAAATAACTGCACGTATTTCTTATAAGATCAGCTGTAATTACTTTGTTACAATGAAGCAATAAGATTTCATTCCACAAAACACTAGGATTAACAAACGAAACCATCATGCATACCGCCAGAGTCTTTTCCTACACTTCTATTATTCTAAACCAAAACTATAACCGTTGCGCTGTCTTGAGAACACTCGTGTACGTGATTACAGCCGAGACATATTTCTATTCTTCGAACACAATTTTTTAACTGAAAATGTGCGTTGGTCTAAATTTTGTAACACACATTTTTGTATGTCAGGGACCCAATGAATCGTTTCGTGAAGAGGAATTGCTTGAATTTTTCTTCGCCCTGTATATAATTGAAACATCAGACCATACTTGGAACTTCTCCGGCGTTCGGGACGACTGCATCGCAAACAGTAGTTGACATGAACAAACTGAAAATATTCGCGGCTCATTCAGACGCTCACATAGCTCGTGGGGGTGAATGAGGAGCTGTTGATAGCAGCTCTGGGGGAACACCAGTATAGGTTGCAGGACGCTTGATGTGCGGAAGCTATTTTGCAAGTGGGACGGCGCCAGTGACGGAGTCATGGAAGGTATATCGCAGTAGCAGTAAAATTTATGGGCCATACTTCACACGATGCCAGTGGAAAGCGTAGGTAGGGTGGCAAGCGTACATCAAGGATATACGAATTCTTAATAGCAGAGGACTACAAAGGGCGGCAAAGGTAAAATACACCACGCAACGTGCAATCAGCTTCAAAGATCACGCATGAAAGTTACTTTACATAATGAAACACAAAGAATGGAAAAGGAAACTGACGACCTTTTAAATGATTTTCAGTTTCGCTTTAAGAAACATAAATGCAACAGGAAGAGGCTTCACATGATGCATGATAAAAGAAGGAACACTTAAGGACTAAAGAAACTTTGGTAGAATTTATCGGCCTACAAAAAGAGTTTGACAATTTACAGGGGAGCCAGAGATTTTAAATGCTAACATAAACTAATAATAGTGCTCTGCAAAATAACGGAAATACATAATCTGTCCAGGTATCAAGCATAGCAATCAAGAGGGTATTACAGTGGAATATCAAAACAGAAATGCTCAGTTTAAAAAACTATTCAGACTATGCAACGAAAAAGCAATAACGGAAATGAAAATAGTATCCAGTGGTGGAATTGAAATTTATGCTGAAAGGATGTTGGTGATAAGATCCATTGATTGCGTTTCTTTCTTCCGTGAAAACGACGAAGAATTACAGAAACGCATACTGGTTAAGAATAAACCAAAGAAAGGCAATAAGTTGAATAGCAACAAAAATCAGATCAGCCAAAACTTTAACATCAAAATTTGGAACCACATAGCAATTAATCATGAAAGCACTCCTACCAAAATGAGCGGTCTAATATCAACATAGCCCAAAATTTGAGAAAGATATCGTTGAAAATGTGTGCCTAGAAGATAGTCTTTATACACTGTAGGAAAACAGGGGAATATATCTGACTGTTTGAGGTGTGGTGTTACAGGTTGACTAATAAGAGGTTGAGTGATAATATAAGAAATGAGGAGTGTAGGAAAGCAAAGTACTATTCGGGACTACTAAAAATTTGAGTTCCGATAGCACATGTGATGTGCCATGATCATCAGCCTTTGGCAGGTATAGTATCGGTTTTTGCAAAATTGAAACCAGCTTTTGACCAATAGTTTAGGCAATTTAGTCATAGCAATGACACTCTGACACTTAATTGGAGGGTTCATTGTGCCCAGCACGAAGACGATGAAATGATCGAACCACAGTCGTGTTTTGATACCAAGTGTATATTAACTTGAAAGATGCGTCAGTAGTGCCAACAAGTGACCATTGTGTTTTGCACTGTTGAGGAAGAAATCTTTACATATTTTGATAAACAGTAGTGACAATTCCGGTTCCTTAAATGTCTTACATTATTTTCGTACAAAACTCCAACTACTGTTGACGACAAGTGTAACTTAGAACAGTAGTGACAATAAGTGAACCATGCGTGTTTTTTACTGTTATAGAAAAACAATACCGCTAATTTAGGAGTGGAAATAACGTTGTGATATTTAATTTGTGGGGTTACAGTCATGTTTGGGCGCCAAATGGGCTACGGAGGACAAGATGACAGGCTCTGAAGTACTATCATGCTCAGAAGTATCCAAACGAACAGAACTGAATTTCACATGATTTGTACGCAACCCACGCAACTTAACTTTCTTGCAAGTCCTCTAACCTCCTTTCGGTAAAGTCGTTTCACTACACAAAATTGTGACTTCAAGAGGCCTCTAGAAAACACTGGTCTGTATGGCTATCGACCCAGATGCAAAGTAATACCAAGATAGTGCAACGCTTATAAACACGACTTTATTACAGTAAACGACATTTCCTACAGCTAATTTCAACTTGAAATTACACGATGAAAATTTTGTACTCTACCGTGATTCGGGACTCCAGTTCAACAACTACTGTCCCTATTAAGAAATTATTAAAGATACTGAATATGATTTCAGTTACAAGTAAAAAGGTATGTGCTTGTTTGGACTCGGAATGACATGACGTAAAATGTGTTAAACGGGAATTAGAACCCAGTACTTAATTGGATTGTTATCTAAGCAACATCAACTATTAGCTATCGAATTTTTTCACCAATAGTGAAATGACTGAAACGGATATGTGGGGACGAAAGAGTTTTCCCTTACCATAATTCAGACTCCGAAACTATGGCCGTCGTTTTCTAGTCACAAATAGATGTTAAACGTTGGTCTGTTTCACTAGTAGCCAGATGTATATATGTTGGTACAGGAAATAAATCAAGGAAAAGTTCAGTGCTATCTGGGAATCTAACCTTACACATATAATTGTTGACTGCACACGAACGAAGGTTAGCTATGACCTTCATATTCACCAATAGCTAAGACTGGCGTGTTTGATCCTAAAACAGTATGATGAAAAGTTTTGTACTTGATCGAGAGTCAGAATCGGTAAGAACTGTCATTGTTAAAAATGTATGAAGCGAAGTTAAAATCTGTAATTATTTTTCACCTGTAGTTTGGTGTGCGTGTGCTGTAGCTTGAAATGACGTGATGGAAATTTTTGCTCCTGATCAGAATTCGAACCCAGACACACGCCTTTAGTCGAGACGTTTGGAATCTTGCATAAACAATGAAACAATAGAACTTCATCGTTCCAAAGGCATCAAATCTCGTTAAAAGGAGATCGTATCCCAGTCCAGCACAAATATTTTCAATATCTGAAGTTCAAATGCAATAAGAATTAGGTTCCCTGTGATCTGATCTGTCAATTGGCCAACAAATAAAACCAAATTTATGGTTTAAAAAACATTACATATGACAGAGATTATCCGTGGCCCAATTATCACTTCCACTGTCATGGCTCAACTTGCGCTGACTCTGTTCCAGTCATTACTGAAGAAGTACCATGATTTATGAGGATTTGGGCTCACAGTGAAGCCTATGTTGTTCAGCTGGCGTTACCAGAGGTGGACGGGGTCTGTTAGTGTTTGTTAAATATAGTTTCCTGAAGTGCGAACTGAGCTCAGACTTGAAGCATACAAAGCCAGAAACATAACAACACAGCACCGAGCTACTCGTACGATCGCTTTGCGTTTTGTCATAGTGAAGGATGCTCCATACTGTATGAGAATTGTGAGTCCCTGTAGGTTGATTACTGCCTGTTAGAAAAGAAAAAATGTCCTAATTCTGTCGTGTCACCAGTCACCGGCTGCCTAGGCTACAGACGTGACTTTGTAATCAGTGAAATAAAACACGTAACGGCCACGTGCACAAAATGGGAACACGGTAGGATGCTTAAAGTTGTGCAGGAAGTGTTGCTTTCCGCTTGTGATACAGTGGTGCTGAACGATTTTGCGGTCAGTGGAATACTTGGCGCAGCATTAACGCTAAGACGAAATATTTTTTACATTACAAACCACAATTCTGTCTGATATAATTGCATATGCAACAGCGTTGTGGCAAAGGCTCATTTCATGCACCATACCTCATGATGAATACTGAAGTATTTAGTATTGACAAAGTAATTTACGTAAGTCTCACCAGTCTTGCCTGACCCACGAGTCAACGATAGACAAGTCATCAGTCCCATACTTTAGCCAGCTCTGTAGCAGCCCGATTACATTCAGATAAGTTCCAAATTTGACCAACTAAATCACAAACATGCACCATTCTCAGATTCCTCGTAATCCCGAAGAACTGTTATCTAATTTCAGTGGAAAGTGCCGCAAAGATGTCGTTCGCGAATGGTACTAATATACTGCGCGTCTGCGTGTGCACCAGTCCCAGACTCCATGTATTCCCGAAGCACTGTTATCTAATTTCAGTGAAAAATGCCGCAAAGATGTAGTTACCGAATGTTTCTAATATACTGCACGTTTGCGTGTGGAGCGTGGAGTTCTCGCAGTATTTTCGCGCCACAACATACCTCGGCCATTCTCTACAGCTCCAAATTGTCTATCTTAAGGAACACACCCTCAAAACTGATCACCACATCCTGCATCCCTCGGAACAGTGATGGCGATACTAGGCTTATTAAAGGGGATTGAATCACATTGCTGCGTTCGATCGTTTCGTTTCCTTTGATTTGTGGATCATTTTATTTTCGCTTTTCGAGTGTCTTCTTGAGATTTCAGATAAAATTCTGGGGTGTTAATGTCGGAGTCATATGTGGCTGACTTTGTGTATGTTTCCGATTTAGTAGTGCGATTTTGAACTTGGAGGTTTATTCGCGTCCATTGATATAGTTTCCCTGTGCAAGTACTATCTCAGTGGGTACAGATACCGCATGCTGCGTTGAACCAGAACTGGGATGACGATAGTAGCGAATTGTACGTACTCACAAAGGTGACCTGGAGTGCTTAAAACGACATAAACAGATTTTCAGTGAGAAGTACTTGGCGTTTGTTGTTACACTAGGACGATTTCAAAGCGGAAATGCTTAGAGAAGTAATTAATTAGGTTTGATCTCTATCTTGATCTTAATTGCATTGGTAACGATTTCATCACCAAAACAAAAACCTACAAACGCTATCCACCAGTCACCACAATAAAGATCTTTGCATGTTGTGCGGCATTCAATTAATAATTCGATCATTGCACAGAACAGAGGCACCACCACACTGAAGCAGCACCTTAGCTGGTTCCTGATTATCTTTGTAAAATAAAAGTCTCCTAATAGTGGAAGTTGTTGTGGAAAGTATGAGTTAATAAATGGATGTCGATTTCACAGTAGCAAAGATTTATTCAAATTCAAGACCAACATTCAATCTTATACAAACGTTACTCTAGAAGAAAAGAAGCCATGGGGATTAGCCCGATGAACTTCATATCCAACATGTAAAAACAACTAAATATATATGGTTGGATTTTCTCTTGTTTTACGAAGATAAATGGTAGTTGCTCAGAGTAAGAACTCTGAGATATGAAACTAACATGTGATTCTACGGACACATACAACATTGAACAGGACAGTCATCAAGGAACTACAGCCAGAAAGCGAACTGAACAGAATACAAAGTTCTCTGACCTCAACCTAAACTCTGCTTGTAGGGGCGGCAGGAAGCTTGTCACCAATGTAGTGAAGAAAAAGGTGTCTCGGCGAGTATGAAAAGAATAGAATGCTGCAAAAGTTTTCCTGAAATGGTTTACAAATACGCATAAACAATTTACTACGTTATACTGAGAATCAACGGTCATATATTATTGGCTAATGTAGCACACACAATGTGGGTGAGGGAGGCAATACACTGCATGGGACAACAGAAATCCTACTGAGATGGTGCTAAATTTCTCACATTCCGTGGGAACAGAATGGTGGGATTGATACTAATGTCCATGTTGAATAGATACTTGTTACATCTCAAGTGGGCATTTGGTAGCTACGGCATCCTTGCGGTCGCATGTCGGCGATTAATTCCAGGAAGCCACAAATTCAGAACTGGAACCACCCCAGAAAGACACCCAATTTGAGACAAGTTTTCTGCAGCGACTACAACCAGGCTGTGCCAACCGAGCTCCAGGGAGCCGGAGCGCTCCGGAGCGCTCACTGCGGCAGCTCGGAGCCCACGTAGAGGGGAAAAGCGAACTCACTGCCCCCTGGCCGCATGCAGCCGCAACTGACGCAATAATCTGTGTTCAGTGACAGCTATGACGAGCCGCGTGGTCCCTATTCATTGAGAGGTATGATCGTCCGCAGTGTCTTGTATGTCATTAAGTATTTAATTCTGCGAAGAGGTACAATATACAACGACATTATACACGTCTTCACGCAGCGCACTACGATCAGGTAGAAGGCGTTGCACGCAGAGAACTGGTAGCCAGGCTTAAGAACGACATACCAGGAGACGTAAGTTTAAAAACGGTTTCGTAATACGGAGGGTATAAAAACATGCAACATAGTTCGTGTTCCGTAATGCGTTTATAATTTTCAGGTGAATGAGAGCGGAGAAAACACTACTGCATCTGCAATTCGAGCAAGCTACAGGGTCCCTCACATCATTGTGACGAGTGGCAAGCCGTTTTCGGTGGGACCACTCGTAAAATCGTGCATCGTATCAGTTGCAGAATGTTTGTTTCCAAGGGAGGTGCAGGCAATTGAAGGGGTTTGCCTGTCGAAGCAAACAATGTCTCGTCAAATCCTGGACATGGCAACGGATTTAGAGACACAGCTCAGGAAAAAGGCGGAGAGCTTTGTTGCATTTTCGCTAGCGCTTGACAAAAGCACCGACATATCGGACTGTGCTCAGCTTGCAGTCTTTGTGCGTAGTGTCGACATGGAGCTGCAAGTAACTGAAGAACTGGAGAACCACTCGATTACACCGTAACTGGACGTGTCATTTTTGAAGCTATTTGTGAATCAATGGACAATATGAATTTGCCGTGGGATAAGCTCCATTTTGTAGCGATGGACGGTGCACCCCAAATGATCGGGCTTCACCAAGGTTTTGCTTCTCGTTTGAAAAATAAACTCAGGGACCAATTTGGGAAAGACATTTTGACTCTTCATTGTTTTATTCACCAAGAGGCACTGTGTGGTGAAACAGTAGAGCTAGGTGGCGTACTGAAACATGTCGTGAAGTGTGTGAATTTTGTGCGGCGTCACTGTATGAATCATCGCCAATTCAAAGGATTCCTGAAAGATATGGAAGCGGAGTATGGGGATATACCTTACAACAGCACAGTTCGTTGGCTGAGTCGGGGAAAAGTTCGTAATGTTTTCTTTGCCATTCGTGAGGAAGTATCCCTATTTCTCGAAATGGAAGGGGAAGAAATGCGTTGTCTGAGAGATATAAAATGGATATCAGACCTGGCGTTCCTAGCTGATATAACTATGCATCTGAATAATTTAAATCTGTCACTGCAGGGGAAAGGCAGCTGATCTTAGACATGCACGACCAGATCAAAGCGTTCATTTGAGAGGCAGATGAGTAATGGACATTTAACGTTCTTCAATCGTCTTGCTTCTTTAAAACTACCTGAATGTAGTACTTTCGGCGATTACCGAGCAAAGTTAAAGCAGCTCATCACGTCGTTTGTAACACGATTCCGAGACCTCACTAGTTTGGAAATGGAACTTAAGATGTTCAGCACTCCTTTTTCAGTTTCCCCCGGTGACTTGTCATCGTCACTTCAGTTGGAGATTATTGATTTGCAAAATTCATCTTTGTTGAAAGAGAGGTACTACAACACATTGGATTTGTCGCGATGGTATCGTTCATTACAGCAAAAAAACATTTCCCAAGCTTCACAACAATGCCGCTCAGATCAGGTGCATGTTTGGATCTACGCATTGTTGTGAGCGGCTTTTCTCAGCAATGAAAAGAGTAAAAAGTAAGGAACGATCGTTTCTTCAGGATGCAACAATGAAGTCCATCCTCCGCATTAACGTTGCGAACACTTTGACGCCTGATATTTCCGATCTTGTAATGAAAAGAAAACGTCAAGCTACAGAGGCCCAATAAATTTAGTATGCAATTTCTTGTAAAACAGTTGTTTCTTATCTATTTCCGGAACATCGTATTTCCTGGTGTAGCATATCACAACGTCTTAGCAGCTAAGAGTACGAGATTGCCGATCTTGTAAGACGCAGCTGGCGCATCAAAACGCTTGCCTTGCCGCCTGCCTCAGCCAGCCGTGCCATGTGCCGGCGTGCCGGCCCACTTTGAATGGTCACAGCGAGCGACACGGCTCCCTAGAGCAGGGAGCGCTCCGCGGCTCACACCGGAGCCGACGACCTGGAACAGCCTGGTCACCACACGGTAAACACGGAATGTTACGGATAGTGTTTTTCTACGTTAGAGCCCTTCAGCCACCACTCAACAGATTGTGTTGCCCACTTACGTATGAAAACAAAATGCAGCTGAATTGATACTTAGCAGTGAGGTGATCTGTACCAGTCATGTTACAGTTTCATCATCAAGATATCATGTAAAACAACTGCCGTATCAGTTTTCAACTTTTTATCGTTATTCCACGGTTATTTCTAGCCTGAGATCCCATGTCTGTTTGTATTTTTGGTTATCACCAGTACTTTTAGTTAAGCAAGAGTCTATTAGACATATTACTAATAGAGGAACTGATGTGCGTGAGGGCTGTCATGAAAGTGTTATTATTCCCAGCAGTGTCCACGGTGAAACGAAATTGCCATCAACATTGTCCATTGAGCCATATTCGGCCACAAATGCCGTGGCATTTAACATAGCACGCTGTTCTATCAATTACACTTCGATGATTCTGATATGAATGTTGTGATAGCCTAGCGGCATCATTAGTGAGAAGCAGCCAAGAAATAAACTACAAGCTAAAGACACTAACGGTGAGGAGCTGCGTACAAATTCCAGCCCAGGCTCCTCTGGGTGAACCTCTGTGTTTTGAGCAGTCTGAATACTGAAGAGCTCATTCATTGGGCACTTTTCGGTTTTATTGACAAAGCATCACCAGCAGTTGTACCGTAACCGTTACGAGAAGACGCTACTGTCCGTTCCTTTGGTTTCTAGAGATTGAAAATTTCTGATAATTAATTGAAACCCTCGGCTGCTGATAGGTATTGTTGATATACCTCGATGGGGACAGCTGACAAAGTGTGGCCCGACCGCGACTCGAACGAGGGATCTCCTATTTACATGACAGACGCTCTGCTCATCTGAGCAATCAAGGACACAGATGAATAGCACGATTACAGGGACTTATCCCTTGCACGCCTCCCGTGAGACCTACATTGTTAACTGTCCACAATCTACATACATAATGTACCTAATAGATATTTGCCCATCCACTCATTACTCGCGCACACTAAGGTGACGATTCCCGTAAGAGTTCGCGCAACCTGTGCGCATTCGCACAGACGAAGATCAATGGCTGGGTGGCCTTTAACTATATATATGAAGAAAGTAACTGTTGTCGAAAGAACAGATGACATTGATGACAGTGCAGCTTCTCTAGAATAAATGATAATTAATTGAAAACCTCAGCTGCCTACAGGTGTTGTTGATATACCTCCCCATCGAGGTATATCAACAACAATGACCTTCGTCTGCGCAAATGCACACAGGTTGCTCGAACTCTTATGAAAATCGTTACCTTAGTGTGCGCCAGTAATGAGTGGATGGACAAATATCTATTAGGAACACTACGTATGTAGATTGTGGACAGTTGGGAATGTGGGGCTCATGGGAAGCGTGCAAGGGACAAGTCCCTGTGGACTAGCTATTCATATGTGTCCTGGGTGGCTCGCCGGCACGGTAGCTCAGCGTGTTCGGTCAGAGGGTTAGCAGCCCTCTGTAATAAAAAAACTGAGTTAATCGATCAACAACGAACTTAAACGGATGTCTTACAACGTCCGCCCCGAGCAGATGCAACGAACGAAAGCGAACAAAATGATATTAAAAAAAAAAAAAAAAGTTGGATAGAGCGTCTGCCATGTATGCAGGAGATCCCGGGTTCGAGTCCCGGTCGGGGCACGCATTTTCATCTGTCCCCATCGAGTTATATCAACAACACCTGTCAGCTGCTGAGGGTTTCAATTAATTATCATTTATTCTATTATTAATTATCTATTCATCAGTGCTATCTGTTCTTTCGAGAACAGTTACTATCTTCATATCTAGTGAAAATTTCGCTTAAGGATGACGTATTCAAGACATTGTCAGCATTTTGTGTTGCTTGTACCACATTCTCATCATAACTGTTTCTCTCTTCATGTTACCAGAATCTCCAATTGGATTTTCACATCAATCTTTAACTTGTTTCGATTTTTTTATGCTTTTTGAGTCTTTTTGTCACTGCACAAGATTTGCAACTTGGTTTTCTGTTTTGAAACTATTTGTTGTTCACAGCCTATGAAATTTCTGTGTGGGTTCTTGTGTTTTGTAATCGGTGTTGCCTTTTCACTTGCGTTTATGTGTCATAAACGGGTCAATGGAAGAATTTTTAAGGAAAACTGTTTTTATATCTATAATATTTAAACAATATTTTTCAATCATAATGTTAAAGTGAACTGCTTTCGGCGAATTCTCTTTTCAGTTTGCAGTACAGTTAAAGCAGAAAAACAAAAATAGCTATAACGGATGCTGAAGAAGAGGGCCACCCAAATAATTTTCCCTCCTCTACATTCACGATTTTTGAGTCCCAGTTGGTGTATTCGGACATTATTCATAACTATGCTTTTGAACCAAACGTTACAGAAATCCCAGTCAAGATGGTGGCAGCTACTACCACCATGCCTTTCAAGTGCCAACTTCCCAAGTGTTAGCCAGATCAAGAAAAACATCGGCTGAGTATATTTAGTTTCATTGCCACTAGTGCATTGGAGAACTTGAAACATTGTAAAATACGTTTCGTCATTATGTGACTATCGTATTACTTCCTGGTGAGTATAAAAATTACACTGCTATATTCACTTGATATTTTCTTGTAATTTTCAATAAACTGTCTGAATGATTCTCACACAGGATGTAATACTGATATATCAAAATTGTTCCAGGAAGGTCATCTCCACATAATTCACAGTCAGGTATTTCATGTTGCGTATTCTCAGAGTTACCAGTCGCTTTGGAAACAAATTGTACTGAGAGCAACACTGGACCGTCAGCAATGAGGAAACGTTGCTGCTTTGTGTAATGAAAGGTGCATTAACCCTAGGTTCCAGATTCACTAGTAATCTAGACGCTTTGTCATACTTTTACCCCTTCTCTAATCGAGCTAAAAGCTTCCAGATCGAAAATCGATGGGGCACTCTTAATTTTTGCATTGTAAGTCTTCTCACAACCTCGATTTACCACCACCTGGCTTCCTAGGTGAAACATTTAAGAAATAGCGACATTTCATCCTTGTTAAAACTTATATTTTTCTTCTTATACTGACATCGTTTTTATACTTTGGTGAAGATACAATCTGATTAAATTATATGTGGCAATAAATAAACGCCGGCCAGAGTGGCCGTGCGGTTCTAGGCGCTACAGTCTGGAACCGAGCGACCGCTACGGTCGCAGGTTCGAATCCTGCCTCGGGCATGGGTGTGTGTGATGTCCTTAGGTTAGTTAGGTTTAATTAGTTCTAAGTTCTAGGCGACTGATGACCTCAGAAGTTAAGTCGCATAGTGCTCAGAGCCTTTTGAACCAATAAATAAACTAACTGATATCCTTTCTGGGTCTACTCTCACTACCAGATGTACATATGTTCGTGATAGTTCCAAAATGCTTCTTGGGTATGATAGAGGACTTAACAGATTAAGACAACACACAGGTCAAAAGTGTGTAATATCTTACTTATGCGTGAAGTTTTGGACAAGCTTGTATTACAGATACATTTTTTATATTAAAGTAAACCTCCATTATAAGGTTATCACGGTAAAATAAAATTCATTTGTGTTAGAGTAGTCTATGTTTTCACAGTGTTTCTCGTTGGTCTGTTGAATACAGCACAACAGTATAATGGATTAGTTAATTATCAATAGTATAGTCTGTCACATTAAGTAAACCAATTTGACGGTACTCAGACCGTTTTTTGGATTCCGAGCCTGAAGCAAGCTTGTGGTTCAGAGATAAAGATGTCTTCAATCCAAGTTTAAAATGCATTTTCTCTAACAAAGAAATTTACTGACTTGTTGGTCGATAATGAGAGAGAAATGTAAACGTCTGACAGTGCAACTTCAGAAGAATGAGCAAAGCAAGAATGGCTTTCCACTCCACGCTTCTAGATAAGTTCTTTTGTAGCACCAGCAGAATGCAAACGGGCGTACAGTAACGGCACTTGATGTAGCTTCCTTCGTCGATTCTTTTACATTGCGACCGCAGTGAATCTCATTTCTTGGCGGCTGATACCAACTGCCATGGACACAGCCTTGGAATGCAGTTCGTAGTGGGAAACATCTCCGTTGTGCCGCCAGATGAATGACATTATATTGGGTTGTCACGTAAGTTCGTTCGTTTGGCTCGCGCGCCATGCATAGCGCCTGCAGACCCTGCACCCGCCGTGCTTCTCAGCGTAACAGTGTTGCCTAACCGCCCATACGACGTAGAACTCGACAACCTAACGCGCCATTGGATATGTCAGTGTGCGGTTCCTAAACGAGGGCTCCAACCGACGAAGAGTCTGTTATGCATGCGATGGGATTGCAGAGGTGTCCTGTATTCCGAACTTCTTCAGAGACATTTTGTCAGCAGTTGGATCGTCTCAAGGCAACCATTAATGAGAAACGACGGATTTGCTACACGATGTCGTCTTTCACCACGATAACGCCAGACCACATACCCATACGGTGACACGTCAAAAGCTGCGTTCTTTTTAGTGAGATGTGTTACCCCAGTTGCCTTATTCGCCAGACATTGCCGCTTCCGAGTTCCGTCTATTCCGTTCCCTACAGAATTTCCAGAATGTCAAACGCCTCATCTCTTGGGGCACTGCAAACTGAACATCGAAAAGTTCATGAGCCTGATAGCCCCTACATTTTGGAGGAATGGTACTTATAAGCTTCCACACAAATTGCAACATATTGTTGACAATAATGGAGTATACTGGAGGACATGTTCTGAGGCATCAAGCGATCACCAATTTAGTACTGGAGGGCAGCGTGGAGGGTAAAAATCGTAGAGGGAGACCAAGAGATGAATACACTAAGAATATTCAGAAGGATGTAGGTTGCAGTAGTTACTGGGAGATGAAAAAGCTTGCACAGGATAGAGTAACATGGAGAGCTACATCAAACCAGTCTGAGGACTGAAGACCACAACAACAACAACTGGAGCTAATAAATAGTTTGTTTACTAAAGCGATGCTCCTTATTAGTTATATTGTGGACAACCTTGCGTGTGAAGCTTGTAAAGAGACAGACTGGTAAACATTCTGTCGTAGCTGCGCTGCCGGGAGGTGAACTTCCAGACGTTGGTTGTGATTGCACTGTAACGAAAAGCGAACGAAATTACGAAACAATCCAATATTTTGTTAACCGCCATTGGCCTTTGCTTTAGATATTCTTTGACGGGGCAGATCATTATTTTCTTTTTGGGAAGTTAACACACAGTAGCTAAAATTCATCTTTGCCCTTACTAACTTGGTTTTCCGATTACTTCCTTAAGTAGATCATAGGAAATGCTGGGATATTTCCTTAGAATGAGAACAACTGATTTCCTTCCGCATACTTCCCAATCGTATCACCGACGTCGTCTCTAATGACCAGTCTTTGGACAAGTTAACCTAATTTCTCTTTCTTTCTTTTTTCCCTAACATTGACCATTCAAGTGACTCACGAAGTTTCAGTAGTCTTTGTTCACCACATTTTCCAATTACTGTGGACGGTAGTGACAAATTATAAAAACGTCATTCATCAAAGCCCATTGCTCTTTAATGTGACGAACAATTAACGTCGAATCGATTCTACATGAAACAAGAAAACTATTTTCTGTTGTAATTCCATTGCTGCACTTACCCGTTAGATCCTCCATTTTAAAAAGTTTAAACAATGACCCTCATGACCTTCAAGGGTGCAACCTTCAAAAGGAGCTTCAGAAAAGCAATAAACAAATAAAGTTTGATATACTTACAGCATCCTGCATGAGTAGACGCCAAACAAAATCTTCACGAACTCACGCATCAAACTACTTTTACCAAGAAAATATTGTCTGCAGTGGCAGATTGCATCCTTCACTATTCATCACATCATATGAGGAAAGGTCACAATGCCCTTGCCTAGGCTATTAAACCTACGTTGGGTGAAATATGGTTTAAGGAAATAAATAAAAGAGTGCGCTGGATTATGCAATTACGTTTATACTGCACCTGATTTAGCACTACACCATACATGTATATAACATCACAGCAGCTCCAGTGGAATGCAATACTTCCTGCATATCTTTATACACCCTTACATGTTGGTAATTTGTGCAGATGGCTGTAATGTGATTATATTTCAGTGATTACAAAATCAAGTCGAAGGCAAGCACTCTGTAGTCACCGCAGCTCGTGAATACCGACAACTCAGAACAGGGAAATTATTGTTGTGAACAAGCTCTAATCGACCTCCAGGAAGTCAGAATTCTTATCTAGAGCAGAACACCCGTGGCCTACGGGTAGTGTCACTGACTAGTAACAAACCGTTTAGGGTACCAAGATACAGCCCAGCCCCTGCTTACATTTTGAATAAAAAACATCAGCAACAGCGGCTGAAGAATTCCGTGATAAGAAGATACCGCGTTCTGCCAACTGCCTTAGCAAAGAGAGCGGAGGAGCGGACAGAGGTTCAGAGCACTCTTTTGTCTTTGGGTTGGGAAACTGCCTTCAAATCAGCTATTATCAGTGGCATGAGGCTACATAATGCAACTGAAATCATTGCGTTAAAGGTACATACTGTGCATCTACAGGACATGTGACCTGTACCTGAAATAAGTCACAATAATCTCTCTGTTGGCAAAAGATTCCGGATTAGTTACCCATTCGGATCTCCTGATTTGTGGGGGGGATGGGGGGGGGGGGGGGGGGGACTGCCAAGGCAGACGTCACCATGAGGAAAACATTTAACAACCAACGAAAAGGTAACGTTGTACGAATAGGGACTGGAACGTCAGAAGTTTGAACGTGGTAGGGAAGCTATAAATTCCTAAAAGAAAAATGCTAAGGCTCGGTCTAGATACAATGGGGTCAGCGAAGTGAAAGGCGAAGAAGACAAGACTTAATGATTAACGGGTATAGAGTAATATCAACAACAGCAGAAAACTGGATAGCGGGATTGAGATTCGTTATGAATAGGGAGGTAGGGCAGAGAGTGCATTACTGAGAATAGTTGGGTGATTAAGTAGTTCTCATCAGAATCGACCGTGAATCAACACCGACAACAAGCACATGAAGAGACTGAGAAAGATGAAGACCTAACAGTCATGGAGGAATGAAATATGGTTGTAGGGGAAAGGGTAGATGAACTGAAAGGATTACGAGTGAATATGGGCCTGGTAGTAGGAAAGAGAGAGGAGAAACACTAATTGAGTCCTGCTAATATTTTACGTAGTAATAGCGAATACTCTGTTGAAGAATCACAAGAGGTGGACGCATACTTGGAAAAGTCCGGGAGAGACGGCAAGATTCCATTTACATTACTTTATAGCCAGACACAGATCCCGAAATCAGGTGTCAGACTGTAAGGCGTCCTCAGGAGCAGATATAGACTCAGATCACAATTTAGTAATGATTATGGGTAGTCTGAAGATTAAGAGATTAGTCAGGAAGATTCAACACGCAAAGAAGTGGGATACGGAAGTACTAAGGAATGAAAAGATACGTTTGAAGTTTTCTGAGGCTCCAGATACTGCGATAATGAGTAGCTCAGTAGGCAGATCAGTTGATGAGTAGTGGTCATCTCTAAAAAGTGCAGTCACAGAAGCAGAGAAGTAAAACGGAGTTATAAGGAAGATAACTGAAAAGAAACTGTAAGTAACCCGTAAAATACTTTAGTTAATCAACTAAAGAAGAAAGTACAAAATTGTTTAGGGAAATTCAGGAATACAGTAACTCATGTCACTCAGGAAAAAAATTAATAGGAAGTTCATGGAAGCTGAGACAAAATGGATTCGTGAAAATGTGAAGAAATCGGCAAAGAAATGGCTGTCGGAAGGACTGACACAGCATCAGAAAATTTAAAACAACAATCGGTGAAATTAAAATCAAGGGCTGTCACATTAAAAGTGCAATTGGAATTCCTCTGTTAAATGCAGAGGAGAGAGCCAATAGGTGAAAAGAGTACGCTGAAAGCCTCTATGAGGGGGGTACTTGTTTGATGACGTGATAGAACGAGATTGGGAAGAGATAGGAGTCTATGGGGAAGATATAATGGATCCACTGTTAGAATAGGAATTTAAAAGAAATTTTGGACGCCTTAAGGTCAGATTTAGCCTTTCACAGCTATTGTTCAATCCATACGTCGTAGCAGCAACAACGGAAATAAAAGAAAGGTTCAAGAGTGGAAATAAAATTCAAAGTGAGAGGATATCAATGACGAGGCTCGCTGATGGCATTACTGTGATTAGTGAAAGTGAAGAAAAATTACATGATCTGCTGAACGGAATGAACAGTCTAATGAGGATGGAATATGGGTTGAGTGTAAATCGTAAGAAGACGAAAATAATGAGAAAGAGCAGAAATGAGAAAAGTGTGAAACTTAACATCAGAATTAGCATAACGAAGTAAATGAAATTAGGAAATTCTGCTACCTAAAGAGCAAAATAACCTGTGGTGGAAGGATCAAGTAGGACATAAAGAATGTGACTAGCGCTGGCAAAAAAAGGAAAAAATACTAGCCAAGGGAAGTCTACTAGTATAAAATACAGGCCTTAATTTGAGGAAGGAATTTCTGAGAAAATAAGTTTCGTGCACAACTTTGTTTGTTGGAATTCTTCTCCTTAGCTGAGTAGTTTCTTAAGCGGGAAATTTTATTTTATTATCTGGCACGGTAGCTCAGTACGTTCCGTCAGAGCGCTTAATGCCATCTGTAATAAAGAAACTTGAAGCGGCTTCATTTGATGCTGGCGGACGAGAACAATGAAGTAGAAAATGGAGAGAGAATGGTTAGATTGTCTGTCTGCCATGCAGCGGCCTCGGATTCCATTCCCGGCAGGGTCGGAGATTTTTCCGCTCGGTGACTGCGTGTTGTGTCGTCTTTGTCATCATTTTATAATCATCGACATGCAAATAGCCCAATGTGGCGTCAGCTGAAAAGATTTGCATCCGCCGAACATCCCCAGGGGAGTGGGGGGAGGCTCTCGGCCATCAGTGCCTTGCGGTCATTTCACGTCATTGTGTGGTAGTGGAACGTGGACTATGGGAAAACCGGCACAGAAAATAATCAAAGCATTTGAGATGTGGTGATACAGACGAATGTTGAAAATTCGGTGGACTGATAAAATGAGGATTTACGATGTTCACTGCAGAACCAGCAAGGAAAGGAATATATGGAAAACACTGACGACATGAAGGGACTGAATGATCGGACATCAGTAAAGACATGAAGGAATAACTCCCATGGCAGTAGAGAGAGCTGTAGAGGGTAAAAACTGCAGTGGAAGACAGAGACTGGAATACATCCTGCAAGTAACTGAGGACGTAGGATAGAGTTGCTACTCTGAGATGAAAAGGTTGGCACAAGAGAAGAGTTCGTGGTGGGCAGGATCAAAATCAGTTGGAAGACTGATGATTAAAAAAAACTGGACATCATTTATTATGACAAAATTGTAAGCCAGTCGTACAAGTAGCTCTGCGGTCTGTTGGAGTACATCTAGCTTTGTGTGCCTGAAGTGACAACTCACCTCACAATCCATCCAGCCATTTTCAAGGTGCAAAAACGAACGCTCTTCAGCCCTGGTAATGCCAGCTGAACAATGTAGGGTTACACTATAGTTCCAAATGCACAGTAAACATTATATTTTCTCACTGCCTACTGCAAGAGGGTCGTTGTAGGTTGTGCCATCCCAGAGGCGTAAGTTACGGAAAGTAGAAACTCTGACACAAGTAAACTTCCCTAAACGGGAAATTTCATTTTATTAATGAAGTCACAGAGGACTTACTCATTTTTAGCACCTCTTTTCTAAGGGCATTCAGAGCTGTGGGAAACCGTGTTGCAAAAAGAACACCACTTACAGTTGTATGACAATCTTTAAGGGAGCACGACCAGTTTTGTGACCTTTAGCCACATCCTTATGTGCAAATAGGCGAGAGAACCAATAGACGGACCCTGGACAATAGCGCCTTACCAGACCAACAGTCTGAATGCTTAGAAATTATCCAGCACGCCGTAACGTCGTAGTAACAGCCCCATGAATAGTAACAACACATCAGCCACACTGAGCGAGTAGCAAAGCATTAGTACTGAGGGTATAGCGCCGGTGAAAGCGACATCGTTAGGTGGGCGAACAATACATTAACCTCATCCCACGTACTTATATGCAACCATGACAGCCCTCACTCCCCCCCCCCCCCTCCCACTCCAGGAACCAAACAAGAAAGTTTAGGAGCAACAGCACAAAACATCACATCACATACAGGTTTCCGACGCAAGAGCATAGAAGAAAGCCGAAGAAGGTTTACACATAACCCCCCACTTCTCCATTTTATCACTGTAGGCTGGATGAATCATTATACTTTCTGAAACTTCCGGGCAGATTAAAACTGTGTGCCGGACCGAGACTCGAACTCGGGACCTTTGCCTTTCGCGGGCAAGTGCTCTACCATCTGAGCTACCCAAGCACGACTCACGCCCCGTCCTCACAGCTTTACTTCTGCCAGTACCTCGTCTCTAACCTTCCAAACTTTTACAGAAGCTCTCCTGCGTCCACGTGGTGCCTCACTACGACCGGAGCACGTGGTCCATCGAGCACGTGGCTGGGAATTCCTTGGCGACGCTGTGCGCCGGGAGGGCCAAAAATGGCGGACTTTGTGAAACCATCATGGTAGACTTTTCAAAGTTCGTGTAGAAATTAATAGTAGCCAGATGAATAATGATACCTCAAAAACAAATATGTACATTACCATTATTTGCACGACGATTCTGACGGTGTAATCAGATTTTCAATATCTTTATTAGTTTAAAGTTTAGTATCTGACTAAATTAGACAAATAACTCCCAGCAACGAATTTCCAAAAGGTAAACGCTTCATCCGAATTCGTCGATCGACTTGTCTTTAGAAAGCTATTAGTCCAAACCTAAATTGGTATAAATTACAGGCATGTAACTAGAATAGTACATGAGTTATAGGAGGTCAAAGTGGCCGATTACTATCGATCGCGTCAGGCCATAAGTACTTCACAGTTACACGAAAAAACGGTAGCAGCATGCTTATAATATACTTATTGGCCGTGCGGTTAAAGGCGCTGCAGTCTGGAACCGCAAGACCGCTACGGTCGCAGGTTCGAATCCTGCCTCGGGCATGGATGTTTGTGATGTCCTTAGGTTAGTTAGGTTTAACTAGTTCTAAGCTCTAGGGGACTAATGACCTCAGCAGTTGAGTCCCATAGTGCTCAGAGCCATTTGAACCCTTTGAACCACTTATTCATCTATGTCTTTGTTTATATCCGATATATACTATTCATGAAGAAATTGGTTAAATATTTACTGTGTTTTAGAAAGCACAAAGACCTTAGGCTACTGGCCTACCTTTTGTTCTATTCCTTTGCTATATGTTTATTTAATTTGTTTATGTGTCTAATAATGTGTTTTAGAGCGTGTTTATGGTCCAGCTGTCGGAATATTTATTTAATTTCAACTTATTTGAATGAAAATCCAGTATTTCGTATGTGTTTCAATATATTTGTAAGTGTGCGTTGGGTTGGAGAGATGGAGGGAACGCTCTAGCCAATCACAGCGCTCGTTACCAAGAGAGACGTATGGTGGATGTGGAGGAGCATCGTTTCCGGAGAAGACACATCTACATCTACATCTACATCTACATTGATACTCCGCAAGCCACCCAACGGTGTGTGGCGGAGGGCACTTTACGTGCCACTGTCATTACCTCCCTTTCCTGTTCCAGTCGCGTATGGTTCGCGGGAAGAACGACTGTCTGAAAGCCTCCGTGCGCGCTCTAATCTCTCTAATTTTACATTCGTGATCTCCTCGGGAAGTATAAGTAGGGGGAAGCAATATATTCGATACCTCATCCAGAAACGCACCCTCTCGAAACCTGGCGAGCAAGCTACACCGCGATGCAGAGCGCCTCTCTTGCAGAGTCTGCCACTTGAGTTTATTAAACATCTCCGTAACGCTATCACGGTTACCAAATAACCCAGTGACGAAACGCGCCGCTCTTCTTTGGATCTTCTCTATCTCCTCCGTCAACCCGACCTGGTACGGATCCCACACTGATGAGCAATACTCAAGTATAGGTCGAACGAGTGTTTTGTAAGCCACCTCCTTTGTTGATGGACTACATTTTCTAAGCACTCTCCCAATGAATCTCAACCTGGTACCCGCCTTACCAACAATTAGTTTTATATGATCATTCCACTTCAAATCGTTCCGTACGCATACTCCCAGATATTTTACAGAAGTAACTGCTACCAGTGTTTGTTCCGCTATCATATAATCATACAATAAAGGATCCTTCTTTCTATGTATTCGCAATACATTACATTTGTCTATGTTAAGGGTCAGTTGCCACTCCCTGCACCAAGTGCCTATCCGCTGCAGATCTTCCTGTATTTCGCTACAATTTTCTAATGCAGCAACTTCTCTGTATACTACAGCATCATCCGCGAAAAGCCGCATGGAACTTCCGACACTATCTACTAAGTCATTTATATATATTGTGAAAAGCAATGGTCCCGTAACACTCCCCTGTGGCACGCCAGAGGTTACTTTAACGTCTGTAGACGTCTCTCCATTGATAACAACATGCTGTGTTCTGTTTGCTAAAAACTCTTCAATCCAGCCACACAGCTGGTCTGATATTCCGTAGGCTCTTACTTTGTTTATCAGGCGACAGTGCGGAACTGTATCGAACGCCTTCCGGAAGTCAAGAAAAATAGCATCTACCTGGGAGCCTGTATCTAACATTTTCTGGGTCTCATGAACAAATAAGGCGAGTTGGGTCTCACACGATCGCTGTTTCCGGAATCCATGTTGATTCCTACATAGTAGATTCTGGGTTTCCAGAAATGACATGATACGCGAGCAAAAAACATGTTCTAAAATTCTACAAGAGATCGACGTAAGAGATATAGGTCTATAGTTTTGCGCATCTGCTCGACGACCCTTCTTGAAGACTGGGACTATCTGTGCTCTTTTCCAATCATTTGGAACCCTCCGTTCCTCTAGAGACTTGCGGTACACGGCTGTTAGAAGGCTGTTAGAAGTTCTTTCGCGTACTCTGTGTAGAATCGAATTGGTATCCCGTCAGGTCCAGTGGACTTTCCTCTATTGAGTGATTCCAGTTGCTTTTCTATTCCTTGGACACTTATTTCGATGTCAGCCATTTTTTCGTTTGTGCGAGGATTTAGAGAAGGAACTGCAGTGCGGTCTTCCTCTGTGAAACAGCTTTGGAAAAAGGTGTTTAGTATTTCAGCTTTACGCGTGTCATCCTCTGTTTCAATGCCATCATCATCCCGTAGTGTCTGGATATGCTGTTTCGAGCCACTTACTGATTTAACGTAAGACCAGAACTTCCTAGGATTTTCTGTCAAGTCGGTACATAGAATTTTACTTTCGAATTCAATGAACGCTTCACGCATAGCCCTCTTTACGCTAACTTTGACATCGTTTAGCTTCTGTTTGTCTGAGAGGTTTTGGCTGCGTTTAAACTTGGAGTGGAGCTCTCTTCGCTTTCGCAGTAGTTTCCTAACATTGTTGTTGTACCACGGTGGGTTTTTCCCGTCCCTCACAGTTTTACTCGGCACGTACCTGTCTAAAACGCATTTTACGATTGCCTTGAACTTTTTCCATAAACACTCAACATTGTCAGTGTCGGAACAGAAATTTTCGTTTTGATCTGTTAGGTAGTCTGAAATCTGCCTTCTATTACTCTTGCTAAACAGATAAACCTTCCTCCCTTTTTTTATATTCCTATTAACTTCCATATTCAGGGATGCTGCAACGGCCTTATGATCACTGATTCCCTGTTCTGTACATACAGATTCGAAAAGTTCGGGTCTGTTTGTTATCAGTAGGTCCAATATGTTATCTCCACGAGTCGGTTCTCTGTTTAATTGCTCGAGGTAATTTTCGGATAGTGCACTCAGTATAATGTCACTCGATGCTCTGTCCCTACCACCCGTCCTAAACATCTGAGTGTCCCAGTCTATATCTGGTAAATTGAAATCTCCACCTAAGACTATAACATGCTGAGAAAATTTATGTGAAATGTATTCCAAATTTTCTCTCAGTTGTTCTGCCACTAATGCTGCTGAGTCGGGAGGTCGGTAAAAGGAGCCAATTATTAACCTAGTTCGGTTGTTTAGTGTAACCTCCACCCATAATAATTCACAGGAACTATCCACTTCTACTTCACTACAGGATAAACTACTACTAACAGCGATGAACACTCCACCACCGGTTGCATGCAATCTATCCTTTCTAAACACCGTGTGTACCTTTGTAAAAATTTCGGCAGAATTTATCTCTGGCTTAAGCCAGCTTTCTGTACCTATAACGATTTCAGCTTCGGTGCTTTCTATCAGCGCTTGAAGTTCCGGTACTTTACCAACGCAGCTTGGACAGTTGACAATTACAATACCGATTGCTGCTTGGTCCCCGCATGTCCTGACTTTGCCCCGCACCCGTTGAGGCTGTTGCCCTTTCTGTACTTGCCCAAGGCCATCTAACCTAAAAAACCGCCCAGCCCACGCCACACAACCCCTGCTACCCGTGTAGCCGCTTGTTGCGTTTAGTGGACTCCTGACCTATCCAGCGGAACCCGAAACCCCACCACCCTATGGGGCAAGTCGAGGAATCTGCAGCCCACACGGTCGCAGAACCGTCTCAGCCTCTGATTCAGACCCTCCACTCGGCTCTGTACCAAAGGTCCGCAGTCAGTCCTGTCGACGATGCTGCAGATGGTGAGCTCTGCTTTCATCCCGCTAGCGAGACTGGCAGTCTTCACCAAATCAGATAGCCGCCGGAAGCCAGAGAGGATTTCCTCCGATCCATAGCGACACACATCATTGGTGCCGACATGAGCGACCACCTGCAGATGGGTGCACCCTGTACCCTTCATGGCATCCGGAAGGACCCTTTCCACATCTGGAATGACTCCCCCCGGTATGCACACGGAGTGCACATTGGTTTTATTCCCCTCTCTTGCTGCCATTTCCCTAAGGGGCCCCATTACGCGCCTGACGTTGGAGCTCCCAACTACCAGTAAGCCCACCCTCTGCGACTGCCCGGATCTTGCAGACTGAGGGGCAACCTCTGGAACAGGACAAGCAGCCATGTCAGGCCGAAGATCAGTATCAGCCTGAGACAGAGCCTGAAACCGGTTCGTCAGACAAACTGGAGAGGCTTTCCGTTCAGCCCTCCGGAATGTCTTTCGCCCCCTGCCACACCTTGAGACGACCTCCCACTCTACCACAGGTGAGGGATCAGCCTCAATGCGGGCAGTATCCCGGGCAACCACAGTCGTAGTCCGATCAGGGGATGCGTGGGACGAGCATGGCCGTCCCCGACAAACCCCCATCCCGACCCCCACAGTGATGCACATTGGCAACAGCCTCAAGCTGTGTGACCGAAGCCAACACTGCCTGAAGCTGGGAGCGAAGGGATGCCAACTCAGCCTGCATCCGAACACAGCAGTTGCAGTCCCTATCCATGCTAAAAACTGTTTTGCTAAGAACGTCTGAACTAATCTACAGAGAGCGCAAACAAATCGACAAAATTTAAACGGTTATTAAAATACAAGATTGCCTAGTAAATGCAGTAATGCTGCTACTTGCGCACTGCTGACACTGCTCGGCGGCGGCGGAAGGAGACTAAGCGAAATTACACTATTCAGGTACTAAAACACGATGCTACACTCTCAAATACTATAATACGCCCGAAATTTATGAATTAAACAATGCAAGAACCAAAAACACGCAAAGAAAAAAGAGGTAGTTTGGGACAGTGCTCCGCAGGGACAGTCGCACAGGACGCGGGAAGTGCTGGACGCGACGGCGCGACGGACGTGGAGTCGCGATAGGCACTTGGAGATTGTGGAGCGGTTTGCGCGTGGTCGCGGCAGATGGAAATATTTCATAGTGCTGACCTGTGCACTTGTGAGATTTAGGTGGCTTCTACAGTGAAGACAACGAAACCAGCCAAAACTTTTAATATTTCAACGTTGAGTAGAAGTGTGGGTAGCTGTTTGAAAGCCCGCAGCTTTCGGCTCCAAAAGCCCATATCGATGATCTTCCGTTGAATGGTTCGCACGCTGACACTTGTTGATGCCTCAACAATTTGCGAAAGGTTTGCACTTCTGTCATGTTGAACGATTCTCTTCAGTCATCGTTGGTCCCGTTCTTGTGGGATATTTTTCGATTGCAGCGGTGTCGGAGAAGTTGATATTTTACCGGTATTTCTGATATTCACAGTACACTCGTGGAATGGTCGAACGGGAAAATCCTCACTTAATCGCTACCTCGGAGATGCTGCGTCCCATTGCTCGTGCACTACGTTCAGCTCACTTAACTCTTGATGTCCTGCCATTGTAGCAACTGCGCCAGACACTTGTTGTCTTACGAGTATTTAGGCGTTGCCAACCGCAGCGCCGCATTCTGTCTGTTTACATGTCTCTGTATTTGAGTTTCTTTGCTTTCTCAGTCCATTTGTAAGTAGGCTGTTTATGTTTTCTTATTGGCAACGTTACGTAGCGCTCTGTATGAAAATCACTGGCTGTGCTGTGTGCGGTCTGTGGCTAGTTTGTATTGTTGTCTGCCATTGTAGTGTTGGGCAGCTGGATGTGAACAGCGCGTAGCGTTACGCAGTTGGAGGTGAGCCGCCAGCAGTGGTGGATGTGGGGAGAGAAATGGCGGAGTTTTGAAATTTGTAAGAATGGATGTTATGAACTGCTATATATATTATGACTATTAAGGTAAATACATTGTTTATTCTCTAGTAAAATCTTTCATTGCTAACTATGCCTATCAGTAGTTAGTGCCTTCAGTACTTTGAATCTTTTATTTAGCTGGCAGTAGTGGCGCTCGCTGTATTGCAATACTTTTGTGAGGTAAGTGATTTGTGAAAGGTATAGGTTAATGTTAGTCAGGGCCATTCTTTTGTAGGGATTTCTGAAAGTCAGATTGCGTTGCGCTAAAAAAAAAATATTGTGTGTCAGTTTAAGCACAGTCTTGTATAATTTTTCTAAGAGGACGTTTCACATTTAAGAGCGCAAGAAGTTCAGTACGAATTAATACCAGGTCAAATTCAGAGATATTCTTAAGGATATTCTTCTCAACCGAAACTTTTAAGTGAATAAAAATATGTTTCTGACAAATTTTGTACATATTTATATATAAACTCTTTTTTTCTTTTTGTAATCTCACAGTGATAGCTCACCTACTTATTGGAATTGCACCTTTAGCTCAATGAGTAATAGTCACTTGATCAGCTTGGATAGATGAATACGAGGTTGCAGTCATATCAGTGAGGTAATGTTTTGACCTGATAACGTGAAGTTTTTTGGGTTTTCGATGAATCTCACAAACAAGAGACTGACAAACGACAAGGCTCCTACTCTCAGTATGAATGCCGTGTGTCGAGACATGTCCGACAGAATAGACATCACGCCGAATCCGCCGCTGTGATACATATTATGTAAATTGATGGTGGAGGGGGGGGGGGGGGGGGAGGACAAGGGAAAGGCAAGGGAAGGAACTGATGATATTAGCTGCATCGAGACATTTGTGGAATCGGTAGCGCCGAGTGAAAATGAGTTTTGGACCGAGTCTCGAACCTGGGATCGCTTGCTTACTAGGCAATTACGCCTTCCGGACACAGTGCTGATCGCAAATGCACGGACGATCTCGACACGCACCCCAGCCGACCCACATTTCCACCTTGTGCCACCTATCTGCAGTCCACATCCATTTCCTCCATGCTCGCTAATTTTAGATTCCCACCTGTGGTCGAGTGATATTTTGCATCTTCACTGAAGGTTGTGGACTCATTGCCCATTGGGACGAATCAATTATATGAATGAGTGGTGTCTTTTCTTTCGTTACTATTGCCTAGTAAGCAGGCAATCTTGGCTTCGAGTCCTGGTCAAGCACACATTTTCACGCCTCACCGCCGATTCTGCATAGATTCCTGATGCAACTATCAGTTCCTTCCATTTCCTTTCTTTTCTCCCCCTCCACCTTCACTTTACATAATAAGGCTCACACTCGCCACAGCCCCACTCGTCTCTATTCTGTACCTCCAATGACACCACTAGAGCCATGAAATAATTCTTAACGAGAGCTATTTGCCTCCATATTCTCTAGCCATCAAATTTTGGAGCTAAAGTGATTAGGGAAACATATGTCATGCTCGTTGTCCGAGCTGAAATACCACTTACTGCCAAGTATTAGCAATAATTTTTACTTACAAAGACTTTCCAACCACATTTCTTGTACTAAATCCCATATAGTACCATGCTAATCTTGCACATCTTTTTAGTCCCTAAGGCTTGTTCCATAACCCCGGACGCACCATATGTAATGTGGAAAGGCGGTGCTTTATTACACTTCTCTGACGGTCATGCGGTGATATTTCCGTTTGTATAGCGTGACCACCCGAGAGAGAAAGAAGTGCTCTTGTGTCCTATGCAGTACCAGCCCTGCCGTACTTTTTATTCGTTTCTTTTTCAGACTGTGCTCTTGAAGCAGCAACATTTCCACCATAATTATCTGGCACCGCTGTGCCGTTTTACGCCCAAACAAGATGATAAATGGCAGCCGGGAACTTAAATATGCGACGCCCCGCCGAGCGTCCCGCAGTCACGCAGCTAAACGCTCGCTCGCCGAAGATTGATGCTCGCACTTTGGGGGGACAGAGTTCTCCTTTCCCTCCACTTTCGGGCCGGCGCGAAGTTGTTCGCGCCGAGTGAACGTGAATAATCACGGCCGAGATATTTTTGTCGGCTCTCATTCCTCACAGTCACCAAAAAAGTGCGCACGGGCGACGTGAAACTGTGATCTCTTGTTTTCCAGGCATCACTGCCCGTGCTCTAGAAGCAGCTGTTACGACTCGTCTCTTCTCATTGAGGCTGTCGGACATTAAGAGTCAGAACGAGGTCGCAGTCAGAATTCTTTGCTGCAGGGGTAGCCAGGTTCTTCCCTGAGAGCACTACAGTCCTAGTTTCTGGTAACGTTAGGGAAAGTAATGACTCTTAATTCATGAGAATTTCTCAGGATTTAAATCGAGCTCAGCATTAACCTTTCAGAATACAGTATTTTAACGACCGACCGAGTGTGAAGACCAAGTACCGACCATGTTCGTCGATCTACAGAAGACTCTGAGATCAAATGAAAAACACACTGAGGTGGCAGAGGTTACTGGAGACATCCTAATATCATGTCGGGCATCCTCGATGTGCTATTGACTCAAAAGGTCACTGGAAACGTCCTGCACGAATATTAAGCCATGCTGCCTCTCTAGCTGTCCATAATTCCGAAAAGGCAGGATTTTGTGCGCGAACTGATCTCACGATCATGTCCCATAAATGTTCGACAGGATTCATGTCGAGCGACCTGGCTGGCCAAACCAATCTCTCGAATTATACAGAATGTTCTTCAAACTATTCTACTAACTAACAATTGTTATCCGGTGTAGCTGAGTGGTCAGCGCGACAGAATGTCATTCCTAAGGGCCTGGGTTCGCTTCCCGACTGGGTAGGAGATTTTCTCTGCTCAGGGACTGGATGTTCTACATCTAAATCTACATGGATACTCTGCAAATCAAATTCAAGTGCCTGGCAGAGGGTTCATCGAACCACCTTAACAATTCTCTATTATTCCAATTTCGTATAGCACGCGGAAAGAATGAACACCTATATCTTTCCGAACGAGCTCTGATTTCCCTTATTTTATCGTTGTGATAGTTCCTCCGTATGTAGGTCGGTGTCAACAAAATATTTTGGCGTTCGGAGGAGAAAGTTGATGATCAGAATTTAGTGAGAATATTCCGTTGCAACGAAAAACGCCTTTCTTTAAATGATTTCCAGCCCAAATCCTGTATCATTTCTGTGACACTCTCTCCCATATTTCGCGATAATACAAAACGTGCTGCCTTTCTTTGAACTTCTTCGATGTGCTCCGTCAGTCCTGTCTGGTAAGAATCCTACACGGCGCACCAGTATTCTAAAAGAGGACGGGCAAGCGTAGTGTAGGCAGTCTCCTTAGTAGGTGTGTTACATTTTCTAAGTGTCCTGCCAATAAAACGCAGTCTTTGGTTAGCCTTCCCCACCACATTTTCTATGCGTTCATTCCAATTTAAGTTGATCGTAAGTGTAACACCTAGGAATTTAGTCGAATTTACGGCTTTTAGATTAGGCTGATTTATCGTGTAACCGAAGTTTAACAAGTTCCTTTTAGCACTCATGTGGATGACCTCACACTTTTCGTTATTTAGGGTCAACTGCCACTTTTCGCACACAAAAAAAATGGTTCAAATGGCTCTGAGCACTATGGGACTTAACAGGTGAGGTCATCAGTCTCCTAGAACTTAGAACTACTTAAACCTAACGACAGCACACACATCCATGTCCGACGCAGAATTCGAACCTGCGACCGTAGCGGTCGCGTGGTTCCAGACTGAAGTGCCTAGAACCGCTCGGCACACCGGCCGACTTCTCGCACCATTCAGATATCTTTTCTAAATCGTTTTGCAGTTTGTTTTGATCTTCTGATGACTTTATTAGCCGATAAACGATAGCGTCATCGCCGGCCGTGGTGGCCGAGCGGTTCTAGGCACTTCAGTCCAGAACCACGCGACTGTTACGGTCGCAAGTTCGAATCCTGCCTCGGGCATGGATGTGTGTGATGTCCGTAGGTTAGTTAGGATTAAGTAGTTCTTAGTTCTAGCGGGACTGATGACCTCAGATGTTAAGTCCCATAGTGCTCTGAGCCATTTGAACCATTTTTTGAACAGCGTTATCTGCAAACAACCGAAGACGGATGCTCAGATTGTCTCTAAATAGTTTATAGAGATAAGGAACAGTGAAGGGCCTATAACACTACCTTGGGGAACGCCAGAAATCACTTCTGTTTTGCTCAATGACTTTCCTTCAATTACTACGAACTGTGACCTATCTGACAGGAAATCACAAAATGGCTCTGAGCACTATGGGACTTAACTTCTGAGATCATCAGTCCCCTAGAACTTAGAACTACTTAAACCTAACTAACCTAAGGACATCACACACATCCACGCCCGAGGCAGGATTCGAACCTGCGACCGTAGCGGTCGCGCGGTTCCAGACTGTAGGACCTAGAACCGCTCGGCCACTCTGGCCGGCCCAGGGAATCACAAATCCAGTCACATAACTGAGACTATATTCCATAAGCACGCAATTTCACTATGAGCCACTTGTGTGGTACAGTGTCAAAAGCCTTCTGGAAATCCAGATATACGCAATGGATTTGAAATCCCTTGTCAATTGCACTCAACACTTCATGTGAATAAAGAGCTAGCCGTGTTTCACAGGAACGATGTTTTCTAAACTCATGTTGACTGTGTGTGTCAATGTTGTGTTGTCCTAATCATCATCATTTAATCCCCACTGACGCTCAAGTCCCCGAAGTGGCGTCAAATCGAAAGACTTGCACCCTGCGAACGGTCTACCCGACATTTACATGATCCGGTAACATGGCCAAGTAGCGGAACATCCAGAGGACCCAGTAAACACAGCCTACACCCTTACGAAGCCATCACCAGCTTGCACAGTGCCATATTGACAACGAGTGTCCATGACTTCGTGGGACCTGCGCCACACTCGAATTCTACCGCCAGCTAGTACTAACTGAAATCGAGACTCGTCTGACCGGATCACGATCTTCCAGTCTTCTAAGGTCTAACCGATATTGTCACGAGCCCAGGAGATGCGTTGCAAGCTGCTGTCAGATGTTAAACGAAACTCAGGATAATTTCTCCGAAACAGAAAAAGAAGTGCACTTTATTGTTATTAGGCTACAAGAAATCCGATGTTATATGGAGTAAGGTTTCATTATGACACTGACACACTATTACGATCCATTCCTCGGCTGTGATAGAACAGCAGGCCATAAGTTAGATATTTGAATCAGTCAAGGGCCGTGTCCAGATGACCGAAGCGGTGCCGGCACGGTAGCTTGGTGTGTTCGGTCAGAGGGCTGGCTGCACTTTGTAGTAAGAAAACTGAGTAAAATAGTCAACGAACAACTTGCACAGGCGTCATGTGACGTCCACCCAGACCAAATACCGAGAGCAATAACGATCAAAATGAAGAAAAAGAGGGACGAAAACGAAGGTGGACCGTTGATGAGATGCAATAAATCCGGGTGTAAGTCCGGGGTGGCACAAAATTTTCAAATTTTGCCACTGCATTATCACGCTGCCCTGTGGGCTAGCAGTGACGATTTCCCACCCACACTTTCCATTTCCTTCTCCTCCATTTCCTACATTTCACGTTTACCATTAAATTTTTCTTTCGTTTCTGCCAAGTACGTGTTTTGGGCCTCTTGGTTTCTAAACCAGCCCGGCGAATACTGTACAGGGTGTTTATAAATGAGTATCGGGGTTTTAACGCTTTATAATATTTATTATATTAAACTTACAGTTATAAATGATATGTCAAATGAACGAGCAACTCAAACAGTTTTACCAAGAACCTTATAAATGTTTAATGTGAGCACCATTTGTCACACGACACACATCAAGTCTACAGCCAAGCGCTGGATAGGCCGTAAGGGGACCAATGACAGGGCTTGCTTTGCATGGCCTCCACGTTCACCCGATCTAACGCGATGCGATTTTCTCCTTTGGGGCTTCGTCAAGGATCGTGTGTACGTGCCTCCGCTACCAGCAGACCTCCCTGAGTTATGAAACCGGATTGAAGCAGCTGTTGCTACAATCACTGAAGACACACTTATCAACGTTTGGGAAGAACTCGGCTATAGACTTGATGTGTGCCGTGTGACAAATGGTGCTCACATTGAATATTTATAAGGTTTTTGGTAAAACTGGTTGAGTTGCTCTTTCATTTGACATGTCATATATAACTGTAAGTTTAATATAATAAATATTATAAAGCGTTAAAACCACGATATTCATTAATTAAACATCCAGTATTAAAAGCTACCTCTTGTGAACCGGCCGTAGTGGCCGTGCGGTTCTAGGCGCTGCAGTCTGGAACCGCGAGACCGCTACGGTTGCAGGTTCGAATACTGCCTCGGGCATGGATGTGTGTGATGTCCTTAGGTTAGTTAGGTTTAACTAGTTCTAAGTTCTAGGGGACTAATAACCTCAGAAGTTGAGTCCCATAGTGCTCAGAGCCATTTGAACCATTTTCTTGTAAGTGAGCTAAACTGTACTATGAATTATTGGCGAAAACTGTCAGAGAAATGGAATTTATAGATAATAAGGAGCTTTGAGGAAATTTAGATTCTGAACTGTGCCAAGCGTTGATGAGAGCAGTACAGGCTACGTGTTTTGAAACAGCTTCTCCTTGTGGAACAACTTTTTGAATATATTGCGTATGGTTATTCCAAATCCCGAACCTCTAAATTTTCTCCGTTACTTCCTTACTCCCTTCAGAATAGTTACGTATTTTCCAGCCATGTCGAGCTGAAGTGTTGAGAATCGGATTGCAGATTGCGAATAACACGTTTAGGGCTATTTCTGATTACTCGTTTATGTAAATTACCCTCTGACCCATAAGAACAGGAAACATTATTTTCTCATGTTTGAACTCATCAGTAAATAAAGCAAATGCAAATAAAGTTATTAACTTGTAAATTACCTCGTTCTTCAGCATTGCGATCTATGATGCAAGTTACCAATGGATAATTCTGGGTGTTTCATATAAGGCGTTTCAGTCCTTAGCTTACAGAACAATAAATATAAGGAATATTTATCAGTTATGTTAACGAAAAAAACATTACTCGTGCTGTGGCATTATTCTTTAGTTATTTCCCAAAGACCTCAAGAGTTCTATTTTTTAAATACAACATTGTTTTTTTCTGTCATGCATCTGATGTACACTCCTGGAAATGGAAAAAAGAACACATTGACACCAGTGTGTCAGACCCACCATACTTGCTCCGGACACTGCGAGAGGGCTGTACAAGCAATGATCACACGCACGGCACAGCGGACACACCAGTAACCGCGGTGTTGGCCGTCGAATGGCGCTAGCTGCGCAGCATTTGTGCACCGCCGCCGTCAGTGTCAGCCAGTTTGCCGTGGCATACGGAGCTCCATCGCAGTCTTTAACACTGGTAGCATGCCGCGACAGCGTGGACGTGAACCGTATGTGCAGTTGACGGACTTTGAGCGAGGGCATATAGTGGGCATGCGGGAGGCCGGGTGGACGTACCGCCGGATTGCTCAACACGTGGGGCGTGAGGTCTCCACAGTACATCGATGTTGTCGCCAGTGGTCGGCGGAAAGTGCACGTGCCCGTCGACCTGGGACCGGACCGCAGCGACGCACGGATGCACGCCAAGACCGTAGGATCCTACGCAGTGCCGTAGGGGACCGCACCGCCACTTCCCAGCAAATTAGGGACACTGTTGCTCCTGGGGTATCGGCGAGGACCATTCGCAACCGTCTCCATGAAGCTGGGCTACGGTCCCGCACACCGTTAGGCCGTCTTCCGCTCACGCCCCAACATCGTGCAGTCCGCCTCCAGTGGTGTCGCGACAGGCGTGAATGGAGGGACGAATGGAGACGTGTCGTCTTCAGCGATGAGAGTCGCTTCTGCCTTGGTGCCAATGATGGTCGTATGCGTGTTTGGCGCCGTGCAGGTGAGCGCCACAATCAGGACTGCATACGACCGAGGCACACAGGGCCAACACCCGGCATCATGGTGTGGGGAGCGATCTCCTACACTGGCCGTACACCACTGGTGATCGTCGAGGGGACACTGAATAGTGCACGGTACATCCAAACCGTCATCGAACCCATCGTTCTACCATTCCTAGACCGGCAAGGAAACTTGCTGTTCCAACAGGACAATGCACGTCCGCATGTATCCCGTGCCACCCAACGTGCTCTAGAAGGTGTAAGTCAACTACCCTGGCCAGCAAGATCTCCGGATCTGTCCCCCATTGAGCATGTTTGGGACTGGATGAAGCGTCGTCTCACGCGGTCTGCACGTCCAGCACGAACGCTGGTCCAACTGAGGCGCCAGGTGGAAATGGCATGGCAAGCCGTTCCACAGGACTACATCCAGCATCTCTACCATCGTCTCCTGGGAGAATAGCAGCCTGCATTGCTGCGAAAGGTGGATATACACTGTACTAGTGCCGACATTGTGCATGCTCTGTTGCCTGTGTCTATGTGCCTGTGGTTCTG
This sequence comes from Schistocerca americana, assembly GCF_021461395.2. NCBI lineage: Eukaryota > Metazoa > Arthropoda > Insecta > Orthoptera > Acrididae > Schistocerca > Schistocerca americana. The sequence goes on along the minus strand of NC_060123.1, from coordinate 101,076,674 downwards.
TCAGTGTGATCATGTGATGTATCTGACCCCAGGAATGTGTCAATAAAGTTTCCCCTTCCTGGGACAATGAATTCACGGTGTTCTTATTTCAATTTCCAGGAGTGTATTTAAATTGTACAAAAATCAGTTCAAATGAAAATGCTATCAATTTTAATTATGAAGCTATAAACGTTCAAAGTCTTAGGGATGAACGTAATATGCTGTAGATGTGGCGTTGTACAGTCATGCTCAAAAGTATCCGAACGACCTGAATTGCATTTCACCTGATTTGCATGCAGCCCACATAACGCAGCTGTCTAGCAGGTCCTCTAATCGCTCTGTCGTACAGTCATTTGACTATTGAAAATGGTTCCAACAAGTCACCACTAGAAAACTCTTCTCTGTATAGCAATAACTCAAGATATAAACTAATACCACGATACTAAAAATATCAGGGAACACCTTATCACAGATAAGACTGTCCTTAAGACTTGATAGCTCACATTTACTGCAATAAATGACATCCCTGAAATGTTACCACTCTCATTATTACGTCAGATAGGTAATGCGCGTAGTACGTTCGTAGTATTCATGACTTCCTCTTCAAAGTAACATAGCGTACTTATTATTTAACACAAAATGACATTAAAAATTTAAATTATTCACGAGTAGCTAGTTGAGAATATGTATGAACTTAAAATGACATGACGAACCGTCTTGTTCTGCATGTGTATTCAAACCCAGGTCATGCAGACTAAGCAAAGATTACGTGACTGATGGAAACTAACAGTCATTCCTGACTAGGCATACAGACAGTGATATACCTCGACTTTAGACAGTATCAGTTAGCAAATATCAACTTTAATTTACATAACGTAAACATTTATAACGGATGCGAATTCCTACCCAGAATCTATTGTCCCTGTTAACGAACTACGAGAGATGTTAAATATTGCTTCTTCACAAGTAACTTACTTGAAATGCCTTGAGGTAAAGCTTTGTGTTGGACAGGAATTCGAACCCAGAACCTGATCGGATTGTTATCGAAGCACAATTAACTGTGACATATCAGATTTTCTCGGCAGTAGCTAGATGTTTCAACTGAAATGACGAGACGAAACATAAATTTCTTCTTTCCTAGGACTCCAACCCGGCAACTATTGCTGTTATATTCTAGAGAAAACGAACGTTAAATGTATGTTTCTTACACCAGCAGCGACATGTGAGCATGTTTGAGCTAGAAATAATATGACGAAGAGTTCAGGGCTAACTGGAAATCGAACTCTACACATATCGATGTTGACTACACACAAACAGACGTCAGCTACCGAATTTTTCTCCACCAGCAGCTCTGAATAGCATCCTTGAACTTACAGTGATCTCGCAAATAGTTATATGTCTCACTGGGAGTGAAAAACGTCAGATATCGTTAGTGTTAACAACGAATGAAAATGCATTAAAAATCAAAATGATTATCCACCAGCAGATAGGTGCTCTCATGCTAGAGCTTGATAACTCAAAATGAAAACCTTAGTGCCGGGCCAGGATTCGGACCCATTCACGCGCAGCATGTGGAGATGTTGAGGCATCTGCAGTTTTGAACAAACAACAAATTGTAGTCGAGCTGTATTGTTACGAAGGTATCAAATTTCGCATTAAGGGAGGTCTCAGTTGCTTTCCCAGTTCAGAATCAATTTTATTGGTATACAGAAGCTATAATAAAAAATGGAATAAGTGTACTGTGACCCTAAATAGTGTTTGTTTCGTCACTAGAAATAAATAACTAGTATAAGAAAAGATACTGATGATAGAGTTTCTACACGTCGCCACTCCTGTCTTTATTGTGGTCTAACCTAACATCTACTTGGTAGAGTAGGAATATCATGTTTAATGTGAATTTCAGACCACAATGCCATTATACCATCTTCACTTGGCGTAGCCAGAAGCGAGTAGAATATGTCTCTCCCTATCAAAAAGCATCGGCATAAGTTCGAGTCGAACTTAGACCATCAGTATATGACCCTATCATCAATCCAACAGACCACCATATACTCTTCTCTGTGGCCCATTTTTTTTATCATAAACCGATGCGGCAGACTCGATGAAAATTCTGACACACAGGCTCCCTGTAGTGATTTGAAGCATGTTCAGTAAATTCATTTACTTTGTGACCGAATCGACATGAACTAGATGCATCGGCTATCCAGTGCATAAATTCGACTCTATTTTGTAATCACCGTAATAAAATAACGTAACTATCACCTGAACAGAACTTCCAACAGTGTAGGATGTAGAAATTAAAATAGGAAGTGTTCCTTTCCGGCGCTTCAGTCTGGAACCGCGTGACCGCTACGGTCGCAGGTTCGAATCCTGCCTCGGGCATGGATGTGTGTGATGTCCTTAGGTTAGTTAGGTTTAATTAGTTCTAAGTTCTAGGCGACTGATGACCTCAGAAGTTAAGTCGCATAGTGCTCAGAGCCATTTGAACCATTTGTTCCTTTCCATTTGAGCTACTCTACTGCGCTATCTGTTTGTTGAAACCGTTGTGCAGTGCAAAAGAAAAGCTGCAACTGTCTGTCTCTCAGAAGTCTAGATGCAGCCATATGCTTTATCTAACAGCACTGTGGAATGCGGAAGTCCTGGAGGAACTGTTGTTGACTTCTGGAGCAGCTGTACTTATGAGACATCTAGTAGCGTAACGGTAAGGGTCGCGCACTGTAGATAAGACGTCGCAAATTCTGTTACAAACGGTGTTACATTTTTTTTTAAAACGCAATTCTGCTGTCTGCAAAAGTTATTAATTTAATGGAACGTCGAACATAATTCCCTTCACTTCTCAACCCAAAATAGTCGCATGTGGAAAAAGGTCTAACTTTTGCGACATTTTGTTCTTTTCAGGTTTAATAGACGGCCAGGCAGCAGATGCATCTCGAAGCTTTTGTATTATGTACGGGGAGAGTGCATCGTGCCAAATTAGTCAGAAAAGTATTTTCTACATTAGCTGGCGTCTGGTAGTGGCGTTTTATTCTTCTTCAAACCTTGTTTGACAGCTTTAACTCAGAACAAGTTTTCTACATGCATGTAATCAATAAACTGCATGTGCATTGTCAGAATGTTATAGATAACATCAGAGAATTCGCATATACCGTTGATGATTAATTTCTCTCTCATGTTTAGTATTGTTTTAACAACACTAAAAGAAACTTACGAAAATTGTGCACTGTATCATAAGAAATGAAATAAAACTACCCACGATAAGCTTACGACGAAAGTCTGCTTTAATAAAACTGAGTATCTGTACACAAGCGTGTCTCTATCGGCACCAATTAGTAAAATACTACTTACTTAGATTTCGATTGGGTCTGTGTGTAATTGGTATGCTGTGTCATACCCAACAGGTATGCAAATGTGGCATTTCATAAATAAAGTTATGTATTCCTAGGAACCCAAAATTTGCTTGTCAGCAGGGGAAAGAGGCGTTACCTGTTGTGCAGCATTGTAAGGTTTCCACCATTGCACTATGAGTTGAAAGTATTTTCTTGCGATTTGCTTATCAATGTTGGATCTGTCTGCTTGTAGCTGTTTCAGAGAAGGCGTAAAAACGTTACAGTAGTGAAACAGGAACCGCGAATCATAACAGACGCTTTTCCAGAGGTCACCATGGCACCACAGACCTAGCGAAATGGTATCTGTTATGCCTTCCTCTTACAAGGCCAATAGTGACTAGAAATCGTAAACCACTATTTAATGGACGAGATTAGTTGCGATTTCTACGTGCAACGGCTTTAGTGGGCAGAAAACCGTAAATTTACAATCTTCTGTTACGCCTCAAGCGATAATGACTCAGATTATCCAATGGAAATGACAGGAACAATCAAATGAACTTTGAGGCTTAATTCCGTTCCCACCAGGAAGTAACACAGTGTTGCCAAACATACCTTGCCTTGTTGCCAAATCTCAGTTACAGTACCAGCGGGAAGAAGACGAACCGATGTGACCCTACAGCAGGCTGGGAAGTAACCATAGCTGGCGTCTAAAAGGCGCGGCTGCTACGGCCTGGAATACGTAATGCGTCTGATTCGCATTGCTGTAACTAGGTTTATGGACTGGAGCGTAGTTACTAATAATACTCAGAACTCACTGCAAACTAAGCATCATAAATCAGTAACTCTCATAGTTGTTTTTATATTTCTTCCGTAACTGTACTCAAAACTAAGAAACTCATTCACGGACGTTTTTTTGCCTCGTCGATAATCGAGCACAACAAACAAATGAAAAGAAAAAGAGAATGTGTGTGTCTGAGACGACGAAATGTCGTATTCATAATCTATGGAACAAGTATTAATCTAATCTAATCTAATCATATCATATTGCTGAATAGCCATGAACAGTCACGTATTACCGAAATTTTCGCCAATATCAGTAACCAACTTGAAAATAAAAGACTTCAGTTTTTATAATAAACCGGGACTCCTATCAAGACCCTTTCATCTCTGGTAACAAATCACGAAAGATCTCTGATATACCTCAATTCAGAAGTAACAAAGTGTGTATGCATTTAAAGATGAAGCGAATGATGTGAAGTTCTGTGATGGAGATACGAACCCAACACATTATCGGATTGTTAACTAAGTAAAATCAAATGTTATGTATCAGTTTTTCTTACCAGCTGGTAGGTGTTTGAATCTAAAATGAAGATTCTAATTTTTGTGCCTGAGCGACAGTCAAACCGCACTCCTGTCGTTCTTCTTTATCGTCCACGAATATTGCTTAAGTATCAGCTGCTTACTCACCAACAGTAAGACGTGTGCGTGTCTGACCAGAAATTGTTGGCAACACATGAACAGACATTAAAAATGCAAGTTAATTTTCACTATCAGGCCGGTGTGCACGTGCCAGTGCTTGAAATGAAATTATGAATATTTTTGTACTGGATGAGGATTCGGACCCACATACTTACCTTTGGAGGAGACCTAAAGAAGATTGCAGTCTTAGGAAAAGGAACGAAATGATTGAACTATACTGTTCTGAGAGATTCAGATCCTCGAAAGAGGAGATACGAGTTCAAATCACAGTCCAGCACCAAATTATTCAACGCCTCTAGTTCAATCAATTACAAGTAAAATAAGAGCCCTGTTCCTTTTAATGGCTATCAGTTCATCAAACAAAATAAAATTTTCTAATGTAAGTAAGTTAACTGGTGACAGTATTTCTGTTTACCATGACCTCCACCTATGTCATTTCCCGACGTAAACCGGCTCTGCCCACTTCGGAATGAAGGGACGTGATGTTTAATGCCGATTCTGGATTATAACGTCTTTCTCTTGAGGTTACCAGAGGTAAAGTAAATCTGTTTGCGCCTCTTAAAAGTAAATGCCTGAACTCAGGCATTGCACTTGCGACAGCTCGTTCCTCCACACCATTGTGGCCACATTTCCCAGCCCCAGGAGTGTACTGCAACGGATCATGTGCTTAGCTTACAAAATTAGTCACGGTGGAAAAAATGCGAGTTTATTAAATGGTGAAGTAGATGCAAGCTTCTGACGTGGAGATTATGCTATCTTATGTCAGCAGGATGTAAATACTCTTCTAGGCATCATGGCCTCGATGTGAACCCATTTTGAAATTTTCACTAATTCAGGAAATTTCTTAGTTCGATAAAATCCACTGTGAAGTTACCGGATAATTCGATTATTACCGTCATTATTGCTATCATTTTCTTCATACCGCTGCTGGAACGCATGTGCTTCAAGATCATCTAAGGCGTTCTGGTCATTATAGAAGTAGTTGCCCAAGAATTGGTTCTTTCACTGTCTACGGAATCCTTTTCAAGTTAATATCAAACAGCAGCAATTACTCGTAGATCACATTAGAACTAAAGTAATTGAGGGAAACGTTACCTGATAACAAAAACGCACTGCCTTTCTTCATTTACTTGCGCCTAGAGATGGCTGTCGAATACTACCAAACCAAAAGCCAAGGGATCTTACTGCCTTCTGATATCTGTCGCTGTCAGTTCTTCCATATGATTTGGTCGACGTGAGCTGTTTCAAGCTGAGTATGACAGAGAATGTTTTAGAAAATCAATTGTTTTCCTTTGCAATAAACAGAAAGATTTTCATTCTAAGCTATCCAAGTCCAAAATTTTCGCAGTATTAGTTCAAATTTAATATTCGGTTCTATAATGTAGGAAAGTATTTCACAGTTGCAAAACCCGCATCCGACTCATTGACGTTACACTTAGTCGCTGACCATAAGTTCTAGCTCAGACTGACACCAGTTCAAGTAACCTAATGTAGCGAAGACTTGTTTGCCAATGCTCTTTCTCACCGGAAAATATGCAATTCACTCATTGGGCTCCGTAAGTACAATGTAACAGTAATTCTGTGTGTATGCAATGCATACGGATTGTAGAATTTAGTGGTGCTCTTTCTTCCACTTCTGTATACAATATGCCTGACCTAAACGGGCCCTTTATCATTACAGGCCCTGGGCGGGGCAACATCATATTGACAACAGTAATGTGCTTATACTGACAATCTCACAGCTCGTTTTACCTGATTTTGTAATCACTTACAAAAAAAAAAAAACATGACCTTGCAGTGGGAGACGTGTCGCCCACTTTTCCTTCAGCGAAATTTGTCAGTAAGCTTTTTGCCTTCCGATCAGCGAAATGCGGCAGAGTACGGCCGGTAAACGATTCACAAACCACGATTTAGTGCCGTTAAGACAAACATTGGCGTGGCTGAATGAATTTAGTTTCTGAAAACTTCCTGGCAGATTAAAACTAAGTGTCGGACCTAGACTCGAATTCGGGACCTTTGCCTTTCGCGGGCAAGTCCTCTACCAATTGAGCTACCCAAGCACGACTCATGCCCCGTCCTCACAGGTTTAATTCCGCCAGTACTTCATCTCCTACCTTCCAGACTTCACAGAAGCTCACCTGCGAACCTTGCCGAACTAGCACTCCTGGAAGAAAGGGTATTGCGCAGACCTGGCTTAGCTACAGCCTGGGGGATGTTTCTAGAATGAAATTTTCACTCTACAGCGGAGTGTGCGCTGATATGAAACTTCCTGGCAGATTTAAACTGTGTGCCGGACCGAGACTCGAACTCGGGACCTTTGCCTTTCGCGGTCAAGTGCTCTACCAACTGAGTTACCCAAGCACGACCCACGCCCCGTCCTCGCAGCTTTAATTCCGCCAGTACCTCGTTTCATTCTAGAAACATCCCCCAGGCTGTGGCTAAGCCATGTCTCCGCAATATCCTTTCTTCCAGGAGTGCTAGTTCTGCAAGGTTCGCAGGAGAGCTTCTGTTAAGTTTGGAAGGTAGGAGACGAAGTACTGGCGGAATGAAAGCTGTGAGGACGGGGCGTGAGTCGTGCTTGGGTAGCTCAGTTGGTAAAGCACTTTCCCGCGAAAGGCAAAGGTCCCGAGTTCGAGTCTCGGTCCAGCACACAGTTTTAATCTGCCAGGAAGTTTCATATCAGCGCACACTCCGCTGTAGAGTGAAAATTTCATTCAAGCATTTAGTTTCTTCTTAAATCGTCTTATGCAACAACGTGCACAGATATCTCAAATAGTAAAAGCTCTTTATCCAGGTACGAAGGTTGTAAAACAAACTTCCACAGTTTGTGTCAGGTTCATCTTTTCGTCTGATAACACTGCGTAAGTATTTTGTCTAAGAGGTATCACAAGTAGTGTTACTGTAGCTGTGGGAATCATTGAAAACGAGTTTAACACCAATGGGTACAGTACTGCTAAATATTCAAAATGATTATCAACCTAAGTCTGCGTTCATCCACAAACTGAGGCGTATTTGTTTCATTGAAGCTAGACTGTGTATCCTTGTCTTCCTTGAGTGGGCATTGGAAGGCGTTTACACACACGTATACGAGGGTAATCCCAAAGGTAAGGTCTCTTAAAGGACACACAAGTGCCAACGCAGGCACAAACGAGAGATCCTAATTTTAAAACCAAGCAGAAACCACAGCGTTGGCTGCATGGTGGAAAGGTGATAAAGAGCAAGGCTACGGATACGAGGGTCTCAGGTTCGATCCCACGATTTTTATGTGCCATTTTACCCTTATTTCCCCTAGGGCAGTGCTTGTTGATGTGAAAAATGCCGAATTGCACTGTGGTCCGAAAGCCACGTTAAACTGTAGGTTCCCCTATTAACTGGGTAGGTAAGTCAACTCAAAGGTCGGAGGAAAGCAACGACATACCACCTCGAACAAGACCGTGCCTATTAAAGCACTGTGGTGTTCAAACCACTCTTCCGACTGATGACTGCTTTACTTTCTATGGATTCCAAAATTAATGATCTTCGGATTATGAACATTTTTGCGTTTTCATGCTGTAGCTTTGATACCAGTAAACGTAAGTTCAAAATGTTCAAATCTGTGTGAAATCTTATGGGACTTAACTGCTAAGGTCATGAGTCCCTAAGCTTACACCCTACGTAACCTAAATTATGCTAAGGACAAACGCACACACCCATGCCCGAGGGAGGACTCGAACCTCCGCCGGGACCAGCCGCACGTAAACGTAAGTAACTGGCCGAGCACTGCCACCGTTCGAGTTGTCAAGGTGGTAGACGACGATGCTGTCGACCCCAGTTATGATCTTGGTCATGGCTATGTTTCAGCCGAATACCTCTATGTGCCTTTCCGCGTATTTCAAGATATACTTTTATACACTTCGTACGCATCCAAATTGATATCTGATAGAGCTGTATTTAGCAACATGAATCAGATATGTTTTCCGTGCAATGTATCGGACAACACGTCAGTGCAGCGAGATTTCGTTTGTGTGTTGCGCATGGTGCAAGAAATATTTGTGTCTTGCTTGCTTCTGTGATAGGTTTCACCCCTCTGAATGCGAGCAAGTTCACGAATAAACTGTCAATAACTGGAATTACGCAATAATACACTTAAAAGTTGTATTTTTGCATTATGTATCCCGATGAAAATAACTGTGAACAAGTTATATGCCTACTTCCTTATTATTCGCGCTTCTAAATGCTTTCCTCAAAAAATAAAAATAAAAAGAATAAGAGAGAGAGAGACAGGGAGAGAAAACAGAAATCTATTTCAAATATAAGCTCAGTGACGCCATGTTCGTCTCGTGATGTAAAGCAAGGATAGTTGATAGGTAATATCTCGTTGTACTACCGATATTTATGGCTACAGTGTTCTTTCTTTTCTCTCTGCAAACAACGAGAACAGAATTCAGTAACAAAATGGTAAGAACACCTACACAGTGCGCCAATTAAACACTCAGCCTTTCTGGGTTATTTTGTTAATCGTCCTTGCTTATTGATTTGTTATTACTACTATTGTTATTGTTATTCGTCAACTCTCAACAGCTTTCCTATCACTCATTGCCGCCGATGCACGTAACGAATGGGTCAGGATGAATGGAATGTGGGATGTTTCGTCACGGAGAATATACACATTTATCTCGGCATCTTGTGTTCAAGGTAATATGAAAATCTTAATAAGAGAAAAAGACAACGGGATGCCGGTGACGCAGGCAATAACACCCAACTATTTCTGTCGACTTAACACCATGATGACAGACAAATTGGCGTATCACTGTATTTTGATTATCATTCGTTAGCCTTCTTGCGACCTCGTTTTAATACCTCATGGGAGCAGGAATAATATATTGCTTTTTGAACACCGAACAATAAGACACAAAGATAGTAGATGGAAGGATACAAATAAACAATCAGAATCAAGGGTGTGGATGCAGTTCATCATTAAATGACTAAGCAAGAGGGAAACATTACGAAAGCAATGAATACGCTGGTTAGCATACATTATTTGTATAGATGGAAAACCGCAGATCTGCACAGTGCCCGCATCTGCACTTTAGTTTCTGTCTTAATGGGCATAATCTTTAGTTTCTTCTCTTTTGAATTTTCAAATGAATTGATAATTACGTGGTACAGAATAATTAGTTCACTGTGTTTCTTACAGCTTCCATTAGCACCAAAATTTTTCTGCATTCTCGTGAAATTCTGCTTGTATGATCAAAAGACTGCAAATAGATGCAATCGATTTCGAGGTGCAAAGTGTTGCCGGCCGGAGTGGCCGTGCGGTTCTAGGCGCTACAGTCTGGAACCGAGCGACCGCTACGGTGGCAGGTTCGAATCCTGCCTCGGGCTTGGATGTGTGTGATGTCCTTAGGTTGGTTAGGTTTAAATAGTTCTAAGTTCTAAGCGACTGACGACCTCAGAAGTTGAGGCGCATAGTGCTCAGAGCCATTTTGCAAAGTGTTTGTTATCTCACTTTACGTGACAGGTGGGCAAAGTTGATTTCCAAAGACTTTTTATTGTACTGAAATAATGCTTTGTCACAATGTAACAAGATAAGTGTATTATTTGTATATATTTTGTGGGAAACTAATCGTGATGGAAGATTACACACCTGAATGTTTGACACAACTGGTAGGAGAAAAATCTGCATACTAACCAAACCCCGCGCCTCCTCCCCGTATCCTCCTATGACACGAGCAGGGATTCTCCTCCTACGACGCTACAGAGCTATTCCTAGCACAGCTGAGAATTGGAAACATCGTCACAAACATGTGGCAACACTGTGACAGTGCAACACTTCCGCGTGTGGTACTGATTTGACTCGGTAAATTCACTTTATATTCTCTTTCCATTTGAATGACTCGTGCTACATAATCCTCATGTAAACTAAGACACTGAGACAGAAAATTCAATTTTTTGGCTAAAGAAATGCTGTTCTTCAAGTAAGTGACAACTTTTATTATATTTCACGATGCGTTATGAGGCTGAGTGACCAATACAATCATGAGAGACGAGTGTCAGCAGTGTGTCTGTAGCCCCGTGTTACCGCCTGTGTCTTGTGTTGCTACCGTTCCAGGAGTCGTCAGTTCTAACCTTGGTGGGGGCCAGCGTATGAGGGATTTTTTTTGTGGTTTATTTTATGGAGCTGCAAATTTCCAGAAAACATTCTGTAGCGAAACCAGAAGAAAACGTTCACACATCAAATCGCCATGGCAGCTCGACTCAGTAAGTGGTGGTAATGGACACAGATCTCGGCTTTCTGACTGCCAAGCTGCTTCACAATACAAGCCTCTCTGAAGAAATTCGAATCGACCGTCAACGATATGTAATTCAATATTGCTCTTCACTTAAGACTCACGTTCCAGGGTGGTAAGTATGAAGGAAATAAATTGATAAGCAAATCGCAAGAAAATACTTTCAACTCATAGTGCAATGGTGAAAAACCTACAATGCTGACATCGGGTAACGCCTCTTTCCGCTGCTGACAAGCAAATTTTGGGTTTCTAGGAATAAATAACTTTATTTATGAAATGCCACATTTGCATACCTGTTGGGTATGACACAGCATACCAATTACACACAGACCCAATCGAAATCTAAGTGAATAGTATTTTACTAATTGGTGCCGATAGAGACACGCTTGTGTACAGATACTCAGTTTTATTAAAGCAGACTTTCGTCCTAAGCTTATCGTGCGTAGTTTTATTTCATTTCTTATAATACAGTGCACAATTTTCGTAAGGTTTCTTTTAGTGTTGTTAAAACAATATTAAACATGAGAGAGAAATTAATCATCAACGGTATATGCGAATTCTCTGATGTTATCTATAACATTCTGACAATGCACATGCAGTTTATTGATTACATGCATGTAGAAAACTTGTTCTGGGTTAAAGCTGTCAAACAAGGTTTGAAGAAGAATAAAATGCCACTACCAGACGACAGCTAATGTAGAAAATACTTTTCTGACTATTTTGGCATGATGCGCTCTCCTCATACATAATACAAAAGCTTCGAGATGCATCTGCTGCCTGGCCGTCTATTAGAACTCAAAAGAACAAAATGTCGCAAAAGTTAGACCTTTTTCCACATGTGACTATTTTGGGTTGAGAAGTGAAGGGAATTATGTTCGAAGTTCCATTAAATTGATAACTTTAGCAGACAGCAGAACAGCGTTTTTTAAAAAAATGTAGCACCGAATGTAATAGAATTTGCGACGTCTTATCTACAGTGCGCGACCCTTACCGTTACGCTACCAGATGTCTCATAAGTACAGCTGCTCCGGAAGTCAACAACAGTTCCTCCAGGACTTCCGCACTCCACAGTGCTGTTAGATAATGCATGTAGCCGGATCTAGACTTCTGAGAGACAGACAGTTGCAGCTTTTCTTTTGTACTGCACAACGGTTTCAACAAACAGATAGCGCAATAGAGTAGCTCAAATGGAAAGGAACAGTTCCTATTTAAATTTCTACATCCTACACTGTTGGCATTTCTGTGTAGGTGATAGTTACGTTATTTTATTACGGTGATTACAAAATAGAGTCGAATGTATACACTGGATAGCCGATGCAGCTAGTTCATGGCGATTCGGTCAACAAAGTAAATGAATGTACTGAACATGCTCCAAATCACTACAGGGAGCCTGTGTGTCAGAATTTTCATCGAGTCTGCCGCATCGGTGTTAGGATAAAAAAAAAATGGGTCACAGAGAAGAGTATATGGTGGTCTGTTGGATTGATGATAGGGTCATATACTGACGGTCTGAGTTCGATTCGAACTTCTGCCGATGCTTTTTGATAGGGAGAGACATATTCTACTCGCTACTGGCTACGCCAAGTGAAGAAGGTATAATGGCATTGTGGTCTGAAATTCACATTAAACGTGATATTCCTTCTCTACCAAGTAGACGTTAGGTTAGACCACAATAAAGACAGGAGTGGCGACATGTAGAAACTCTATCACCAGTATCCATTCTTATACTAGTTATTTATTTCTAGTGACGAAACTAACACTATTTAGGGTCGCAGGACGCTTATTCCATCTTTTAGTTTAGCTTCTGTATGCAGATAAAATTGGTTCTGAACTGGGAATGCAACTCAGACCGCCCTTAACGCGAAATTTGATTCCTTCGTGACAATGCAGTTCGACTACAATTCGTTGTTTGTTAAAAACTGCAGGTTCCTCAACATTTCCACATTTTCCGCGTGAATGGGTCCGAATCCTGGCCCGGCACTAGGATTTTCATTTTGAGTTATCAAGCTCTAGCATGAGAGCACCTATCTGCTGGTGGATAATCATTTTGATTTTTAATGCATTTTCATTCGTTGTCAACACTAACGATATCTGACGTTTCTGACTCCCAGTGAGACATATAACTATTTGCGAGATCACTGTAAGTTCAAGGATATTATTCCGAGCTGCTGGTGGAGAAAAATTCGGTAGCTGACGTCTGTTTGTGTGTAGTCAGCAATGATATGTGTAGAGTTCGATTCCCAGTTAGCACTGAACTCTTCATCGTATTATTTCTAGTTCAAACCTGCTTACATGTCACATGCTGGTGAAACAAATCCACATTTAACGTTCGTTTTCTCTAGAATATAACAGCAATAGGTGCCGGGTTGGAGTCCTAGGAAGGAAAAAAATAATGTTTCGTCTCGTCATTTCAGTTGAAACATCTAGCTACTCCCGAGAAAATCCGATATGTCAAAGTTGATTGTGCTTCGATAGAAATCGGATCAGGTTCTGGGTTCGAATCCCTGTCCAACACAAAGCTTTACCTCAAGGCATTTCAAGTAAGTTACTTGTGAAGAAGCAATATTTAACATCTCTCGTAGTTCGTTAACAGGGACAATTGATTCTAGTTAGGAATTCGCGTCCGTTATAAATGTTTACGTTATGTAATTTAAAGTTGATATTTGCTAACTGATACTGTCTAAAGTCGAGGTATATCACTGTCTGTATGCCTAGTCAGGAATGACTGTTAGTTTCCGTCAGTCACGAAATCTTTGCTTAGTCTGCATGACCTGGGTTTGAATACACATGCAGAACGAGACGGTTCGTCGTGTCATTTTAAGTTCATACATATTCTCAACTAGCTACTCGTGAATAACTTAAATTTTTAATGTCATTTTGTGTTAAATAATAAGTACGGTATGTTACTTTGAAGAGGAAATCATGAATACGACGAACTTACTACGTGTATTACCTATCTGATGTAATAATGAGAGTGGTGACATTTCAGGAATGTCATTTATTGCAGTAAATGTGAGCTTACAAGCCTTAAGGACAGTCTTATCTGTGATAAAGTGTTCCCTGATATTTTTAGTATCGTGGTATTACTTTACATCTTGAGTTATTGCTATACAGAGAAGGGTTTTCTAGTGGTGACTTGTTGGAACCATTTTCAATAGTCAAACGACTGTACGAAAGAGCGATTAGAGGACCTGCTAGACAGCTGCGTTATGTGGGCTGCATGTAAATCAGGCGAAATGCAATTCAGGTCGTTCGGATACTTTTGAGCATGACTGTACATTATCCACATAAATGACGGAGCGTAGTTCCAGAACATATAGAATTATATTTATTACCGTTCGCGGAGGTCACAAATCGACGAGAACAATGGAAACTTAAAATCAACCCACAGAGCTCTTAACAAAGCGGCAAAGATCACAGCACAAAACATGCCAGACAGTTTAATTGTGCCACCTGCTATTCTTATGATGCACGAGGCGCAAGTACACTGTCCCACTCCAGTTGGGTCAGCTGCAGCTTCTTACGTAGAAACGTCTGCAGATGTCAGTGTGAATCTATTTGTTGGTGGCGTTTTGCAACAATTGCCTACTGGCTTGCATCCATGCCAATAGCCAGTTTTGTCTAGACACGCATATGAGCGATTGACAGTGCCTGGCTTAAACTTGCCTAGAGGACACTGAATGCCTTGTCCATCTCCGGTGTCCACTTACAGGTCAGTGTCCCAGGACATCCGTGAGGGGTGTCTGCATCTCAGCAGTTGCCAGAAGATAACAGTAGTAAAAATTTACCATTCCCAGGAAATGCCTCTGTTGCTAGCAATTTGCTGGTTTTGGCAGAGACTGTAGTTTTGTTTCTTTTGCTGCCAATGGGCAGATGCTGTTAGCTGAAACAGTATGTCCCAGGACATCTTCTAAGTAAGCCAAAAAAAAAAAATGTAAGTGCTTTACGAAATGTTGTCACATTTGGGCGGCGTTCTTTAGGCAAAAGAGGCATGAATAAAAATTCGAATAAACCGGTGTAGTCACTGCCATCTTCAGAACATCGCTAGTGTATGTAGTATACTGTCTTGTGCTTTATTTCATTGTGGTGAAGCTCTTCTTGCGACATGTTTGCTAATTATCATAAGCAATTGTCCGAAGGTTTTCATGGTTCAGCTTTTTTACTTTCCTTCAAGGGGAACACTTTGTTAATTCTCGTTAGTACTCCGTAACTCAGATGACCTTCAGTGCCTGACATGGAACTATTGTCCACTAATCTTAACACTCGCTCTCCCTGTAAATCAGCTGCTAACGCAAAATATACTAGGAAAGTAGCGCTTAACATAGGTTCTAAAACACTGGTGATCATGTGAACTGATTGGAGAAACTCACATCAATGGTACCTACTTTTTCTCTGTAAGTGTTAATTGATGAGTTAGTAATTGCCTTCAATCAAGGCTTAACATGCAGTTTCTTTCTCAGACGGGGAGCATACTGATATCAGAGACCGCGTCTACTGTAATGTTGTGCCAGTATGTTTGACTCACACAATCTCTTCAACATGGCAGAATATGCGCACAGAGGTGGCTGTTGACACCTTGGCCCTTTAAGTAAGAGCATGGTTATGTGCATTTCGCAGCATGTCAGAAAAGCATTTATGATACCAGCATACTTCATGAGAATCCTTTTCCTGAGATCGTGTTTCACGTGAAGGTGCCACAGGTTTAAACTAATCTTTATTTTCATTATTGGTGCCTTATTGTCGCCAATGCATGCGAAACTGTGTTGTGAGTGACTTCCCTGTGGCTCTTAAGGCTCTTATCTCGCCTGAAACGTTTAATGAGCGTTGCGGCATGACGATGACGCAGGCCAGAGCTATAGTTCCAGTTGGGTTCAGCTGTTCGCGGGCAATTTCGTTCCACACGTCCGACGGTGCCATTGCAACTGTTGTGCTTGGCTCGAGTGTTACATAGACCCTATAGTCGTCTTGTAGTGGTTTGCTCGGTGATTTATCTTTATATTCCACCAACTCTGTTCGCGCTTGAGTCAGAAGTTGTTGCTATCAAATTGTCACACATTGCTGAGCTGTCTACCGAGCTGTGAAGGTGCCTCCAGAACTTGGTTTCCTGTCTCCTCAGTTTGCTGTACGCTCCGTCTGTCGGCTGGTTCACTACAATGTCCGGTATCAACTTTGGAGTTTGTTGGTCCAAATTTCTCAACACCAAGGGAAATAGGTCGTGATGGTTGGCCACCACTTTTATTGGGATATGTTTTCCATCACCAGAAACCACGTTTGCGCTTGAGTAATTGCGGTGCCGAAAATTGCAAGTGCTGCGGGGGCGAACTGCTGAAATTGACGATAGACACCTGTTTACCGCCACCTAGTCGCTAATCACAATGTTTTACCTGAGCTTGCAGATAGTTTAAACTCCATTTAACATTCTCCTGCGACGCACGTGTGTTGTTGTATTAACGCAATCTCTTTTGTCCTGTATAGGTTTCATGCTCATATTGGAATGGCAAGCTCCAAATCCTTTCTTGATTCCGGAGTCTACTAATATCTTCAGTGGTGGCGTATGACCGCTTGTCGCTCCTTATCTCGTTCATAACTTGGCTGCTCGCAACTTAACGCCGTTTGTCGAGAGGTACGAAAACTCTTAGACAGGATCACCATTTATGTGACACCGTAATTCGTCAACAGAAGTAACGGCACGTAGTTACAGAACGTACAAAATTACTTTTATTGCTGATCGCAAGGGATACAAATCGATGAGAACCAAGTAAACTAAAAATCAACATACAGAACTGATAACAAAGCGGCAAAGATCACACAAGTGTCAGAGAGTTAAATTGCACAATTTTTACAACGCACAAATTAACAAAAAGATATCACTATCACAACATAATTGTCTGTATCCTGATGGATTTTCTACTGGGTGAATTTTCGTTTATGTGGGGAGCTCAAATGAATTCCCAACTCAGTGCGCATTGTATAAAGGAGGTATGGATGAGATTTAAAGTTGCTGGTCTCCCAGAGCGACACGCTTCCAGGATGCGTTGTTTGAAATTGGAGATTGTGGGTTCGGTGATATGAACGCGATGCTTTATTAAAGTTAAATCGGGTGACCTTGGCTGCCATTTCTGAGAATCAAGGCGTCTGAACCACAGTTCACCGAGTCTGTTGCTCAACTGCTGCACATCACGCACAGAATGGCGTGGGCCACTATAGTGATTCATCCTCAGCGACCTCAAATTTGTAAACCGACTTTTTCAAGGAGAGCAAATAAAGTGTCAACGATAAATGGTCAATACGTCTCACCTGTAAGACTACCTAAGAAGTTTTGTGGACCGACGATTTCCAAGGACTCCCCAACACGCATTAATGGACTACTATCCTTTGACGATGGACACGACGTACCTACTAAGATTTTCTATCGCCAGTGATGCATATTATGACGCTTCAATCAACCAAATTCGTGAACGCAAATCCAAGAGAGAACATAACATTGTGTGAGAGGTTCAGAGTAAAATTATTCACGACCCATTCGCAGAAACTAACTCTCCGACTGACCAACGCAGTTCCTTTGTCAGTGACAAGTGATACCGGTGAAAATTGTGACGTGTAGTATTTGCCACACAGATATGAGGCTACTAACAGTGACTGCAGCAACATGCCATGCGGATCGTTGTGTATTACAGCTAAAACAAATACCTGCATATCGTTGTCGACCTCCGTGTAATACCGCCGCGCCTTTTGAAACTACTTGTTACTCAAAGTCGCTGTTAATCTCGTGATAATGTAATGGATGATGGAGCTCTGCAGCGAGGATATTACACACCTATGGCTGCTTCATCGGTAGTCTGTAGGCAACGTATCAATGTACTCGATAGACGTGTATGCCATGTTTATTTAGCGACAATGTACGTAGCAGGACGAACATCGTTTGCTGGTGCATTTCCATCTGCACTGTATAATGTAGAGTAAGAATACATTCTGCTGTACACTCTATACGAACACGACTTCAAATAATACAGCGTATAAGCTTGCCACTCCATGACACCAGCAACTTCACATCTTGTCCACAAGCAGTTTAGAAGGGGCTTTGAGATGTACATCCAGGTAAATGTTTAAGGGATGCTTTCGTAACATGACTTGTACCCACTCATTCAGATTACGAGCGGTTCTTGACGCTTCAGTCCGGAACCGCACTGCTGCTACGGTCGCAGGTTCGAATCCTTCCTCGGGCATGGATGTGTGTGATGTCCTTAGGTTAGTTAGGTTTAAGTAGTTCTAAGTCTAGGGGACTGATGACCTCAGATGTTAAGTCCCATAGTGCTTGGAGCCATCTGAACCATTCACATTGCTGTAAACATTATCCGGCCTATTTATTGTTCAAATGTGTGTGAAATCTTATGGGACTTAACTGCTAAGGTCATCAGTCCCTAAGCTTACACACTACTTAACCTAAATTATCCTGAGAACAAACACACACACCCATGCCCGAGGGAGGACTCGAACCTCCGCCGGGACCAGCCGCGCTATTTATTGAAAGGCTACAGCTGACCAAGTGTTTCCATTTGGTATATACTTATATAATGACCACGTTGTAGACAAGTGCCCAAATATGACTACAGCCATTCACAGAGCTGCTGAGTTTGAACGAAATCTTGTAAATGGGCTGAGAGAAGCTCAATGTTCCTTACCCGATATATCAGAAAGACCTGGCAGGAATGTAGCCACTGTATCTAATTGCTGGCAGCGGTGGACACGTAAATATACGGTCGCAAGAAGACTGGGCTCTGGATGGCCACGTGGCACTGCCGAGAAAGTAGACCATCGTGTTTGGGCTTTACAATGGCTCTGAGCACTATGGGACATGGGACTTTCCATCTGAGGTCATCAGTCCCCTAGAACTTAGAACTACT
Organism: Schistocerca americana; assembly: GCF_021461395.2. Taxonomy (NCBI): domain Eukaryota; kingdom Metazoa; phylum Arthropoda; class Insecta; order Orthoptera; family Acrididae; genus Schistocerca; species Schistocerca americana. Next base: position 101,057,717 of record NC_060123.1, on the reverse strand, counting down.
TAAACCTAATTAACCTAAGGACAAAACACACATCCATGCCCGAGGCAGGATTCGAACCTGCGACCTTAGCGTTCGCGCGGTCCTGAAGCGCCTAGAACCGCTCGTAATCTGAAGGCGTGGGTACAAGTCATGTCACGCCTAGGACCGCTTGGCCACAACGGCCGGCCATCGTGTTTGGCTTATGGCTCGGGCGCATCGTATTGCATCTCAAGCAGCAGGAAACTGAGCATCAGTGGGCACCACAATGACACAACGAAATTACGCACATGGGTTGCCTCAAGGACAGCTTCGAGCCAGATGCGCTCTAGTGCGCAGTCCATCGACCCCAAACCACAGCCATTTTGGACTTCAGTGTTGTGAAGCGAGAGCTCATTGGAGGGTAGTATGGATATCTGTTGCGTTTTCTGGTCAAAGCTGGTTTTGTCTCGTTTTTAGTGATAGCTGTGTGGTGGTTCGAAAGAGGTCAGCTGAAGGCTTGTAACCAACGTGTCGGTGGACGTACAACTGATATTGTGGTCTGGGGTGTGATTTCGAATGACAACGGGAGAGCTCTCGTGGTGTTATCTCAGGCACCCTAACTGCAAGTCTGGTGATTGGACCTGCTGTGCTGTCATTCATGAATAGACAGTGGGGGGGGGGGGGGGGGGGGAAGGGAGGGGAGGCTGGGGGTGATTTCCCACAGGATAACGCTCGCCCACATATGGCTGCTGAAACCTGACTTGCTCTACAGAGTGTCAACGTGTTGCCTTGGCCTGCTAATCACCAGATCTGTCTCCAATCGAGCACATATGGAACACCAGCGGACGAAAACTCCAACGTCGTCCACAACCACCATTAACCGCCTCTTAGTTGAAATGCAACACGCATGGAAATCCATTCCACGAACTGACATCCGGCACCTGTACGGCACAATGCATTCAACGGTCTGTCGGTTACACCGGTTATTAATGTTTCAGCATTTCACATTTGCAATAGCTTATTGTACACTTTCTTCCCCCTGAACCATGGACCTTGCCGTTGGTGGGGAGGCTTGCGTGCCTCAGCGATACAGATGGCCGTACCGTAGGTGCAACCACAACGGAGGGGTATCTGTTGAGAGGCCAGACAAACATATGGTTCCTGAAGAGGGGCAGCAGCCTTTTCAGTAGTTGCAGGGGCAACAGTCTGGATGATTGACTGATCTGGCCTTGTAACATTAACCAAAACGGCCTTGCTGTGCTGGTACTGCGAACGGCTGAAAGCAAGGGGAAACTACAGTCGTAATTTTTCCCGAGGACATGCAGCCTTACTGTATGATTAAATGATGAAGGCGTTCTCTTGGGTAAAATATTCCGGAGGTAAAATGGTCCCCCATTCGGATCTCCGGGCGGGGACTACTCAAGAGGACGTCGTTATCAGGAGAAAGAAAACTGGCATTCTACGGATCGGAGCGTGGAATGTCAGATCCCTTAATCGGGCAGGTAGGTTAGAAAATTTAAAAAGGGAAATGGATAGGTTAAAGTTAGATATAGTGGGAATTAGTGAAGATCGGTGGCAGGAGGAACAAGACTTTTGGTCAGGTGATTACAGTGTTATAAATACAAAATCAACTAGGGGTAATACAGGAGTAGGTTTAATAATGAAAAAAAAAAGTAGGAGTGCGGGTTAGCTACTACAAACAGCATAGTGAACGCATTATTGTGGCCAAGATAGACACAAAGCCCATGCCTACTACAGTAGTACAAGTATATATGCCAACTAGCTCTGCAGATGATGAAGAAATTGATGAAATGTATGACGAGATAAAAGAAATTATTCAGGTAGTGAAGGGAGACGGAAATTTAATAGTCATGGGTGACTGGAATTCGTCAGTAGGAAAAGGGAGAGAAGGAAACATAGTAGGTGAATATGGATTGGGGGGAAGAAATGAAAGAGGAAGCCGCCTTGTAGAATTTTGCACAGAGCATAACTTAATCATAGCTAACACTTGGTTCAAGAATCATAAAAGAAGGTTGTATACCTGGAAGAATCCTGGAGATACTAAAAGGTATCAGATAGATTATATAATGGTAAGACAGAGATTTAGGAACCAGGTTTTACATTGTAAGACATTTCCAGGGGCAGATGTGGATTCTGACCACAATCTATTGGCTATGAACTGCAGATTGAAACTGAAGAAACTGCAAAAAGGTGGGAATTTAAGGAGATGGGACCTGGATAAACTGAAAGAACCAGAGGTTGTAGAGAGTTTGAGGGAGAGCATAAGGGAACAATTGACAGGAATGGGGGAAAGAAATACAGTAGAAGAAGAATGGGTAGCTCTGAGGGATGAAGTAGTGAAGGCAGCAGAGGATCAAGTAGGTAAAAAGACGAGGGCTAATAGAAATCCTTGCGTAACAGTAGATATATTGAATTTAATTGATGAAAGGAGAAAATATAAAAATGCAGTAAATGAAGCAGGCAAGAAGGAATACAAACGTCTCAAAAATGAGATCGACAGGAAGTGCAAAATGGCTAAGCAGCGATGGCTAGAGGACAAATGTAAGGATGTAGAGGCTTGTCTCACTAGGGGTAAGATGGATACTGCCTACAGGAAAATAAAGAGACCTTTAGAGAAAAGAGAACCACTTGTATGAATATCAAGAGCTCAGATGGCAACCCAGTTCTCAGCAAAGAAGGGAAGGCAGAAAGGTGGAAGGAGTATATAGAGGGTTTATACAAGGGCGATGTACTTGAGGACAATATTATGGAACTGGAAGAGGATGTAGATGAAGATGAAATGGGAGATAAGATACTGCGTGAAGAGTTTGACAGACCACTGAAAGACCTGAGTCAAAACAAGGCCCCGGGAGTAGACAACATTCCATTAGAACTACTGATGGCCTTGGGAGAGCCAGTCATGACAAAACTCTACCATCTGGTGAGCAAGATGTATGAGACAGGCGAAATACCCACAGACTTCAAGAAGAATATAATAATTCCAATCCCAAAGAAGGCAGGTGTTGACAGATGTGAAAATTACCGAACTATCAGTTTAATAAGTCACAGCTGCAAAATACTAACACCAATTCTTTACAGACGAATGGAAAAACTAGTAGAAGCGGACCTCTGGGAAGATCAGTTTGGATTCCGTAGAATTGTTGGAACACGTGAGGCAATACTAACCTTACGACTTATCTTAGAAGAAAGATTAAGAAAATGCAAGCCTACGTTTCTAGCACTTGTAGACTTAGAGAAAGAGTTTGACAGCGTTAACTGGAATACTCTCTTTCACATTCTAAAGGTGGCAGGGGTAAAATACAAGGAGCGAAAGGCTATTTACAATTTGTACAGAAACCAGATGGCAGTTATAAGAGTCGAGGGGCATGAAAGGGAAGCAGTGGTTGGGAAAGGAGTGAGACGGGGTTGTAGCTTCTCCCCAATGTTATTCAATCTGTATATTGAGCAAGCAGTAAAGGAAACAAAAGAAAAATTCGGAGTAGGTATTAAAATTCATGGAGAAGAAGTAAAAACTTTGAGGTTCGCCGATGACATTGTAATTCTGTCAGAGAACGCAAAGGACTTGGAAGAGCAGTTGAACGGAATGGACAGTGTCTTGAAAGGAGGATATAAGATGAACATCAACAAAAGCAAAACAAAGATAATGGACTGTAGTCAAATTAAATCCGGTGATGCTGAGGGGATTAGATTAGGAAATGAGACACTTAAAGTAGTAAAGGAGTTTTGCTACTTAGGGAGTAAAATAAGTGATGATGGTCGAAGTAGAGAGGATATAAAATGTAGACTGGCAATGGCGAGGAAATCGTTTCTGAAGAAGAGAAATCTGTTAACATCGAGAATAGATTTAAGTGTCAGGAAGTCGTTTCTGAAAGTATTTGTATGGAGTGTAGCCATGTATGGAAGTGAAACATGGACGATAAATAGTTTGGACAAGAAGAGAATAGAAGCTTTCGAAATGTGGTGCTACAGAAGAAAGCTGAAGATAAGGTGGGTAGATCACGTAACTAATGAGGAGGTATTGAATAGGATTGGGGAGAAGAGAAGTTTGTGGCACAACTTGACTAGAAGTAGGGATCGGTTGGTAGGACATGTTTTGAGGCATCAAGGGATCACAAATTTAGCATTGGAGGGCAGCGTGGAGGGTAAAAATCGTAGAGACAGACCAAGAGATGAATACACTAAGCAGATTCAGAAGGATGTAGGTTGCAGTAGGTACTGGGAGATGAAGAAGCTTGCACAGGATAGGGTAGCATGGAGAGCTGCATCAAACCAGTCTCAGGACTGAAGACCACAACAACAACAACATTGTACACTTACGTTAACCGATGATCTTGCAGTGTTATTCACTTAAATATATTACTTAGATAAATGTATTCACAAAATTTCATTACTTTACATTAATTATTTTTTTTGGAGTTGCAATTTTTTTCTGTCAGTGTATCTGACATTTAGATGCAAGTAGCCTGTGCTCTGCATCAAAAATTTTATATACTTTGTGTTTTCATTACTTATCCCGTATGATCCACAACAATATTTATATAAAGACATAGCTATTACCATATTTCCCCTTTATCTTGCCTTTTGTATGAATGAGTGAGAGAGTGTACATGTCTTTTCGGGTTTATAAGGCATCTAGCAGTATGTTTTCCGTCTGCTGGTGGTACAGGGCAACCATCTTCTATGCCCACAGGCCGTGTGTTATTTATCTGTTACGCTGGTAGCGGAAGCGACCCCTCTGGTATTTCTGTTTCACCTGGGTGGTTATCAAATGTTCAAATGGTTCTGAGCACTATGGGACTTAACATCTGAGGTCATCAGCCCTCTAGACTCAGAACTACTTAAACCTATCCAACCTAAGGACATCACACACATCCATGCCCGAGGCAGGATTCGAACCTGCGACCGTAGCAGCAGCGCGGTTCCGGACTGAAGCGCCTAGAACCGCTCGGTCACACCGGCCGGCATGGGTGGTTCTCTGGGTGCTGTCTCTAGAGGGGCACTCAGCTGTTGGCTGATGGTGAATACGGTTCCTAGTCCTTAAACGTGGTCCTCCTACTATAAAGTCGTTGTGAATGTGTAAGTTTTTTAGCCTAAGCGAAACGTTTTATCTCCTTTTCCAGGAGGTGTTCATTTCAAAGCGTAATGCTTCTCTCATATTAGGTGTTTCGATTTATTGGGTAGTATGGGTTTGCTGTGTTCATTTGGAACATCGTGGTGTAGAATATTCGCCACCGCATGATGATTAGGCCAAGTTAGGGCGCTCTTTATAATCCGTGAATGCGAAAGTAATTGTGTATTCATGTGTGTGTATTTATTTCCGTTCTAATTTATGTGTCTATTCCTGCCTCAGATTTACGGGTGATTAAATGACCGATTTCCGTGTGTGCTTTATTCAGTCTTTTTCCACATGTTCTTCATTTAGTGAGCCCTCTATATTTCGTCGTGTGAGCTAAATTATATTAAATGATCATCATCTAGCATGCTATTTGAGCAACTCCATCTGTATAATTTTATGTGATTTTAGTAACGTCTATTGTTTGTGTGAATCACTTTTTGTTCGAGTCAGTGAAGCTTTCACCTTTCCTAGTCTCGTTGATCTGTCCAAAATTTCATCGAGATTTAGTATAACTTTCGTAGTCGTATATTCCTTTCTCTATAATTTAGTGATTTTTATCTGCTTCGACAAAGTCTTGCCCAATGAATAATTTATTCAGCCACGTGTTCTTTCCCTTTTATCATCTGTAAAGTGGACGCGAAGTCCAGTACCTTATATGTGTTCGTGTCTTTCAGTCTGTGTAAATCTCTTTGCCACATCTGCCTGCTTATGATGACTCCGATCCTTATCTTCAATTGAGGTGCATCAGGCTTTAACCAGGCTCGTGTTTCATTCGTCACATTTAATCCAACCATTTGACAGATCTAATTAATCAAAAAAATTCCGATGTATATGTGAAAGACCGGTAATATCCGTGGGAGTGGGCGAGGATTTTAGAGGGTTTCTTTTAATTTCACTTCATTGTCACAATGTGCATGTTGAATTCATTCTGGTAGTTAGCGGGGAATACAACCATGGCCCCTACAGTATACGCTTGCCATGGCTTGGCTTCAGCAGACGAGACAGGTGGCTGAACGCTCGGAGAGGAGAGGGGATGGGAGGTAACATAGGCCACCTGAGTCCAGTGCGTGATCACCCGATGTCACATTGAGGGCGGCAAAGTGTGGCGCGTGTCTTTGAAATTGGAAGTTTGTGGTTAGGTCTTATGGGACCAAACTACTGAGGTCATCGGTTCCTAAGCTTACATGCTACTTAATCTAATTTAACTTACGGTAAGGACAACACACACGCTCATGCCCGAGGGAGGACTCGAACCTCCGACGGGGTGAGCCGCGCGAACAGTGACAAGACACCCAGACCGCGCGGCTACCCCGCGCGGATGTGTCTTTGACAAGATTAACAACGCACGAGGGAGAATACACTTGCGTGCCGAGTTCAGAGAAGCCCTGTCCTCGCCAGTTGGCGAATATGAGTACATAGGTTCCTCCGAAGGACAGACAACCCATGCAAATCGCGTCACTTGCGAACACATCGCAATGTTGTGTAGCTGTCGCAGGGTGACACCACAGGCGACCTTTTCGTCTATTGCAGACAGGATGCTGACGCCTAGAGTGTAAAAATTGAGAAAGTGGAGTTAGGGCAACTTTTGGTATGGCACTCTTTGATAGGTGGGAACTTTGAACATTTGGGATCGGCGATGTGCCATAGGGTGGCACTTGCAAATTTTTGGAATGAGCAGTTGCCACAGGTCAGCTTTCATAATCGTCCAACAAGTGACTCTCCAGAACAAAACTGTTTGGAGTTTTTGGTTCAAATGGCTCTGAGCACTATGGGACTTAATTTCTGAGGTCATCAGTCCCCTAGAACTTAGAACTACTAACTAACTAAACTAAGGACATCACACACATCCATGCCTGAGGCAGGATTCGAAACTGCGACCGTAGCGGTCGCGCGGTTCCAGGCTAGAACTTTGGAGTTTTTGGATTGGAGTAATAAAGAGGCAGTTTCTGAATGGCCAAAAGGACAGTTTTGGCAGGCTCACGTTCCAAAGAAGTAGGAGAGTAAAGTCCCAGACATTTCGTTGTTGAGAGGATTAGAGAACCGGCTTCTTGACCGCGAGACGTAGGGAGAGACCCGTGGTCGGCGTGAGAGAGGAACGGATCTAGAGGAGCAGTCGGTTTTACAAACTACCTGTTGGCTTCCGTCTGCGGTTCTTCGGCCGACGTTCGTCTGATGATTTTTCTGAGGTTTCGCCAGAACGAGTGGCTGGCATTGTCAAAGTAGCGCGCCAACGTCCGGGGGCTTCTCCGCGATCATTTCTGGTGCGGTTCTCTTGCTGCCTGCGACGGTCATTCGCTGCAACACGGGAAGCCAGGTTCCGTTTACCTGAGGCTTCCTTTTTTCTTGTTGAAGCTATTCTCGTGTTTGCTTATTTCTGTAGCTTCTCTGAACAAGCAGGTGGATATTTGTTCTCTACAGCCAGAACTTCCGTGTCGGCGTGGTCAGTCGCACACATCGCATGCTCTGCCACGGCCGATTTCTCCACCTGCCCCAACCTGCAATGCCGCTTATGTTCTTGGATCCTGATGTTGATCACTTGGCCGATCATTCCAAAAAACTTTTCCGCGTGTGTATACGAGCATATTCCTGGCGTTGCAGGTGCGTACCTTGTCTCCTTTGCCGATCTAAGACACTCTTTAATCTTCTTTGTCGATTTGTAAATAGTCTTTACGCCGTGTTTGTGGAATATACGGCCGCTTCTGTCCGTCACTCTGGGAATGTTTGGCACAAAGGCTGTACCCGACATTTTTTTTTCTGATTTGTCACTTCGCCGAGAGTTTGGCTCTGTTATACTTCTAGTGTCACGTGTGGAATATCAACTGCTCCTCAGAACACTTTCAAAGTGTTGTATTTCGCGTCTGGGGTACTGCGGTTCACATATTCGTCTTATCCGCGTTACGAGCGTATTGATGCTGCCCGTTTTCTGGCTCGGGTGGTGATTTGATAGCTTGTGCAGGTGTCGGTCCGTGTGTGTCGGTTTTCGATACACGCTGTGTCCCAGGTTTCCACCATCCCTTGTGACCAGCACATCTAGAAATGGTAGTTTTTGCCATTTTCTACTTCCGCAAAATTTTTTATCTTGGCTTGGAGACTATTCAAGCGTCTTAGGAAGCCGTCGAGCTGTTCTCACCACAGCCCCACACAACGAAGGTACCATCGTCTTATCTGTACCACACCGTAGATTTACAAGATGCCAAGTAAAGTGCCTGTGCTTCGAAGTGTTCCATCAAGAAGTTGGCCACCACTGGGTTAAGTGGAATACCCATGGCGACGCCTTCCAGCTTTTCGTAGCAGTTACATTCCACGTGAAATAGCTCGTGGTGAGACATGCATGAAAAAGCTTTGTGATGTCTTGCGGAAAAATGAAACCAATGTGCTGCAGAGAGTTACTGACTGGCAAGACGTCACACGGCTCTTTCATGCATGTCTCACCACGAGTTATCTCACATGTTATCTGGCTGCAGAAAAGAATTGTCACACCCGCTTGTTCAGAGACGCTATAGACAAACGCAAACACGAGAATAGTTTCAACAATAAAAAAGAAAGCCTAATGGTAAACGGTTATTGGCTTCTCGTGCTGCAGCCAACGACTGTCGTAGTTAACAGGAGAAACGCACCAGAAATGACCCCGAAGAAGCCCCAGGGCATTGGCGCGCCAGGTACATACACACTCCTGGAAATTGAAATAAGAACACCGTGAATTCATTGTCCCAGGAAGGGGAAACTTTATTGACACATTCCTGGGGTCAGATACATCACATGATCACACTGACAGAACCACAGGCACATAGACACAGGCAACAGAGCATGCACAATGTCGGCACTAGTACAGTGTATATCCACCTTTCGCAGCAATGCAGGCTGCTATTCTCCCATGGAGACGATCGTAGAGATGCTGGATGTAGTCCTGTGGAACGGCTTGCCATGCCATTTCCACCTGGCGCCTCAGTTGGACCAGCGTTCGTGCTGGACGTGCAGACCGCGTGAGACGACGCTTCATCCAGTCCCAAACATGCTCAATGGGGGACAGATCCGGAGATCTTGCTGACCAGGGTAGTTGACTTACACCTTCTAGAGCACGTTGGGTGGCACGGGATACATGCGGACGTGCATTGTTCTGTTGGAACAGCAAGTTCCCTTGCCGGACTAGGAATGGTAGAACGATGGGTTCGATGACGGTTTGGATGTACCGTGCACTATTCAGTGTCCCCTCGACGATCACCAGTGGTGTACGGCCAGTGTAGGAGATCGCTCCCCACACCATGATGACGGGTGTTGGCCCTGTGTGCTTCGGTCGTATGCAGTCCTGATTGTGGCGCTCACCTGCACGGCGCCAAACATGCATACGACCATCATTGGCACCAAGGCAGAAGCGACTCTCATCGCTGAAGACGACACGTCTCCATTCGCCCCTCCATTCACGCCTGTCGCGACACCACTGGAGGCGGGCTGCACGATGTTGGGGCGTGAGCGGAAGACGGCCTAACGGTGTGCGGGACCGTAGCCGAGCTTCATGGAGACAGTTGCGAATGGTCCTCGCCGATACCCCAGGAGCAACAGTGTCCCTAATTTGCTGGGAAGTGGCGGTGCGGTCCCCTACGGCACTGCGTAGGATCCTACGGTCTTGGCGTGCATCCGTGTGTCGCTGCGGTCCGGTCCCAGGTCGACGGGCACGTGCACCTTCCGCCGACCACTGGCGACAACATCGATGTACTGTGGAGACCTCACGCCCCACGTGTTGAGCAATTCGGCGGTACGTCCACCCGGCCTCCCGCATGCCCACTATACGCCCTCGCTCAAAGTCCGTCAACTGCACATACGGTTCACGTCCACGCTGTCGCGGCATGCTACCAGTGTTAAAGACTGCGATGGAGCTCCGTATGCCACGGCAAACTGGCTGACACTGACGGCGGCGGTGCACAAATGCTGCGCAGCTAGCGCCATTCGACGGCCAACACCGCGGTTCCTGGTGTGTCCGCTGTGCCATGCGTGTGATCATTGCTTGTACAGCCCTCTCGCAGTGTCCGGAGCAAGTATGGTGGGTCTGACACACCGGTGTCAATGTGTTCTTTTTTCCATTTCCAGGAGTGTAGTCTGCGGCCGCGAGCTCTGCTCCAGTTCACCACCAGCAATGGATGGTGAAACTATGATAATGCCAGCCACTCGTTCTGGCGAAACGTCAGAAAAATCATCAGACGAACGTCGGCCGAAGAACGCGAGACAGAAGGCAACAGGCAGTTTGTCAACAAGTAGCCATGAAAGCCTTAACAATGGAGCAGTCGATTCACGGAGAGAGGGGCCGCGCCAGAGCAACAGCGTCCGTCTCCGCCTGCGACCGACCCATGCTTCGTCTCCAGCATATGATGTTAGCGTCATAGCACTGGCATAAGAAGTTCGTATGGAAGTATGGGCGCGTTGTTTCAGATTAATCAGTCAGTCACTCTGTGGTGACCTTTCGGCCACGACTTTATCCTTTGGGGCTCTATTTCTCTTTAATCAGCGACCTTGTGGTGCAATCATAACCCTTCAGTTTCGAGGTTCTCAGTCAGTTCACACGATTTCTTCTTTGCTCGGTCTATTTTATGAGAGCTTTTTAGAGTCCTTTCCCTCTGAAGGTCCCATTCATGACACATTCGTATGTCTACAGGGTGAAAAGTATTTAAACCGACAAACTCTGGGGGGTTGCGGGGGACATCGAAACAAATATTAATCTCTGATGTCATTTTTTCCTATGAGGCTTATTTAAACCGGTGGAGGCCGTATTACGCTCTTCAGTTGTTAAAGGCCGTATTACGATCTTCAGTTGTTAGAGGGCGTATTACGCTCTTCAGTTGTAGGCAACTGCTGTCCACCAATGTAATAGTGCATTGTCTCTGTTTACTAATGGAGCGATACACCTGAAGTGAGTACACTGATATGGTTGGTGCGTACTACGTAGCGCACCACAACGGACGAACTCCACAGCAGGTTTATCAACAACAATATCCTAATCACCGTATCCCCCATCATACGACCTTTGCTGCTATGTACCAACGTCTGCGTGAGACCGGGTCATTTAGTAGATTATTTGAACAGGTAAGTACGCTGCAATTTGAGGCAGCTGTCATGCAGCATGTGGAGCGGGATCCTTCAATCAGCACTCGTGCAATTGCACGTAACATGGGGACTAATCAGACTAATGTAAGAACAGTCCTTCGAGAGCAATTGTTAAGTCCATTTCACTTACAGCGTGTCCACAAACTGGAACCAGTTGATTATCCACCCAAAGCACAATTTTCGCAGTGGTACCTGGAACAGTGTGAAATACATCCTAAATTTCCATCCTTTGTGTTGTTTAGCGATGAAGCAACGTTCGGCGTGATGGAGGCTTCAACATGTACAATTCGCATGTTTGAAGTGAGGATAACCCACATGCCACAGTTACTAGCGCTCATCAAGTGCGGTTCGTCGTTAATGTGTGGGTCGGTGTTGTTGGGGACTGTTTCATTGGGCCTTATCTGCTACCTAGTCCATTAAATAGCAGGCACTATTACAATTTTCTCGCCAGAGCATTGCGAGAATTGATGGAAGACGTCCCGCTCCCTACAAGACAACGCATGTGGTTCCAACATGACGGGGCGCCGGCTCATTTCAGTCGTCGTGTGCATCGATTCCTGGATCGACGGTTTCCAGAAACGTGGATTGGCAGAAGTGGTCCTGTATCATGGCCTGCTCGATCCCCAGATATGTCCGCTCTGGACTTTTTGTGTGGGGAGAGATGCGCAAGCTTGCTTACGCAACTCCTGTTGCGTCAGAAGAGGATCTGGTTGCCCGGATAGTAGCAGCAGCAGGAACAATTCAGGATACTCCTGGGGTTTTTGCTCGTGTCAGACAGAACATGATCCGACGGTGTATGTTTACGTGTCAATGGAGGCATTTTTGAAAATCTACTGTAATTGAAATTGGGTTGTGTTAATGTGTTGTCTCTTGGTCATAAAAAAATTGAAAAGTGTTTGTTGGTTTAATTAATTTGCCGCCAGAGAAACCTTCCTCTACCGGTTTAAATACTCCTCATAGGAAAAATTAACATTAGCGAAAAATATTTGTTTTTATGTCCCCTACAACCTCCCAGAGTTTGTCGGTTTAAATACTTTTCACGCTGTATATTCAGTCATTTCTGAGGTGTTTGTTCCGAGCAATTACTGAATTCACAACCAATTAATGTAAGTCATTTGTAACCCTCATTTCATTACAGTAGGTGATAATCCCTATCACTACTTAAAAATTGTTGATGTTTAGTTGGGACACACAACTGCAGTCTACATATTAGGGCCTACCATTCCCTTCCATTTCCGTGCCCACAATTCCTTTACTTACGCTTTGACCAAAGTGTATGACTTGCACCTTGAGATTGGATACTAAATGCGTGTCAATGTCAAAACAGATTTACTAGACCTTACCCCAGTGTCGCCTTGCAGTTTTCCCGTTTGAGTGCATGATGCTACACGTTCCTTTTCCTCTTTTTTTCAGTTCCCAGAAAGGTGATCACGACGAACGCAGTTACACTATTTTTAACGAGTTCTGGTTAGTTGTTTAATGCTCAAGAACCAGCTAACTTTTAGATTAGGATGTTCCCCTTTCCATTTATTTTACGTCAGTTTAAAAGTAACTGTTCTCAGTGAAAATTAACACTTTGTGTCTTGTCTTATTCTTTCCAACTTACCACATAGTCACCTTCATTGCTAAATACAGTGGGATGAATGGTATGTTCTTCAGAAAATTTCAGTGCTTTGTTTTTGCAAGCTGCATACAGTGGCAATGATTGAAATGAAACGTAATTTGAGAAAGAGCTCTCTTCGCTGAAGTGCATAGCCCACACTTTATTAATTTATTGCTTATTTAATTGTGTGATTACATGTTTTGACCTTGCATAGTTTGATTGAGTTAAATTAAATCCGATAAAGTCCAGCTGTCTAGTCATAACAAAATTTCCAGTTCGGTCTTATCTTTCATGGAAAGAAGGACTTGAGCTGGTGGCGGCCGTGTAATTTCGTGAAAGTTTAAACATCCCACGACTAGCTTCAGCACCGAAAATGCATGTTCACTTACATTAGTATCAGTAGATGGGTATGTTACATGGCTATGCAGCCTCCTATATGTAACTTGTCGAGACCAGCAAGCACCTTTTCTCCATATTCTCTATCAAATAATATATTCCCACACTTGGGGACAAGGTTAACAAGTAGGGAAGCAGTAACATCGTACTAGAATGGTACAGCAAATTTAATCTTTCTATTGATCAACGAACTGACTTACATGTCAACCTTTTCATGTTATTCATAACATAAACTTCCCCGTGTTTCTTTCTCTACAGCGTGAATCTCTTAAATTAGATAAAGCGAATGAAACTGGAGTTACAAGTAGAACGTTTTTCCCTGAAGCGCCACAATTCACAAAGCGTTCCGCCGACTGCGGAACGCCAGGTAACGAGCTGCCCCGTGCTTGTTTGCCTTCTCGTCACGAAAGCGAGCACAACTCGAACGCTGGCTGACACGGTACGACGTCGAGCGAGCGCTGAATATTGAATACGGGGGACAAGCGGCCCACGTCCGGGTGGAGCGAAGTGGAGGTACCCACGCACAACTCCGTGAAACAGTCCCGCCTCTGTCGGCCACTTTCGTTTTATTGCTGAAATTCTCCGTTGTTTTTACTCCCTTCCAGTACTTGGCAAACACAACTTTCGCAAGCCTTTTGCGGTGCACTCACATTAATTACACGCAGCATTCCATCCTTTCATCTTTTGACGACGGGCTGGATATTAAGACACGAGGAGAGATCTGTGGAACGGAAACAAAAGAGAACGCGATCCATTAATATATTTGTCAGGTATTTTGTGTGATTATCACAAAATATAACGAATTAAAATACACTGTAAATTATTTTACTATATTAATTTTACCTTAAAGTCTTAAAGTCAACACTAAATTAACCCCAATGTTTTAATGTAATCATTTACTGGAAAGTCACTAGATTTAATACATTTATTTCCATCGCGCCAACAGACTAATGACTACGTTATAAGAATTTCACAACTACGTTTTTAGGTATTCCTGCTTAATCTTTTACATATACAGCAGTAAAAGTTTACTTTTATAAGTCTCACACTGTTACTCATTTATCTTTGTTTGTGTCTAACGGTGCCATGCATCTAGTGCCCGGCTGCAATTCTCCCAATGAGATCGACTTTTACGGTTGACTAGACGTAAATTTTCGTATTGGATCAGAAACAAAGATTGTAATTTTGAAGTGATAAGTTAATAAAAGTAAGGTTTTCATTGTGGTAACAACAATTTCATATGAACTCACAAAAAGAAAGAAAATTAATATACTCCACAGCATCTTCTGTACGGCGATCAAGTGTTACTGAAATCAGCCGAAGAGAGAGAAGTTTCCACTTCTTAGTTTTAGGGTTGGCAGATCCAGGGCACAATCACGTTGGTGAGCCAAAGCGTGCCAAGTTACCTTCATCACTTCAAGTACTTTACAAACGACATCCTGCGACAAGATGTCGCACCGTGAATGAGATGGCTCTAGAGTCGAATTCTGTAGGACACTGGTTGAAACTACAGTCTCTTCATAAGTATTCAGGTTTTCCGTGGATTTACAAAATAGTTTAAGGTAAATACTTGGATGGTTCCTTTGAAAATGTCAGAGTCAACTCGTTGATATCGTTGGCCAGTACTAGCTTGTCTTCTGCTTCTAATGACTTTGAAACCTCCCCTTACAAAAATTAATGAATTACTGTACTGATAAACCTCTTACATTATTTGATTTTCAAACAGCTGAGCAGAACTGAACGTAGTCAGACATTTCGCTCTTTGCCTATTCTGACCAACACTAAACTGACACACAATATTTTTAGCGCAACGCAATCTGACTTTCAATAATCCCTACAAAAGAATGGCCCTGACTAACATTAACCAATACCTTTCACAAATCACTTACCTCACAAAAATCTTCGTTACTCGAACTACTGCAATACAGCGAACGCCACTACTGCCAGCTAAATAAAAGACTCAAACTAGTGAAGGCACTAACTACTGAGAGGCATAGTTAGCAAATGAAAGATTTTGATAGAGAACAAACAATGTATTTACCTTAATAGTATTCAAAGGTCATAGTATATATAGCAGTTTATGACATCCAGTCTTACAAATTTACTGTCTCTGATGGACACACGTCCAGATCATCCGCTCTCAAAAGTCTGCCATTTCTCTCCCCACGTCCACCACTGCTGGCGGCTCACCTCCAACTGCGCAGCGCTACGCGCTGTTAACAGCCAACTGCCCAACGCTACAATGGCGAATATTCCAACAATGCAAACCAGCCACAGACTGCACACAGCACAGTCAGTGATTTTCATATAGAGCGCTACATGGCGTTACCAATATAAAAACCTAAACAGCTTACTTACAACTTCATTGTCGAGGGGAGGCAAAATGCTCTTTCCTTCGTTCTTTCGAATGTGTCCTTTAAAATGGGAAGCAGTCAGAGAAAATCACTCGCTGGTTATAATTAATTTCATTACGATTTAAAATGAAGTACACTGAAAAGCCAAAGAAACTAGTAAGCTTGACTCATATCGTTTAGGGCCTCAGCGAGCACGCAGAAGTGCCGCAACATGACGTTGCATGGACTCGTCTAATGTGTGTAGTAGTGCAGGAGGGATTTGACTACATGAATCCTGCAGAACTGTCACTAAATCCGTAAGAGAACCACGGAGTGGAGAACACTTCTTAACAGCACGTTGCAAGGCATCCCAGATGTGCTCAATAATGTTCATGTCTGGGGAGTTTGGTGGTCAGCGGAACTGCTTAAAGTCGGAACAGTGCTCCTGGAGCCATTACGTAGCAATCCTGGATTTTCGAGGTGTCGGATTGTCCTGTTGGAATTGCCAAAGTCCGTCGGAATGCACAATCTACATCTACATCTACATCTACATCTACATCCATACTCCGCAAGCCACCTGACGGTGTGTGGCGGAGGGTACCCTGAGTACCTGTATCGGTTCTCCCTTCTATTCCAGTCTCGTATTGTTCGTGGAAATAAGGATCGTCGGTATGCTTCTGTGTGGGCTCTAATCTCTATGATTTTATCCTCATGGTCTCTTCGCGAGATATACGTAGGAGGGAGCAATATAGTGCTTGACTCTTCGGTGAAGGTATGGTCTCGAAACTTAAACAAAAGCCCGTACTGAGCTACTGAGCGTATCTCCTGCAGAGTCTTCCACTGGAGTTTCCCTATCATCTCCGTAACGCTTTCGCGATTGCTAAATGGTCCTGTAACGAAGCGTGCTGCTCTCCGTTGGATCTTCTCTATCTCTTCTATCAACCCTGCTATCAACAATGCATATGGATGGATGCAGGTGATCAGACAGGACGCTTGCGTACGTGTCTCCTGGCACAGTCGTATCTAGACGTATCAGGGGTCCCGTATCACTCCAACTGCACACACCTCGCACCATCACAGAGTCTCCACTAGATTGAACAGTCCCCTGCTAACATACAGAGTCCACGGATTCAGGAGGCTGTCTCCATATCCGTACACCACCATCCGCTCGATACAATTTGAAACGAGACTCGTTTGACCAGGCAACACGTTTCCAGTCATCAACAGTCCAATGTCGGTGTTGACGGGCCCAGACGATGCGTAAAGCTTTGTGTCGTGCAGTCATCAAGGGTACTTGAGTGGGCCTTCGGCTCCGAAAGCCCATGTTTCGTTGCGTGGTTTGCACGCTGACATTTGTTGATAGCCCAGCATTGAAATCTGCAACAATCCGAGGAAGGGTTGCACTTCTGTCATGTTGAACGATTCTCTTCAGCCGTAGTTGGTCTCGTTCCTGCAGGATATTTTTCCGACCGCAGTGATGTCCATGTTTTACAGGGTACACTCGTTAAATGGTCGTACTGGAAAATCCCCACTTCATCCCTACATCGGAGATGTAGGCTAGTGAGCCGACTATAACACCACGATCAAACTCACTTAAATCCATGAGCCGCCATTGTTGCAGCAGCAACCGATCTGACAACTGCGCCAGTCACTTGTTGTCTTATATAGGCGTTGCCGATCGCATCGCCGTATTCTACTTGTTTTCATATATCTGTATTTGAGTACGCATGTCTATACCAGTTACGTTGGCGCTTCAGTGTATAATCAGTGTGAAATAATTTCGGACTTAATTTCTAATTCTGTGAACAGCACATTAAGAATATGGCCTGTGCAACAAAAAAAAAAAAATGTAACTGATGTCTTCGCATAGCAAACAGCTGAATCACACCAGGCATTTGCTGCGCCGCGAATAAGTGCAGGCGTAGAGTGGGGGAATTCTTGCAAATCTTGCACAGCTCTGGCTGGAAGGCAGTAGTTAAGAGACCGATTGGTAATTGGATGGCAGGTGTGGGCAATGTTGGTAGTTTGCAAACGATTCTGAGAGGCAGGCTTACCTCACCGCACGCAGGGCTAGAAGCATTTGAGCATATTGGTAGGAGGTGATGTGGGTGGAGGGGGGGGGGAGGGGGGAGCACCGGCAAGGGAAGCAGCCCTTAAACGTAAACGGGATCTCTTCAACCGTTGGAAGGCAGTCCCGTTAGACCGATAGACCGTAACGCGGCACAAGTTAGTGCGTAGACAAAATGTGGCTTCTTGGGCTAAACGGGTGGAAGGAAAAGGAGATTTTTGGTGGACACGAGTGATCCCCGAATGTGTCTGTTATTAGTATGGGCCTCGTGGGAAAGAGGAGACTGGGGCCACCACGGTATGGTTTACGTGTGGTTGGCGGTAATTGGGTGGAATCATTGAGGTGAAACCAACTAAACTGCGTACGTTTTCAACAAAGATCGATCTGCAGAATAAAATACCAGAAAGCATGGGAAACATAATGTGGGTTGTAGTGGATTTGACGAAATAATGTATCTGGCTGAACCGCTCTTAAGTAATATTTATAAGAGTTGGATAGTGGTATCCTCAAGAGTTTAGCGCAAATGAGTGACATTAATGGGGAACAGGTGATTCCGGTTAGTGTGGATAACTTTGGCGGAAGGGAGGTGACTCTGTCAAAGGGTGCAATAATAGCCACTCTGGAAGTTTTGGAAGATGAGGACTTCGATCGAACTCAGTGGACAGCCACAAGCAAACAGTCGATAAGGAAATGTTACGAGGGGGAGTAGATCATTTGAAGGGCAGTGATCGAATGGCTGTGTAGAACTAGTTGTTGAGGTTTAGTGATTTATTTTGTGTGGACGGAAGGTTGGCAGCAACCCCGCTGAGGCAATATCACATACCAATAGAGGATAGTAAACAATTTATAGGAAGCAATACCGTATAGCAAGTCAGCTGGAACCTTTGGCAGAAGAATTTATTGAACAACAGCTACAGGATGGGATCACAGAATCAAGCGACAGTTCCGGGAGCGCAAATATTGTCATCGTGCCAAAAAAAGTCGGCGGATGGGTCACGGAAATCCTGATTTTGCTGTGACTACTACATTCAAGCGTGCGAACCATTTCGGAAGCTTATCCAATTCCAAACATCATGAAAACTTTGGATAATCTGTGTGAGTGTCGTTCTCTACAACTATGGACATCAGGAGTGGATACCGTCAATTAGAGGTGGCGCCTGAAGATAGACCGAAAACAGCGTTTACCGTCCGAGCAGGACATTTTCATTATAAACGAATGCTATTTGGACCAAAGAACACTCCGGCAACTTTTCGGCGGTTGTTAGATGGGGTACTGAGAGGATTAAAGCCAAAAACTTGTCTAGTCTATCTCGATGACATAACTTTCAATTCAAAGGGTTTACCGGAACATGTGAGGCGTTTGGAGGAAGTCTTCAGTAGCATACGATCGACACGTTTAACTTTAAGTGTGGACAAGTGCCATTTTCCTCAAACTCAGGTGAACTATCTGGGGAATGTGATTAGTGAGCGTGGCGTACAGACAAATCCTCGTCGTACAAACGCAGTTCAAAATTATCCGATACCACAAACAACTGAGCAGGTACAGTCGTTCATTGGCCTTTGAACGAGCTACTGAAGAAAGGGACGAAATTCCATTGATCGCAAGAATGTCAGGAAGCGTTTGAAAAATTGAAAGAAATATTAGTTTAAGATCCAGTACTGGTTTTTCCGAATTTCGAGAAAGCGTTTATCCTTTCGTGCGATGCTTCAGATGAGGCAGTTTGTTATGTTTTGGGACATTCGGTAGCTTACACTTCAGGGCAGTCGAACAAGTCGGAGCGTAAGTACTCAACAACGGAGAAAGAGATGTTGGCGGTCATATAAAGTATTACATTTTTCGGTGTTGTCTGTATGGCAGATCATGCCTTATTGAACTGCTTACTTGATTTGAAAGCTCCAGCTAGTAGATTAATTCGGTGGGCACTTAAGGTTAGTGAATTCGAGTGCGACGTATTCTTTAATCCAGGGACATCACACGCAAATGCAGATTCGTTAAGCCTCGGGGTAGCAATGTTAGGTACACTAGGGAAAAGCGTTGAAGAGTGGCAGCAGGCACAGGCAAGGGATAAAGAATGGGAGGCATTTAAGCCACAGCCACGTTTCGTTATGCACGAGTGTTTGTTGTGTAGAACGACGAGGTATGGACCACGTGTGGTGGTTCCCGAGAGTTTTGGAAAGAAGTTTTGCTGCAAGCTCACAACCATACGTTGTCAGGTCATGGGTGGCGACGTGCGGCGTACAGACGTGTAGCAGAACTGTTTTGGCGGAAGAACAGGAATTTTGACGTCGAGCTGTATGTTAAGGACTGAGTGCCAGGCACGCAGAGAGCCGACACTGCGCATCAGAAAGTGCCGTTGCGAAGGTTACCAGAGGCGTCCAGTCCATTTTCTATGTTGGGGTTTGATGACCTCCGGCCATTTCATAAAACACCAGCAGGAAATAGGTATGTCCTTTTTTCCTAGAATTTTGGCAATGGTACCGTTGCCAGACCGGCGGGCTAGTACTGTAGTGCAGGTCTTAGTAAGAAACTGGATATTAAATTTTGGAGTGCCTGAGACCTTAATTACGGACCAAGGTACAAATTTTGTCTTGGATTTAATGAAGCAGCTATGCCGCGTGTTGCGTGTAACGAAGTTATGGACGAGTCCGTTTCATCTGCAGACCAAAGGGAGAACGGAACGTGTGCACAAGAAAATTGCAAAGATGGTGAAGTATTGCGTAGATTCAAGACACGAAGACTGTGAAGCATAGTTACCATATGTACAGTGCGCCTATAATTCGAAGGTTCATACTGCAACGGGCTTGTCGGCATTTGAACTAGTTTACGGCAGGAAAATGCCATCTCCCTTTGACGTTTTGATTCCTAAATTAGGACCGGATGGTGAGTCGGCGAGGAGGTTTGCCAGAAGAATTAGGGAAGTTTGGGGGAATGTGCAAAAGGAAAACACGAAGGTGCTAGAACGCCGCGAATAACCAAACAGACGCATGGACAAATTGCCGAAATACTGCCTGTGACAGTGCGTAATAGTCTCACTAGTGCCTATATGTCAAAGGGGAAGAAGAAGAAATTTTAACAAAATACAAGGAACCATACCAGGTCGTGAAAATTACCTCATCGGTCAACGTGAAGATACAGTTCCCAACAAAAACGTTCGTTATACACGTCAGTCGCATAAAACCATTTAAGGGAATGCTATTGGTGAACAACGTAAGGTGCTAGATGTACAGTATAGTTTAACATCGCGTAAGTGAGTTTTATAATTGTAATTTGTAGTTTCTTTCATTTTGGTTTAGTATTTGTCAGGGAGTATGCAATTTTTGCTGTTGTTTTTTCATTTTTGTTTAGTTTGTCAAGGAGTATGTATTGTTTTGCTATAGGGATAAGTGTTGGTCTTTTTTTTTGCGAAGTTTTAGTTTTTCATGTCGATATTACTGATGATACATTTTTTGTAGATTGGGCGTACGAGAGAGGGGATGATTAATTTGTGATCTGTTCGGGTGGCAATGTACGGGCTGATATGATGAGGACATGTGAAGCGAGATTTTTTCTGGGAGAAGTAAATGGGACGATTGGTGGGAAGGAGCTTCTGCCAGCACGAACGTACTTCGAGAGGTTGGGTACACCTGTAGCCTGAAACTGTATGGTTGAATTGCTACGAAGGAGGCAGACGGGCAGGGTCCTGAAAACTGGAGCTTTGGGAAAGCGGAATGGTAATTAGTGGCACGACTTGCGAAATGGTCGGGACCGATTTTCGTTTTCCAGCAACACTCGCAGGCTCACCTGTTATGACATTGTCGCGGAATACGTTGTATTGGCCAGAATTATCTCTGAGGGTATTACCTGTTCATAATTTAACGTATTGAAATGACACACTCAATACAGAACTTTTGCAGTCTTTGAACGTATTAATAGAGTCCCAGCAAGGGGGAATCTCGGTGGAACAAATGTGGCAGCATGAGCACCATTTCCGGTAACAACAGGAGCACAACGTACACTACTGGCCATTAAAATTGCTAAACCACGAAGATGATGTGCTACAGATGCGAAATTTAACCGACAGGAAGAAGATGCTGTGATATGCAAATGATTAGCTTTTCAGAGCATTCACACAAGGTTGGCGCCGGTGACGACACCTACAACTTGCTGACATGAGGAAAGCTTTCAACCGATTTCTCATACACAAACAACAGTTGACCGGCGTTGCCTGGTGAAACGTTGTTGTGATGCCTCGTGTAAGGAGGAGAAATGCGTACCATCACGTTTCCGACTTTGATACAGGTGGGATTGTAGCCTATCGCGATTGCGATTTATCGTATAGTGACATTGCTGCTCGCGTTGGTCAAGATACAATGACTGTTAGCACAATATGGAATCGATGGGTTCAGACCAGTAATACGGAACGCCGTGCTAGATCCAACGACCTCGTATCACTAGCAGTCGAGATTACAGGCATCTTATCCGCATGGCTGCAACGGATAGTGCAGCAACGTCTCGATCCCTGAGTCAACAGATGGGGACGTTTGCAAGACAGCAACCATCTGTACTAACAGTTCGACGACGTTTGCAGAGCATGGACTATCAGCTCGGAGACCATGGCTGCGGCTACCCTTGAAGCTGCATCACAGGAGCGCCTGCGATGGTGTACTCAACTACGAACCTGGGTGCACGAATGGCAAAACGTCATTTTTTCGGATGAATCCAGGTTCTTTTTACAGCATCATGATGGCCGCATCCGTGTTTGGCGACATCGTGGTGAACGCACATTGGAAGATTGTATTCGTCATCGCCATACTGGCGTATCACCCGGCGTGATGGTATGGGATGCCATTGGTTACACGTCTCGGTCACCTCTTGTTCACACTGACGACACTTTGAAAAGTGGACGTTACATTTGAGATGTGTTACGACCTGTGGCTCTACCCTTCATTCGATTCGTGCTAAACCCTACATTTCAGCAGGATAATGCACGACCGCATGTTGCAAGTCCTGTACGGGCCTTTCTGGATACAGTAAATGTTCGACTGCTGCCCTGGCCAGCACATTCTGCAGATCTCTCACCAACTGCAAACGTCTGGTCAATGGTGGCCGAGCAACTGGCTCGTCACAATACGCCAGTCACTACTCTTGATGAACTGTGGTATCGTCTTGAAGCTGCATGGGCAGCTGTACCTGTACACGCCATCGAAGCTCTATTTGACTCAATGCCCAGGCGTACCAAGGCTGTTATTACGGCCAGAGTTGGTTGTTCTGGGTGAAGATTTCTCAGGATCTATGCACCCAAATTGCGTGAAAATGTAATCACATGGCAGTTCTAGTATAATATATTTGTCCAATGAATATCCGTTTATCATCTGAATTTCTTCTTGGTGTAGCAATTTTAATGGCCAGTAGTGTATTAGTATCAGCCAGAAATTGTGGAGTGTTTCTAACAGCCTTTTGCGTACTGTATTTCTGGATAAGACACATGAGCGCACAGGGTGATGACATGCCAACACACCAGTTACCAGTAGAATGTTTGACCAGCACTGGTCGAGGAAACAGTTAGTTTAAAGATGTATGAGGGTGTAATAAGGGATACATGCTAGTAGTAAAATATGAATGGAAGTTTTGTATGGTGAATTCGGGAGATTGTTCTCCATGTGTAAATCATTAGAGTTAAGGTAGTTGAATGGGTGCACGATGTTAAAGAGTCGGGACCAGTCTTATCGGAAGGGAGGAAGTATGCTACGCCAAAAATAAGTACAGTCGTGGAGTTGGGGAATTCTTATAAATCTCGCGCAGTTATGGCTAGTAGGCAGTCATTAAGGGACCGACTGGCACATCGGATGAGAGATGCGGGCAAAATTGATATTTTGAAAAAGATTTTGCGAGACAGGTTTACGACACCTCTCGCATCCTAGAAGATTCAGCACGGCGGGCACTGTATACAAATGTGAAGCAATCAGGCCAGCACAGTGCACCGACGTGATATGAAGAACCTATACGTTGCAGTTACAACAGCGCCTAATGACATGTGTGTACGGTCCGAAGCGGGCTGAGGAAAACTTACGTTGTAATTGCCAAAGAGCACTTCACTTGTCGTTTCCAGAGGAACTACGTCAGAGGTGTAGGGAAAAGACGTATAAATAATCGAGCCCGGAGGCTCAAAGAGGCAGTCGTGTCACCATTTTGTGTACATCTAGAACCAGAGATAATGACGGTTCTTTAAATTACAGGCCAACAACGACGGCCGTTTGGTGAACGTCCGCAGAGCTGGGCAACCGGCATTCGCGTTGCCGATGACCGTCGCACGCTGCGCGGCGCCATCGCCGAGGGTAATCCCAAAAGTAAGGTCTCCTATTTTTTTGAAAGTACAGATCTCTGTTTGTGTGGCAGTTGGTCACACTGTGTGTAAACATGCGCACGCCGCGCTGAGGCGCTCAATCTTGGCTTGGCAGCCGTTGAGAATGGAGCTTCTAACAACCCTACCACAACAAAGGTCAAAAATTAATTATGATTGTAGTGTTGCTCACGCTGCTACATATTGCATTTTCGGGCAACAACAAAGTTATATTATGTGGAAGGTGTCATTAGAGCACAGTTAATAAAGTCATTTCTTGAAATAATGGATAAGCTAGGCACTCATCTTTTCGTGTTTCCCACGCTGGTCTCGTTGTGAACTCATGGCTCAATCGTCGAAAATCTAGGTAGTGATGATTCCAAGCTCGGATGCAAAGAGGCCTGGGTGTTTTTCTGCGATATTCAAAAGTTTTATAGATGTGTTTCATAAACAATTGTTGAAGATTAAACTTTTGCGAGTTAGGACAATGGTGACGTAAAAAGTAATCAGCACTCCGAATTTAAGTTACACTTCTTTTTTATTACTTTTGTTTGACTATCACGTAACTCGTTCCAAAACATCACTTCACAATATAAAACATACCTGAAAATACCTTCCTCACTGTTAAAGTTCACATTTCATAAACTGACTACAATATGCGTCTTTTTAACATGACGACCAAAGCTTGACTCTCCAATAACCGCTTACGCGCCCAAAAATCAGAGTTACAAGTACGTCAATGATCATAGTGACGAAAGAAAGAATACACATAAGAATAATATCATTGCAATATGTACATATCGATGTATCGAAGTACCTCTACGTTAATGAAATCAAATCTGAATGTTGTCACAGAAATATGTTAACTATTTTACAGAAACACAGTAGAATATTGCTGGTATCGAGAGGTTGAGGTGAGGTGCCGTAATGGTTACGTAATTCAAGTACCGTTACAAGCTCCCGTTGGATGTTACCGCCACGTGCGAATTGCGCGCAATTATTCGGTTTTTGAACGCAAAGGGCACTGCTCCAATTGAAATCCAACGCCAATTGACGGAAGTGTATGGTGAGTTGTGCATGGATGTCAAAAATGTTCGTAAGTGGTGTAGAGAGTTTGTAGTCTGCTGGTAAATTCGTGACAACCGTTTTTTGGGATCGGAAAGGGGTATTGTTGGTCGACTTTATGCCCACTTGGACGACAATTAACGCTGACAGATACTGTGAGACTGAAAAAACTCAAACAGGCAATTCAGAACCGGAGAAGAGAAATGTTGAGCAAGGGCGTATACATTCTCCATGACAACGCTCGCCCATACATCGCTCGGCAAACCGTTGCTATCCTGCAACAGTTTCAGTGGAACATAATCACCCACCCATTCTATAGACCTGACTTGTCGCCCAGTGACTATCACCCGTTCCTTGGGTTAAAAAAACGTTTGGCCGGAAAGCGATTCAGCTCCGACGACGAGGTGAAAGGAGAGGTTCATAAGTTCCTGAACAGCCTGGCGGCGAGCTGGTATGACATGGGCATGCAAAAACTGCCACAGCGTCTACAAAAATGCATCGACAGAAATGGTGATTATGTCGAAAAATAGCTAAATGTTCAAGCTGTAAACTGATGTAAACCATTGTAGAAATAAACAGGTCTATGTACATATAAAAAATAGGAGACCTTACTTTTGGCATTACCCTCGTACCTTTGATGTAATAAAGACAATGACACACCTGCCTGTGTCCTCTGCACATTTCGGCGTGAGTCATCCCTCTGTCCCAAACAATATCTCTCAGTCGTTTTGACGTATTACAACCCCTGAGCTCGGGAGGCTGTAACACTTTGGCTAACCCATTGTTCAGAATCATATAATTTCTTTTAAATTTCCTAATTTAATCTCATAGTTAAGCTTGATCACACAACAAATGTAAATTTTAATGAGGAAACAACATGAAGCGCTCTTATGACCCTT
This sequence comes from Schistocerca americana, assembly GCF_021461395.2. Taxonomy (NCBI): domain Eukaryota; kingdom Metazoa; phylum Arthropoda; class Insecta; order Orthoptera; family Acrididae; genus Schistocerca; species Schistocerca americana. The sequence continues at coordinate 101,031,842 of NC_060123.1, read as the reverse complement.
AATGCAGTGAACTAAGTCACTGTAAATTAATTTTCAGTTATTGGTGTATCTATTTCTTGCTTTTATTCGAAAAATTATTCCCATTCTTGGACTGGTGTATGCCTGAAACTAGAAGCTTACGCTTCCAAAACTTCGCCAGTTTTAATCTCATCATATTTTGAGACAATTAAGGTTCTAAATGCGGTTAAACAACTATTCTCCGCAACTGCTAAAACCACTACAAGTTGATCATAAGTAAAGTTTTCCACCACAAAACTGCAAAAAAGTATTTATCTATATGGGTCCACAGTTCCAGTTGCTCCTGCTAGCTGCCATGACACTCGCAGCACTGTACTCACTTTCGAATGGAAATTCGAAAATTCGAAATGATGGGTGGTGGGGAATTCAAAAATCAGCGGAAAACTCAAAGTACATCAATTGTCACACATATAAGGTGGCAGGAAATTTTAAGAAATTGTGGATATTTAAAAATGAAATATGAAGGATGATGTGAAATTCAAAAAAAGGTAAGATATTCTAACAAATTTTAACACGTCGTTGATGGGAAGTTCAAAAAAAAATAGTGCAATATTTAAAAATCTAACTAACTCTACTGTGCCTTATGCCGCTTTCCCCTCCCACCTCTTCTCAGTCAGTCACAGCAAAGTACTGACAGAAAACCTCTAATTAGAATAAAATAAATTTAAAAAATCAGACTGTCCTGGTTCTGCTTTATACCCCTTCCCTTATCACCTGCCAGTCACTTTTTATTTTTGGGGGTCATCAGTCTTCTGACTGGTTTGATGCGGCCCGCCAAGAATTCCTTTCCTGTGCTAACCTCTTCATCTCAGAGTAGCACTTGCAACTTACGTCCTCTAATATTTGCTGGATGTATTCCAATCTGTGTCTTCGTCTACAGTTTTTGCCCTCTACACTTCCCTCCAGAACCATTGAAGTCATTCCCTGATGCCTTAACAATGTCCTATCATCCTGTCCCTTCTCCTTATTAGTGTTTTCCACATATTCCTTTCCTCCCCGTTTCTTCACAGAATTTCCTCATTCTTACCTTAGCAGTCCACCACATTTCAAATGCTTCGATTCTCTTCTGTTCCGATTTTCCCACAGTCCATATTTCACTGCCATATAATGCTGTACTCCAGAAGTACGTTCTCAGAAATTTTTTCCTCATATTAAGGCGTATGTTTGATACTAGTAATCTTCTCTTGGCCACGAATGTCCTTTCTGCCATTTTGCTAGTCTGCTTTTGATGTTCTCTATCAATCCTGATGTTAAGTCTCTTGTTGTTCTCATTTTTGCTACTTCTCATTACTTTGGTCTTTCTTCAATTTACTCTCAATCCATATTCTACACTCACTAGTTTGTTCATTCCGCTCAGCAGATGATGTAACTCTTCTTCACTTTCACTCAGGATAGCAATGTTATTAGCGAATCGTATCATTGACATCCTTTCACCTTGAATTTTAATTTCACTCCTGACCCTTCCTTTTATTTCCATCATTGCTTCCTCGATGTACAGATGCAACAGTAAGGGGGAAATACTACATTCGTGCCTTACAGCCTTCTTAATCCGAGCACTTCGTTCTTGGTCGTCCATTCTTATTATTCCTTCTTGGTTCTTGTACATATTGTATACTAGCTGCCTCTCCCTATAGCTTTTTCTCAGAATGTCAAACATCTTGCACCATTTTACGTTGTGGAACGCTTTTTCCATGTTATGAACGTTTCTGGATTTTTCTTTAGTCTAGCTTCCATTATCAACCGCAACGTCAGAATTGCCTCTCATGCCTTTACCTTTTCTAGAACCAAACTGATCGTCATCTAGCACATCCTCAATTCTTCTGTACATTATTCTTGTCAGCAACCTGGAATGTCTCTACAGTTAAACTAATTGTGCGATAATTCTCACACTTGTCAGCTCTTGCAGTCTTCTGAATTGTGTGGATAATGTTTCCCGAAAGTCAGATGGTACGTCGCCAGACTCATACTTTCTACACACCATCCTCGATAGTTGTTCTGTTGCTAATTCCCCCAATGGTTTTGGAAATTCTGAGGGAATGTTATCTATCCCTTCTGCCTTATTTTATCTTAAGTCCTCCGAAGTTCCCTTAAAACCTGATTCTAATAATCTATCCCCTAGCTCTTCTAAATCGACTCCTGTTTCCTCTTCTGTCACATCGTACAAATCTTCCCCCTCACTGAGGCTTTCAGTGTATTCTTTCCACCTATTTGCTCTCTCCTCTGCATTTAGCAGTGGAATTCCCGTTGCACTCTTAATGTGACCACCCATGCTTTTAATGTCACGAAGGTTGTTTCGACGTTCCTGTATGACGAGTCTGTCCTTCCGACAATCATTTATTTTTCCATTTCTTCACATTTTTCATGCAGCCATTTCGTCTTAGCTTCCCTGCACTTCCTATTTATTTATTCCTCAGCGATTTGTATTTCTGTGTTCCTGAGTTTCAGTGAACATTTTTGTACTTCCTCCTCTCATCGATCAAATTAAGTATTTCTTCTGTTACCCATGCATGGTTTCTTCGCAGCTACCTTCTTTTTACCTATGTTTTTCTTTCCAACTTCTGTGATGGCCCCTTTTAGAGGTATCCATTCCTCTTCAAGTACACTGCCTCCTGAACTATTCCTTATTGTTGTATCTATAGCCTTAGACACTTCTTTGCGTATAGATTCTTCCTGACTAATGTCTTACACTTCGACCTATTCTTCATCACTACTATATTGTGATCTGAGTCTAAATCTGCTCCTGGGTATGCCTTACAATCCATTATCTAGTTTCGGAATTTCTGTCTGACCAAGACGTATTATAACTGAAATCTTCCCGTATCACGCGGCCTTTTCCAGATATATCTACTCGTCTTGTGATTCTTGAACAGAGCATTTGCTATTACTAGCTGAAACTCACTCTTTCACTCTCACTTTTCTTGTCCCAAGCCCACATTCTGCTGCAACCTTTTCTTCTACTCCTTTTCCTACATCTGCATTCCAGTCTCCCATGAATATTACAGTTTGGTCTTCTTCTATGTATTGTATTACTCTTAATTTATCCTTATACACTTTCTCTGTCTCTTTAGCTTGCGACGTCGGCGTATATGCCTGAAATATCATTATCGATGTTAGTTTGCTGTCGCTTCTGATAAGAGCAACCCTATCACTGGACTGTTCAGAGTAACAGTTCATAACGAATCCTACTCCAGTTATACCATTTTCTGCTGCTGAACATGTCACCCTACATTCATCTGACCAGAAATCTTTGACTTCTTTCCATTTCACTTCACTGATCCCTACTTTATCTAGATTGATTTTCTAGTTTCCCTGCCGCGTTCAAGCTTCGCTTGTGACATTACACGCCCCGATTCGTAGAACTTTATCCTTTCGATGATTATTCAATCTTTTTCTCATTGTCACCTCCCCCTCTGCAGTCCCCTCCTGGAGATTCGAATGGGGGCTATTCCGGAATCTTTTGCCAATGGAGAGATTATCATGACGGTTTTCAATTACAGGCCACACGTCCAGTGGATACACGTTACATGTCTTTAATGCAGTGGTTTCCATTGCCTTCTGCATCCTCATGCCGTTGATCACTGCTGGTTCTTCCACCTTTAGGGGCAGTTTCCTACCCCTGGGAAAAGAGAGCACTGAACCTCTGTCCGCTCCTCCGCCCTATTTTGACAAGGCTGTTTGCAAAACGAGGGTGTTTTCTTATGCCGGAAGTCTTCGGCCGCCAATGCTGAATATTAATCAAAATTTAAGTAGTGGAGAGGTTCGAACTCGGGACCGAGGACGTTCTGATTACCAATCAAAGACACTACCCCCATTTTTTTTAAATTTACTTATGAATCCATTGACTAAAACGCAGATATGTTTACAATATTTGATAGCAGTGATTTATAAAGTTATGCAGATTTTAGTTTCATTATAGAGCACTATATTTTGATATGGCTTCTAGTAAAGTAAAATCAAGTTAATGTATTAAATACAATATGTTATTAAAATAAATTGTTGCTGTTTGTTTTGCGAAATTAAAACAAGTAGAATCAAGCTAAGATTCTTCAGAATCAGATGAGAAAAAAGTAGATACGTCGCTTCTCTGTATTCATTTCTCTGCCATTGGCTCTGTATCGCGTGGCCACGGTTTTCCTCTTTGGTCGCTTTTCGGCTTTTTTTTCTCTACCACTTTTTTTTCTCCCCTGGACAGGAAAAGAGAAACTACAGAAAGAAATCTACTTTCCACCGACACTCGTGTCCTAACAAAAATAAAATAAATAAATAAATAAAAATAAAAAATAGCAAATGCACCTCTTGAGGCGTTGACGGCTATCTACGCCTATCCCAAAACAACTAACCTATTAGTATAAGGGTATAGGAAAGGAAGAGAGTAGGGGGGAAGAACATCTAGAGTAGCGATGAAAATGAAAGTGATGTGTAGGGGCTTTTGTTTTTATTTTATAGTTTATTCAATTGCTTTTTTTTTAGTTTTTGTACCTATATTTTTATTTTCTGTTCTTCATTTATTTTTTATTTTTTTTATTTTTTATTACTTATTTATTTGTTTTATTCATTTAGTCTGTGTACCAGAATCCCAAAAGTCGCTAGCGTCTTCCGATGGGTGGAACATCCAAACGTGTCTTCTCGAAATTTTAATGGATATTCCGTTTGTAATGCGTTCAGAACACGATGTCAGCAAAAAGGCATCGGCATCTTACGGCTTGGACTTTCCAGCTGGAAGGCGGGTCATGAAAGGCGCTCCGTAGAAAATTGGAAAAGAACTACTTGCATCTGGGGTTGTTAACAAGTGCACAGTGTCGATTGTTAAGGTCTCTCCATTAACCTAGTTCGGATTTCTCGTCGTGGCCAAAAAGGTAGCGGACTGTATTATCGCGTATCCAATTCACAGTGTTAGTTTTTGTTACAGGATAATGAATCACATCCGGAATAAAAGTGTCAGGAAAGTGATCTTAGCAGGTGTCTGTCGGTTAAGGAAAGCCAAGATACGCTGCGCGAGCATCGAGATGCCAGACGACGAACAACACGAGAATTGATGAGCGTCCCTGTCCTCTACACCATAGAGAACACAGAGGGGTGAGTCAGCGAGGCGGATGCGGTGTAAACGAAACTGGCTGACCTGTTTGCCATCGACGGTGATATACCAGGTGGACTGAACGCTGGTGTCGAGATAACCACCATGGACTGTCTGATAAAATGACGGGCTGACAGGGAGACTGGCGCATATCCATGCAAAAGCAGTCTGGTCAGGCTCATAGGGGGGTTGAGGGGGGTGGGGGCGGGGGGTGGAGGGGTTGCGTTTTTTGGGGAAGAGCCCAAACAGTGAGGTCATCGGTCTCATGGGATTAGGGAAGGATGGGGAAGGAAGTCGGCCATGTCCTTTCAAAGGAACCATCCCAGCATTTGCCTGAAGCGATTTAAGGAAATCACAGAAAACCTAAATCAGGATGGCCGGACACGGTATTGAACCGTCGTCCTCCCGAATGCGAGTCCAGTGTGCTAACCACTGCGCCACTTCGCTCGGTGCTCGTCGGGCAGCGATGCCAGACTTTAATTTGGAAGCTAACAAAAAGTGCTGTAACTCTGTCTGGCACCTGGAATAAGCCCACTCCACTACGCTCCCGTGGGAGGGCAAGCGAGGAATATTGAACTTTAAATAACATCCTAGTACAGACAAAGGATCCTGTTGCCATCAACATACGACGTGCGAGGGTAATCGGGACGGGAAACACATGCCTCACATGGGAGATACGTGAGGTGTGGCAAACATTCACGTACTGCGCACTCTGCACAATGTCGAAAAATCTAAGTTCGTGGTCCACAAGGCCAGTCCTGATCGTTCGGAGGAGACGTCTACTGTTGGTTGCCGCTGAACGACGGAGGTGATTCATAAAATCAATGCCAAAACAGCGGACGCTGGTGACCACACTTAGAGGAGTGACATATCTCTCATGCAGACCCTCACCAATGACCAGAACCTTCGATCTGGAAATGTTAAGAGAACTGCCCGATGCCTCCCAATATGTCACCACCCAAGTCAGAGCCGCGTGAACATCGTCTTCTTTGCGGAGGTAGAGGACTAGATCGTCAGCATAGGCTGTATAACGGAAGCGGTGCCCATGCAAAGTCAAGCCCACCAGACGTTGGTGAAGTCCCTGGAGAAGGGGCTCTCGTGCCAAGGCATACAGTATCGTGGAAAGTGGGCAACCCTGTCGGACAGAGCGCTCGATCTCTAGAGGTGCGGTGAAGCGACCATTACAGAATATTCTTGAAGTCGCGCCGCTCAGAAGTCGCATTACCACTGTTACTATACGAGCCGGAAAACCCATGTGATGGACTGATTTCAGAAAGGTATCGTCGACACGATCGAATGTTTGACTGAAGTCAAGCGATGCTAATGCACCAGGTAAATGTTTCGACCACGCGAGCGCGATCATGTCCCTGTAATGGCAAAGGGCCTTAGGGATGATGTCACCGCTCAGCGAAGTCCGAAGGAGAGAGGTGACGTATCTTTCTGCCTTCTTGAGTCGTGAGGTCAACAAACGGGTAAAAATTTTCTGGTCACTGTTGAGTAGAATGATGGGACGGTAATCACAGATCCGTAAACGCCCATGTGTCTTAGGGGCCAGGATGATAACCCCATCAAGGAAGGTGGCTGGGATCATCGTTGTGGGTGACATCAGTTTACGACAGATGGACGTCAAATTATGTACCAAAAGACATCTAAAACACTTGTAAAATTCGAGGGGGAGGCCGTCAGGTCGATTGGACTTGGTGGCAGCTCCTACCTTGATAGCATCTAGGACTTCATCGGAGGTCACTTGTTCCTGAAGTTCTTGAGCCACATCCTCTGGAATGGTGATGGGAATCAGTGCTGCTACCTCCTCAATTAAGGTCAGGGGTGTGGGATGGCAGCGTACAGCCACTAGAAGTGAGAACAGAAAGCATGATCAATGACGCATTGCCTAGTGTATCGTCGTCCTTCCGCATCGCTGAGGTCGTGAATGAGATCTCGACGGAGACGCCGGCGTTCTGTGAGGATGTGGTACAACGATGGTGTTTTGTAAGGCATATTGTCATGGGTGCAGGATCTAACAAGAGCCCCTTGCAAGCGTCGTCGCATGAGTGAAGTGATCTGTGCTTTAGCACGATGTACTATCATCTGACAGACGGGAGAGAATGCCATCGAAGTGCAGTCACGAAGCACTGCATAATAAAAGTCCATTGTGCTCGCTTGCCAGGCTTTGAAGTCCTTGCCGTATCCCATCAGTAGGCTAGCCACCAGGATAAGGTGGATGTGTATGTGGGGCGACTTCGACTACAAAGAGCGCAAACATCCTCAAAGATCCGTCGGCAATCGGGGACAGTCAGGTGGGAAATGTTTAATTTCTAAAGGCCGCGGCTGTGTAACACGTGTTGGCGGGTGAGGACGATATGGCAGATGTAGGCGTCGTGCTCAGAGAAAGCCAGAGGCTATACTTCGGCATGTCGAGTGTCAGCAGCAAGGGAATGTGTGAGATATAGACGGTCGAGGTGACCGGACGATTGCACCGTATAGTATGTGAAACTTGTGCTGGTGCCATGAATCTTTGTCCCTCTGTCAACAAGCTGAAGTCTGTCGATGATGACGGAGAGGGCCGCACATGGGGAATGACGTGGAAGTTGGTCTTCAGGCCTTTGTGTTGAGTTGAAATCGCCACTGAGGACCATTTCATCCAGGGGACCCCCAAAAAGTGGCGTCACCTCAACAGTAGAGAAAGTGTGTCGGTCACGACGTCGACTGGAGCCTGACGGTGCATTTACATTAAGGATGGGGACGCCGAACAGCGTTAGGAAGGCAAACTACATCTTCAGCCAGGAGTCCAGAACGGAGGAGGATGGCGACTCCATTACCGTTGTCAGAAGCATGGGAGATGTGTGCAGTGTAGCCAGTGGGGATGTAGAAAGCAGCGACGATCACTTCTTGGAGGAGGGCAATGTCGACATCAGCAGCATAAATGGTCTCTCGGAACAATGTCAGTTTGCGGGAAGCCCGAACGCTGGACAGGTTCATTGTCACGATGTGGTAGTGTTGTGGGTGTGCTCCCACCATGGGCACAGATGTTCCGGTAGAGATGTCCAGCTGGTGTGTAACATTCGGCGCAGTAATTGTAGGCGCAATCACTGGGTGGAAGATGGGTCAGGCACCTCCGATGGGCACTGCCTGACGGAGGGGGGGAAGGAGGGGGCACCACCTCGATCTGCTCCATCGTCGACATCATCAGTCCAGGGGACTGGAACAGGTGGCAAGCGACTGTCGCACCCTTCGAGGACGAGTTGTGCTGTTGCTGCTGTAGTGGGTTCCAGGGACTCTTCCTCCATGGGATTCATCATTGTCGGGTGAGATTGTTCCTCAGATGGGACATCAGGAGCGGCCACTCCTGTCTTCAGGGCGCTCGAAGGCAGATCACTGGCTTGTATCCGCACCACTGCCTGTGATGCCACATGAAGAAGTGTCGTCGGATGGTGCTTGACGCTTCTTCTTCCGTTTTTGGGGCGACCGCTGCTTTCGGAGGTGCTGTTCTGTATCAGAATGTGGACGTTCAATGTCTGAGGTTGTTCCCATCTGAAAAAAAGCAGAGGTAGGCACTGCACTCGCATCGATGTCCATGGCAGCGGGCGGGCTGGTCATCGAATTACAGCGAATTGGTGGTCTCATAGCCGTCGGAGGATATGGTACTGGTGAGGCTGGAGCAGGAAATTTCCAATGGGCAGTGCTGGGGAGAAGAACAGGCGCTTCCTGAAGTGACGCATTGGGGTTGCGTACGGCTGTGGCGTACCTGTCTGGTAAAGAAGTGACTGTCGCTTTGGAAGCTGAGTCACTGTTCGGGACCTGGAGCAAACGTCGGCGGAGGTAGTCTGACCGAACATGGCCCTCTTGTTCGCAACCGACACACATCCGCGGCTGGCCATCATACATAACGATGGTTCACACGCCACCTATCAGCAGAGAGGATGATACATGTTTGGAGAGTTCGATTTTCATTTGGCGGACACCATTCAACTCGTGGTATGTCGTGAACGTCTGCCATTTTTCCGCGATGTGCCCCACGACATTGCAGTAGGGCCGGAAAGCTTCGACGACAACGTGTTGTAGCACTTCGAAAGGGAGCTCGAAGACCCGAATTGTTCGTAGACCGAAACCAGGGTGATCTACCGTTACCTCTCCAATATTCCCGTGAGAATGCTTGAACTTGAGTCCGTGTGAGTGCTGTGGAACTACCTCAGCACATGAAACTTCCTGGCAGATTAAAACTGTGTGCCGGACCGAGACTCGACCTCGGGATCTTTGCCTTTCGCGGGCTAGTGCTCTACCAACTGAGCTACCCAAGCACGACTCGCGCCCCGTCCTCACAGCTTCACTTCTGCCAGTACCTCGTCTCCTACCTTCCAAACTTTACAGAAGCTCTCCTGCGAACCTTGCAGAACTAGCACTCCTGAAAGAAATGATATTACGGAGACATGGCTTAGCCACAGCCTGGGGGATGTTTCCAGAATGAGATTTTAACTCTGCAGCGGAGTGTGCGCTGATATGAAACTTCCTGGCAGATTAAAACTGTGTGCCGGACCGAGACTCGAACTCCGGACCTTTGCCTTTCGCGGGCAAGTGCTCTACCAACTGAGCTTCTGGTACCTCAGCACATGTTTCCTCCTTCGCCATTTTAATACAGACTATACTGCCAATGATAGAGAAGTGAATACCTTTCACTTCCTGAGGTTCCAGCCTTAGTTCTTCGCGAATGAATTGCTCTATTTCATAAGCGCGTGGTCGTGCATGTTCGGTATGGAATGTTACTTTTAAGTGTCGCTCGGCGGTAACAGTGTGCCATGAGGTGCAGCAGTAACGGACGCAACACAACACGAAATATCACGACGCGGAAGTAATAAACAACGGCGGCGCGCTGTCCGGTGCGCTGTCTGGTGCGCGACCACGGCCGAAAGCCGACTGGCCCCCAGACCATGAGTGCAATCTCAGCCAATCATCGTCCACTATCACAATTGCGGTATTTCCGCCATCCTAGATTTTTCATTGATTGTTTCTTTCTTAATACAGCCAATCATAGTGCAGTATTAAAAAAGAAATAATCAATGAAAAATCAAAGATGGTGGAAATGGCCCAATTGTGTTTGTGGGAGAACCATGTCGTCCTTCCTCCATCTGTACCAATCACATTGCACTACTCCTTACCTCCGATCATCATCCAACATTAAAAACCCACGGTTACAGTAATAGTGCAACTGCGTTCATGAAAACTTAAAAATCGCGTCCTCCATCTCCTATAATTGCCAATAACATAGCTCCAGACAATCATGGCGTCGCATTACAAAATCGAAGGTGGTTGAAATCTAATTACATTAGTGGAAAACCAGAAACCATGTCCTCCTTCCAGTGTCACTCCTAGGGGAGTGCTTAAAAATGATATCAAATTACAATATTTCCAAAGTAATCTTTCACTTCCCCTTCTCCCTGTCTCCAACCAATCAGAGCTTAGTATTAAAATGATTTGCCAGGTACAGTATGTAGTAAAAAGTACTTACCCTCCACTTGAAAATAAAAGATATTTGTTATTTTCTCCCTTCAACATCTACCCAGTACTGAAAATTCAAGTTGATGGAAATAAACCAATTGCTCTTTATATCCTACACCCCCTTCTACGTCCAACAGGGGAGTAGTATTTGAACAATGTGTAAAAATGATGTCAAATTACGTTACTTCTGACCCAATCAGAGCCTTGTATGAAAATCATGCAACAGATACGCAGCGAAACATTACATAACCTCCACTTGGAAGTCAAATATATGCATTACTTACCCTGAAAGATGCTCATTACTTCGGAAAGACGCAAAATAATACTATTATTATTAAGACAGTGTTGTCGATTTACAGCACGTGAAAGTCAAAGACAATCGTATAAACAATCACATTTCTTGTGTAATGTTAAAAACTAATCCAAGATCATAAGTTTGCATCATGTACGATAAATTCCGTCTTTGTGTGTCAAATTCCGTGCTCGTTACAAACATGTAACTTCTCTGCACTAAATGTAAGTGTACCCTTCCGCGCTCATTGTCACAGTCAATGCAATCCTTCTGGGTGTGTGACCGCCTTTTTAATGTGCAAAACTTTCGACGTTTCAGCCACTATTGTAAGTCGCCTTCCTCAGGATTTTTATTGTGCTGTATTTCTTATGGTAAATACTATACTACACTTCTTAAACACATCTCTCAGTCAAAGTAATATTTCTCTCTGTATTTTTTATGTCGGCAATATCGCACACACCTGTGATCCTTCTCACAGAAAATAATCATTCTCTCTCTCTCTCTCTCTCTCTCTCTCTCTCTCTCTCTCTCCCTCTCTTTCTCTCACACACACGTGCATCTATATTTCATACGTCAAATACTCCCTACAGACATCTCTAGTAATCATTTTTTGTCTTGAACACATACCCTCAAAAACCACCAAATTACCTTATTATTACAATAAATTACTGATGGAAAGAAAGGAAAAACAAGTAATAAATGTATAAAAAGTATTAATTTTACTGTATAACGATTTTCGCATGGAACTTTCACAATGTATACTGTGGAAGTACATGAATTTAATGTACATTCCACTTCGCTTTCCACATTTTTTGCAGTATCGTCTATCGCAGATAGTAGTTTCTTGCAATTTGAGTAGATAGTTGAAATAACTCCAAGACATAACGAGTTTTTCATTCCTGAATCTACATTACCGAAATCGAAACCGCACTGAATAGTATTTTCCGGGCTGTCCACAGCTTATGTGTACAGCTGCATTGTGGTGTGAGCCAGACGTTTCATTAGTTTGACACTAGGGAAGAAATCTTCCTTAAAACGTATCCTCGAAATGATACTGAGCAGCTTCAGGGCGTTCTTTCAACTACCGATTGAATTAGTCACAAAGAGAACAGCAATGTGGGTGTATAAATATAATAAATATCTTCCATGTGTGCAATGTCGACTGATTGGGACTGAATTATAAGATACCCTGATATAAAAATGGGTCAGAAGAATTTCTTCCTATAATTCAGTGCAACTTCATGTACCTTGGTGTCCATTACACGGATATAAGGACGTTATTCTCTTTCACACTGCATCCTGCCATCTTTAAAATTAACATTTTTCCGAAAGGGTGGGGGGTACTAATTTTAAGGATTAGAAAAATGTGATGTGAGATGCAGACACTCACAAAATTGGTACCACTGACGCTGTTTAGTGTGGAGAACAGTCATCCAATTTAGATATACAAGGTAATTCTGATCAAAAAGGACATTACAGTTCCTTACTCATAACGGTTGCATGTGTGACTACAAATTACAAGGGAGTAACCAGTGTATGAACTTTGAGATGGGCATTGGATGAAAACGGGTAGATATGTGGAAAAGTAAGATGATCATGCGTCAAATTATTTATCTAACCATCAGATGAGTCAAAACGTGAGAGAAACATTAAATTACACCACCATTTTAGCCACACGGATGAGCTGGCGAAGTCGCAAGGTCAGAATCAGAGCTTTCTCACCAGTGTTGGTAAATTCCATATTTATGAAACTACTCAAGAAATATTACTCAAAACGCGGTTCGTTCTCCATCGCATTAAATGTTCCACATAATGGAATAGCTTTCTACATCTACATCTACATCCATACTCCGCAAGCCACCTGACGGTGTGTGGCGGAGGGTACTTTGAGTACCTGTATCGGTTCTCCTTTCTATTCCAGTCTCGTATTGTTCGTGGAAAGAAAGATTGTCGGTATGCCTCTGTGTGGGATCTAATCTTTCTGATTTTATCCTCATGGTCTCTTCGCGAGATATACGTAGGAGGGAGCAATATACTGCTTGACTCCTCGGTGAAGGTATGTTCTCGAAACTTCAACAAAAGCCCGTACCGAGCTACTGAGCGTCTCTCCTGCAAAGTCTTCCACTGAAGTTTATCTATCATCTCTTTCGCGATTACTAAATGATCCTGTAACGAAGCGCGCTGCTCTCCGTTGGATCTTCTCCATCTCTTCTATCAATCCTATCTGGTACAGATCCCACACTGCTGAGCAATATTCAAGCAGTGGGCGAACAAGCGTACTGTAACCTACTTCCTTTGTTTTGGGATTGCATTTCCTTAGGATTCTTCTATTGTCTCTCAGTCTGGCATCTGCTTTACCGACGATCAACTTTGTATGATCATTCCATTTTAAATCATTCCTAATGCCTACTCCCAGATAATTTATGGAATTAACTGCTTCCAGTTGCTGACCTGCTATATTGTAGCTAAATGATAAAGGATATTTCTTTCTATGTATTCGTAGCACATTGCACTTGTCTACATTGAGATTCAATTGCCATTCCCTGCACCATGCGCCAATTCGTTGCAGATACTCCTGCATTTCAGTACCATTTTCCATTGTTACAACATCTCGATATAGTACATCATCATCCGCAAAAAGCCTCAGTGAACTTCCGATGTTTTCCACAAGGTCATTTATGTATATTGTGAATAGCAATGGTCCTACGACACTCCCCAGCGGCACACCTGAAATCACTGTTAATTCGGCAGACTTCTCTCCATTGAGAATGACATGCTGCGTTCTGTTATCTAGCAATCCAATCACACGATTGGTCTGATAGTCTATATGCTCTTAGTTTGTTCATTAAACGACTGTGGGGAACTGTATCAAACGCCTTGCGGAAGTCAAGAAACACGACATCTACCTGGGAACCCGTGTCTATGGCCCTCTGAGTGTCGTGGACGTATAGCGCGAGCTGGGTTTCACACGATCGTCTTTTTCGAATTCCATGCTGATTCCTACAGAGTAGATTTCTAGTCTCCAGAAAAGTCATTATACTAGAACATAATACGTGTTCCAAAATTCTACAACTGATCGGCGTTAGAGATATAGCTCTATAGTTCTGGACCTCCGTTCGAGGTCCCTTCTTGAAAACTGGGATGACCTGTGGCCTTTTCCAGTCCTTTGGAACGTTACGCTCTTCTAGAGACCTACGGCACACCGTGCAAGAAGGGGGGCAAGTTCCTTCGCGTACTCTGTGTAAAATCGAACTGGTATCCCATCAGGTCCAGCGGCCTTCCCTCTTTTGAGCGATTTCAATTGTTTCTCTATTCCTCTGTCGTCTATTTCGCTGTCTATCATTTTGTCATCTGTGCGACAATTTAGAGAGGGAACTACAGTGCAGTCTTCCTCTGTGAAACAGCTTTGGAAAAAGACATTTAGTATTTCGGCCTTTAGTCTGTCATCCTCTGTTTCAGAACCATTTTGGTCACAGAGTGTCTGGACATTATGTTTTGATCCACCTATCGCTTTGACGTAAGACCAAAATTTCTTAGCATTTTCTGCCAAGTCAGTACATAGAACCTTACTTTCGAATTTATTGAACGCCTCTCGCATAGCCCTCCTCACACTACATTTCGCTTCGCGTAATTTTTGTTTGTGTGCAAGGCTTTGGCTATGTTTATGTTTGCTGTGAAGTTCCCTTTGCTTCCGCAGCAGTTTTCTAACTCGGTTGTTGTACCACGGTGGCTCTTTTCCATCTCTTACGATCTTTCTTGGCACATACTCATCTAATGCATACTGTACGATGGTTTTGAACTTTGTCCACTGATCCTCAAGACTATCTGTACTTGAGACAAAACTTTTATGTTGAGCCGTCAAGTACTCTGAAATCTGCTTTTTGTCACTTTTGCTAAACAGACAAAAATCTTCCTACCTTTTTTTAATATTCCTATTTACGGCTGAAATCATCGATGCAGTAACCGCTTTCACTTGTAACCTCGTGATACCACCCACACATGACCGTGCAGCTGCACGCATGGTCGTGCTTCAAGGCGCGGGAACTAACTCCTCAGCTGCGCGAGCCTGTTTTCGTAATAATGTTATTAGTAGGCGAGAGATTGCTGGAGGTAATATCCTCCTATGAATAGTTGCAAGCAGACTACTACTCTTCACACATGAAATAACTTAAAACTGGTCTCAATGTGCGAAGTTTTTCAGACCGAAAGGTAACGTAGGCAATTTGGCACAGTGCAATATTATCAAAGAAAACAAAAGGAATTTGAATGAGGGTCCATTGCAAAGGACGTACGGAGACCTCTGGTATGAACAAAGTCTATGTGCCTGACCACGCGTTCCTTACGAAAATTAACTAACCAAATTGAAGAAAGCATAATAACGTTCTCCTCAGTGTTCTAAGAAGCGAATGAAATTCAGAATGAGATTTTCATTCTGCAGCGGAGTGTGCGCTTATATGAAACCTCCTGGCAGATTAAAACTGTGTGCCGGACCGAGACTCGAACTCGAGACCTTTGCCTTTCGCGGGCAAGTGCTCTACCATCTGAGCCACCTAAGCACGACTCAGGCTCCGACTGGGTGTGAGTCGTGCTTGGGTAGATCAGATGGTAGAGCACTTGTCCGCGAAAGGCAAAGGTCCCAAGTTCGAGTCTCGGTCCGGCACACAGTTTTAATCTGCCAGGAAGTTTACAACCGAATGAAATTATTTCTTGATACTTAAGCAGCACCTGAACTCAATAACCAGAATAAAGACAGCTTAAGCTATATTCCAAAGGAGCATCAAGTCTTAGCAAGGCACCGTCTGGATCCCAAATGCCGCTTTAAAATGGCGAGCAGAGGTCGTGGGTTCCACCGAGCGGTTTTTTTTTTTTTTTTAAGAAAGAGAAGGTAGGTGGGGCTGCACATCTCAAAATGCCCGTGCTATGCAACAGCGTTTCTCAGTCACCGTGTCGCGACGCTCCGATGTGTCGCGAATACATGTCGATGTGTAACAATATTTTTTATGTCTTCTAATGTTCTGCAGATAAAATGAGACACAAAGATTTATCGCCAAATCGTTTCTTAAAGTAGCCCAATTTGCAAAAAATCGCCTATTATCGCCGCGCGGAGTGGCCGCTCGGTTAGAGGCGCCATATCACGGTCTGCGTGGCCTCTCCCGCCGGACGTTCGAGTCCTCCCTCGGGCATTGGTGTACGTGTTGCTCGTAGCATAAGTTAAAGTTAGTTTAAAGTAGTGTGTAAATCTAGTGACCGATGACCTCAGCAGTTATGACCCCTAGAAATTCACACACACACGCACACACACACACCTGTTATCATAAGTGATTATGCACATAATAAAAATAAATAAATTTATTGTTTGTGCTTCAGGTGTTTGCTTTTTTGCATCTGGGGAAAGCAACACACGTAGGGGTGCCGCGAAAGCTGAAAACGTATTTTGGTGCGACGCAAAGTAAGTAAGGTTGGGGTTCAGAAATGGTTCAAATGGCTCTGAGCACTATGGGACTTAACATCTGAGGTCATCAGTCCCATAGAACTTAGAACTACTTAAACCTAACTAACCTAGGTACATCACACACATCCATGCCCAAGGCAGGATTCGAATCTGCGACCGCATCGGACGCGCGGTTCCAGACTGAAGCGCCTAGAACCGCTCCGCCACACCGGCCGGCTAAGGTTGGGGAACGCGACTATAGAGCACAGAGCGCAAAATGAAATAGCTTCTTCGCTTACCGGTAGATTCAAATGAGCATGCTCACAGATCCTAGTTAAACAAACACTGGCTGTGTAAATTGGAGAGAGTGAAGAAAGGAAGGTGGCTGACACAGGAAAATAAATATCAATTTGTGCCATACGTATCCGCTTCACACGGTAGAAGGACCCTGAAAGTTTATCGGTGCCGTTTAATGGTGGTCGTTAATTAGCATCAAAAAATCACAACGAAAATTGGCTTACTTAGCTAATTTTCCACTGAAGCACGCTCATTGGAACGCAGAAGGATGCAAGAGCTACCTAATGTAACTTTTTTGTTCTGAAACTGTGTATGAAAAATTTCGGGTCTAGACGTAACGTTGACTGGTAATCAAAACGTCGTGGATTCTGTCACAGACACTGATTAAATTCTGAATAAAAATCATCACCAATGGCGGTCACAGACTCCATGAACGAGGAGACATACTTCTTATCCCAGAAATCTTGTTAAAGAGGTCGAAATGCCAGACAGAGTTTCAGGACACCCCCTTGCCCTTGGGATGGGAATCTGCTCCACAAAGGCTCAATAGCATAAGGATGCAGAAGGAAATGGAAACAGCTACATTAAAAACATGTAGTGTGTTTTCACAGGACAGCTGGTCTGTGGTTGTAGAAGTGTCATGCAGATCTCTCCATCCCGGATTTCGAATTAGTCTTCTATTCGGATCTCTGGACGGGCACTGTCGATATACAGGGTAGTCCATTGGTAGTGACCGGGCCAAATATATCACGGAATAAGCATCAAACAAAAAACTACAAAGAACGAAACTCGTCTAGTTTGAAAGGGGAAACCAGATGGCGCTATGGTTGCCCCGCTAGATGGCGCTGCCATAGGACAAACGGATATAAACTGCGTTCTTTTTTAAAAATAGGAACCCCCATTTTTATTACATATTCGTGTAGTACGTAAAGAAATATGAATGTTTTAGTTGGACCACATTTTTCGCTTTGTGATAGATGGCGCTGTAATAGTCACAAACGTATAAGTATGTGGTATAACGTAACATTCCGCCAAAGCGGACGGTATTTGCTTCGTGATTCAATACCCGTGTTAAAATGGACCGTTTACCAATTGCAAAATAGGTCGATATCGTGTTGATGTATGGCTATTGTGATCAAAATGCTCAACAGGGGTGTGCTATATATGCTGCTCGGTATCCTGGACGACATCATGCAAGTGTCCGGACCGTTCGCCGGATAGTTACGTTATTTAAGGAAACAGGAAGTGTTCAGCCACATGTGAAACGACATGCAACAAATGATGACGCCCAAGTAGGTGTTTTAGCTGCTGTCGCGGCTAATCCGCACATCAGTAGCAGACAAATTGCGCGAGAATCTAGAATCTCAAAAACGTCAGTTTCAGAATGCTACATAAACATCGATTGCATCCGTACCATATTTCTATGCACCAGGAATTGCATGGCGACGACTTTGAACGTCGTGTACAGTTCTGCCACTGGGCACAAGGGAAATTACGGACGATAACAGATTTTTTGCACGCGTTCTATTTAGCGACGAAACGTCATTCACCAACAGCGGTAACGTAAACCGGCATAATATGCACTATTGGCCAACGTAAAATCCACGATGGCTGCGACAAGTGGAACATCAGCGACCTTGGGGGTTAATGTATGGTGCGGCATTATGGGAGGAAGGATAATTGGTTCCCATTTTATCGATGGCAATCTAAATGGTGCAATGTATGCTGATTTCCTACGTAATGTTCTACCGATGTTACTACAAGATGTTTCACTGCATGACAGAATGGCGATGTACATCCAACATGATGGATGTTCGGAACATAGCTCGCGTGCGGTTGAAGCGGTATTGAATAACATATTTCATGACAGGTGGATTGGTCGTCGAGCACCATAGCATGGCCCGCATGTTCACCGGGTCTGACGTTCCAGGATTTCTTTCTGTGGGGAAAGTTGAAGGATATTTGCTACCGTGATCCACCGACAACGTCTGACACCATGCGTCAGCGCATTGTCAATGTATGTGCGAACATAAGGCGAACTACTGGCTGTTGAGAGGTATGTAGTTACACGAATTGCCAAATGAATTGAGGTTGACGGACATCATTTTGAGCATTTATTGCATTAATGTGGTATTTAAAGGTAATCACGCTGTAACAGCATGCGTTCTCAAAAATGATAAGTTCACAAAGTACACGTATCACATTGGAATAACCGAAATAAAATGTTCAAACGTACCTACGTTCTGTACTTCAATTTAAAAAACCTACGTGTTACCAACTGTTCGTCTAAAATTGTGAGCAATATGTTTGTGACCATTACAGCGCCTTCTGTCACAAAGCGAAAAAGGTGGTCCAACTAAGACATTCGTATTATTTTACATACTACACGAGTTGTTGTTGTCGTCTTCAGTCCAGAGACTGGTTTGGTGCAGCTCTCCATGCTACTCTATCCTGTGCAAGCTTCTTCGTCTCCCAGTACCTACTGCAGCCTACATCCTTCTGAATCTGCTTAGTGTATTCATCTCTTGGTCTCCCTCTACGATTTTTACCCTCCACGCTGCCCTCCAGTACTAAATTGGTGATCGCTTGATGCCTCAGAACATGTCCTAAGAACCGATCCCTTCTTCTAGTCAAGTTGTGCCAGAAACTCCTCCCCAATTCTATCCAATATCCCCTCATTAGTGATGTGATCTACCCATCTAATCTTTAGCATTCTTCTGTAGCACCACATTTCGAAAGCTTTTATTCTCTTCCTGTCCAAACTATTTATCGTTCATGTTTCACTTTCATACATGGCTACACTCCATACAAATACTTTCAGAAACGACTTCCTGACACTTAGATCTATAGTCGATGTTAACAACTTTCTCTTCTTCAGAAACGCTTTCCTTCCCATTGCCAGTCTACATTTTGTATCCTCTCTACTTCGACCATCATCATTTATTTTACTCCCTAAATAGCAAAACTCCTTTACTACTTTAAGTGTCTCATTTCCTAATCTAATTCCCTCAGCATCACCCGAGTTAATTCGACTACATTCCATTATCCTCGTTTGCTTTTGTTGATGTTCATCTTATACCCTCCTTTCAAGACACTATCCATTCCGTTCAACTGCTCTTCCAAGTCCTTTGCTGTCTCTAACAGAATTACAATGTCATCGGCGAACCTCAAAGTTTTTATTTCTTCTCCATGGATTTTAATTCCTACTCCGAACTTTTCTCTTGTTTCCTTTACTGCTTGCTCAGTATCCAGATTGAATAACATCGGGGAGAGGCTACAACCCTGTCTCACTACCTTCCCAACCACTGCTTCCCTTTAATGTCCCTCGATTCTTATAACTGCCATCTGGTTTCTGTACAAATTGTAAATAGCCTTTCACTCCCTGTATTTCACCCCTGACACCAGCAAAATTTGAAAGGGAGTATTGCAGTCAACATTGCCAAAAGCTTTTTCTAAGCCTACAAATGCTAGAAACGTAGATTTGCCTTTCCTTAATCTTTCTTGTAAGTTAAGTCGTAGGGTCAGTATTGCCTCACGTGTTCCAACATTTCTACGGAATCAAACTGATCTTCTTCTGATCGGTTTCTACCAGTTTTTCCATTCGTCTGTAAAGAATTCGCGTTATTATTTTGCAGCTGTGACTTATTAAACTGACAGTTTGGTAATTTTCACATCTGTCAACACCTGCTTTCTTTGGGATTGGAATTACTATATTCTTCTTGAAGTCTGAGGGTATTTCGCCTGTCTCATATATCTTGTTCACCGGATGGTAGAGTTTTGTCTGGACTGGCTCTCCCAAGGCTGCCAATTGTTTCCTTATGCTCTCCCGGAAGCTCTGCACAACCTCTGGTTTAGTCAGTTTATCCAGGTCCCATCTCCTTAAATTCTTACATTTTTGCAGTTTTTTCAGTTTTAATCTAGTGTTCATAACCAATAGATTGTGGTCAGAGTCTACATCTGCCCCTGGAAATGTCTTACAATTTAAAACCTGGTTCCTAAATCTCTGTCTTACCATTATATAATCTATCTCAAGACTTTCAGTATCTCCAGACTACTTCCATGTATACAACCTTCTTTCATGATTCTTGAACCAAGTGTTAGCTATGATTAAGTTACGCTCTTTGCAAAATTCTGCCAGGCGGCTTCCTCTTTCATTTCTTAGCCCTAATCCATATTCACCTACTATGTTTCCTTCTCTCCCTTTTCCTACTACCAAATTCCAGTCACGCATGACTATTAAATTTTCGTCTCCCTTCACTACCTGAATAATTTCTTTTATCTCATTATACATTTCATCAATCTCTTCATCATCTGCAGAGCTAGTTGGCAAATAAACTTGTACTACTGTAGTAGGCGTGGGCTTCGTGTCTATCTTGGCCACAATAATGCGTTCACTATGCTGTTTGTAGTAGCTAACCCGCACTCCTATTTATTTATTCATTATTAAAGCTACTCCTGCATTACCCCTATTTGTTTTTGTATTTATAATCCTGTATTCACCTGACCAAAAGTCTTGTTCCTCCTGCCACCTAACTTCACTAATTCCCACTGTATCTAACTTTAACCTATCCATTTCCCGTTTTAAATTTTCTAACCTACCTGCCCGATTAAGGGATCTGACATTCCACGCTCCGATACGTAGAATGCCAGTTTTCTTTCTCCTGATAACGACGTCCTCCTGAGTAGTCCCCACCCAGAGATCCGAATTGGGGACTATTTTACCGCCTGAATATTTTAACCAAGAGGATTCCATCATCATTTAATCATACAGTAAAGCTGCATGCCCTCGGGAAAAATTACGGCTGTATTTCCCCCTTGCTTTCAGCCGTTCGCAGTACCACAACTGCAAGGCCGTTTTGGTTAGCGTTACAAGGCCAGATCAGTCAATCATCCAACTACTGAAAAGGCTGCTGCCCCTCTTCAGGAACCACACGTTTGTCTGGCCTCTCAACAGATACCCCTCCGTTGTGGTTGCACCTACGGTACGGTTGGCTGTATCGTTGAGGCACACAAGCCTCCCCACCAACGGTAAAGTCCATGGTTCATGGGGAGACTACACGAGTATGTAATAAAAAATGGGGGATTCTATTTTAAAAAACACAGTTGATATTTGTTTGTCCTATGGCAGCGCCATCTGGTGGTCCAGCCATAGCGCCATCTGGTTTCCCCCTTTGAAGCTAACCAAGTTTCGGTTTTTGTAATTTTTTCGTTTGACGCTTATTTCGTGAGATATTTGGCCCGGTCACGATCAATGGACCACCCTGGATAGGTAGCCATGACGGAAAGAGTGAATACCAACAAAAAAAGTAACACACATCGAGTCGGAGCGTGAAATGTCGTAAATTTTATCATGGTAGGTTAGCTATAAAATCAGAAAAGGGAAGTGAAATGATTCTGTCTAGATCCAGTGGTGGTCAGTGAAGGAAATGGAAAGCACATAAGAATTTTGTTATCAGACGAGTGTAGGGTAATACTGAGTGGCTATAATAGATCCAGCGTGGGCTGTAATTGTCGCATGGCAGTGAAGCGTGGTAGATATTTCAGTGCGTTAATGTGGAAGCGATTTACTGTGGAAATAAATTACTTCCAATTTTGGCCGCCAGGTGCGACACTGGCAAATGTGAGCGCAAGAAAGATGTGTAGAAATATTTCCATATGCAATGGATTAGGAAGTGGACGTGAGCAGAAAAGGTGAAACAAATATAAGAGGTATAACGTTGATTTTATTATTAACCGTCGCTTACACAGTTTTTGCAATATGAGCACAAGAGGAAATTTAAACCAGCTTTTTCCAGGGTAAATCGCTTCCACATTAACGCATTAGCGTATCTGCCACGTTCCGCTGCCATGAGATAATTGCAGGCCACAGTGGACCTATGTGAGTAGTTACGCTTTAATTATAACGGCCCGGTATCAACAGTAGCAGAAAATAGTATAATGGGAGAAAGGTTCGTTATGAATAGGAGAACAAAGTGTTGTAACTATCAATTTTGTGTGTACGAAGTTTGTGCTAGATTGGGCCACTTGAGGCCACTCGGCCTGCTAATACGACAGCCGTTCCGTTTGTAGCCTGCCGGCTGTTCTCTCTGTTGGAACTAATGTCTATACAGGCCGGAGCGTTACGCTCCACCGGCCACTTGCGTATTGCTAATTGTGTTGTATGTTGGATTCCATGCGTGTTTACCGTTCGTGCAATAACTTGGGTTAGAACACTTTTATGGCGACGAGCGCGGTATTCGACTCCACGTGTTCCACCTCATTCATTGGTCATTTGAGATTAATTTCCATGGAGACACTGCTTAAACCTCTTATCGAGCAACAGCAGGCACTGATAGCCGCTATTTCCGGTTTAACGACTTCACTTGCACAACCTGCGGCCCCGCCAATAGCACATCCGCGCTGTTCTCTGCGTACAACGATGCAGCAGAGGACTATGACGCCTACGAAAAACACCTGCGGCGACATTTCCAGGGATTTGGGATAACAGACGTAAACACGTGGAAGGCTCTTCTTTTATCGTGAATTTTCCCGCGTCTATTAATTGTGTCAGCTCGCCCACTTACAAGAATCTGCAATTCTTTCTTTCAATCAGATGTGTGAGCTACTTTGTAACTATCATTATAAACGCACTCATGTTATTGCTGCCCGTGTGGAGTCTTAGCACTGCCAAAACAGTCAACAGGGCAAGGACAGCACAACTACGTGGACTTAGCCGTCGTTGTAATTTTATGACAAATGTTCGCAAGGAAACCTACGCAGATCATATGATTCGTGTTATAATCATACGTTTTCAGAATGAGATTTTCACTCTGCAGCGGAGTGTGCGCTGATATGAAACTCCTTCGTAGATTAAAACGGTGTGCCGGACCGAGACTCGAACTCGGGACCTTTGCCTTTCGCGGGCAAGCGCTCTACCCTCTGATCTACACAAGCACGACTCACGCCCCCTCCTCACAGCTGTACTTCTGGCAGTACCTTGTCTCCTACTCTGCAAACTTTACAGAAGCTCTCCTGCGCGCCTTGCAGAACTAGCATTCCTGAATGACAGGATATTGCGGAGACATGGCTTAGCCAAAGCCACGTGCTTGGGTATCTCAAATGGTAGAGCACTTACCCACAAAAAGCAAAGGTCCCGAGTTCGAGTCTCGGTCTGGCACACAGTTTTAATCTGCCAGGAAGCTTCATATCAGCGCACACTCCACTGCAGAGTGAAAATCTCATTCTGGAAATATCCCACAGTCTGTGGCTAAGACATGTCTCTGCAACAACCTTTCTTTCAGGAGTGCTAGAGCTGCAAGGTCTGCAGGAGAGCTTCTGTAAAGTTTGGAAGGTAGGAGACGGGGTACTGGCAGAAGTAAAGCTGTGAGGACGGGGTGTGAGTCGCGCTTGTGTAGCTCAGATGACCTAGCACTTGCCCGCAAAAGGCAAAGGTCCCGAGTTCGAGACTCGGTCCGGCACACAGTTTTAATCTGCCAGGGAGTTTCCACCATACGTTTTGTTTCGGATAAGGGAGTTCGAGGGCGAGCTTTACAGTGTGAAAATCCTACGCTTACGGAAGTATTGAACATCGCTCAGTCATTTGAAGTTTCGCTTGCTGCAGGAAGCAGGTAGAAGCATGGTCCAAAGTTTCAGAAACAAGTTCCTCCCATCCCCTTCCAGCCTTCAGCCAGTTTCGCATGGGAACGTAGACGCTAACGCAGCAGTCCAGCAGACGTGACAGCGTCGTATAGGTTATCGGTGTTCGCGACAACTACAGTCCACGCCACGACGACGACAGCCTCGTACTCTGCTGCCTTCACGCCCATTCTGCTTCATTCAACACGAACGGACCGCATGTCCCAAGCGCTGGACAATGTGTAATGTGTGCCACAAGGAAGGACACATTGCTTCTTTATTAACTCCTTTCCAAACCTGTGTGAGGATGAAACGAACATGTATGTAAACAGTGTGTCAACAGTGACTGTGTCTCGAAGCAAGTTATACTCTAAAGTGCGTCTGTTTACCAAACCACTGAGTGCAGTTGGACACGAATGTGGTAGCAACGTTGATGAAGTTTCAAACTCATGTGGATGCAGGTTCTCCCCCTCTGACTGCAGTGTCACAGAGGCTGGTGAGATTCCCACACTTGGACAGTTCTCGGCACTAGTGATTTACAAGGCTATGGTTCCTAGTTATGGATAGTGTTTACACTGATAATCTGTTTGGTTTGGAAGCTTCTAAACTGTTTGGATTCTCCATCTATGATGAAGTGCATTTGATTTCTGGTCAAGTTCTATATCAACAGCCGGCCGCTGTGGCCGAGTGGTTCTAGGCGCTTCAGTCCGGAACCGCATTTTTGCTACGGTCGCAGGTTCGAATCCTGCCCTGGGTATGGATGTCCTTAGGTTAGTTAGGTTTAAGTAGTTCTAAGTCTACGGAAGTGATGACCTCAGATGTTAAGTCCCATAGTGCTTGGAGCCATTCGAACCATTTTGAACCATATCAACAGTTAGATGCTCTCTGTGCCGAATTTTCCTCTCTATTTTCTCCAGGGCTACGTTTGGAACCGAATTTCAGGCTCATATTACTGTCAAACATTCTGTCCGCCCTCACTTTTCCTGGACCCGCCACTGAGCGTATCGTTTGACAAGGTACTGTTTGCAGAAGATGAGCATTTCGATTATTCTATGCATGAGCTGTTCCCTTGAAACAGAGCTGTTAGCCTGGGACACTTTCTCCTTGTGCTGTTGTCCTAAGAATTCACCTTGAATACCATCTGCATATTTTATTGGGGTTTTAAATGATGCCCATTTGCTCTCTGCTTAACTTGAATGTTGCCCCGAACTGTGTGCTGTGGAGCGCAGATTTCGTATTTACATCATCGTGAACTGTTGTGTACTATCACGTCGAAGTAAGCTGTTTGCTGTAAATAATTTTTCTGCTGTAGTGCAGCAACAGACTTATTTGCCACTTCTAAATAGTACTGGGGTTTTAATTATCTGTTTCTGACGCCCATTTGCACTCCGCTTAACTTGTAACTTGAACAATAATCCTGCCACGAAATGTAAGTATTGGAACTCAGATTTCTTGTTAACCTTATTGTGAACTGTTATGCACTATCATGAGTACACAAGCTGTTTGTTTTAAATCGTTTGTCTGTTGTGGTACCGGCCAGAGTGGCCGAGTGGTTCTAGGCGCTACAGTCTGGAACCGCGCGACCGCTAGGTCGCAGGTTCGAATCGTGCCACGGGCATGGATGTGTGTGATGTCCTTAGGTTAGTTAGGTTTAAGTAGTTCTACGTTCTAGGGGACTGATGACCTAAGCAGATAAGTCCCATAGTGCTGAGAGCCATTTGAACCTTTTTTCTGTTGTGGTGAAGTAACAGAAGTGTTGAGTTGACTGTAAAGTCAACTTCATGAAGTTGGAGTCTCCCAGTAATTCAGTGTTATTTAAATGTTCCTAAAGAGATTATTACCTACAGTTAAGATCACAAGTCTTAGATTTTACTTGTTGCTTGATATTTTTAATGTTCCTTGTTTCTTAAAGATTTTGTATCTAGTGCTAAACTTAAAGGTTTCATTACTTAAGGACCTGTTGCTCAGTTGTTAAAGGAATCCTCTGAATATGACTAACTATGTTATTGGTTTTACTAATAAGAGAGTGACCAAACTCCTAGCAACAGTGGACACACCCTGGCGCAGCCGGAACACATTAAAGAGAAGAATCTACAAACAATTACAAGAGAGAGAATATTCAACTTCTGTCAAATACTTGGGTGAGCAGCAACTATGACAGGATACAGCCAAGTAGCGCCGAGCGTCATCATAACGTAGCTGGCAGAGCTAACGGCGTCCGAACGTATTTCAAACAAGGCGCCGCCCTCCGTGTTTGTCAATCCTGAAGTGATTGAGCCCGCCGATGGTAGTACACTGTAACGTTTAAAAGGAAACAAATGACAGACAACCATTCTAAAGGACACAACACAAACCCTCTTATTTCAGAGTTATGCCCTCCCTTCAAATTAAATATTCTTAACACATGCAAGATCTCAAACAAATTATTCACTTCTTACAGCTCATAATTCTTCATTCTTACGGCCTGCCGAACCAAGAGCGTAAAAACCCGTAATACAAGACGCCACAGTCACGACCCCTACAAACAGAGACGACAGAATAAATCATAAGATACTCGACGTTATAAGCACACTGTCTTAACACTAAAGATGGCCTGCGCACTATCCTATGACTCATGCAGCCTTCACACTACTCACGCCTAGTGCTCCCATCACTGAGCAGTGCTTTACACTCCTAACACCACTACACCACATATACCACAACCGAGAGTGGATTCCTTATTCCCGCCACGGCGGGGATAATCATATACAAGTCACTGTTTCCGGCTGTGAACAAAAATTACGATCAGACTGATCACAAAATACGACTTCAAAGAAATAACAGATGCCCACCGTTAGTAACAGCAAACGACGAGAATCCACACAGCATACATAGACATTCAACATCAGGTAGTACAGTACAAACACTTACTAGTGCCCTGGAGGCTATCAGTACCAGCCCGCCGCCGACACACTCCTCAAACCACAACACAGCGCCACGAGCAACCAACGCTCCTCCCTAAGACTCGCCAACACAATATACGCCCAAGCAACGGGCAAGCACACACACCAGGGCCCTGGAGCGGAAAACCTTAAGCGGAAACGCCGCGCTTAAATAGCGGACAGAAGAGGAAAACCAAAGAGAAACCGCGCATGCCAGAACATCTACATCTACAATTTACATACACACGGTAGTCCATTGATCGTGACCGGGCCAAATATCTCACGAAATAAGCGTCAAACGAAAAAACTACAATGGACAAACTCGTCTAGCTTGATGGGGGAAACCAGATGGCGCTATGGTTGGCCCGCTAGATGGCGCTGCCATGGGTCAAACGGATATCAACTACGTTTTTTTTAATAGGAACCTCCATTTTTATTACATATTCGTTTAGTACGTAAAGAAATATGAATGTTTTATTTGGACCACTTTTTTCGCTTTGTGATAGATGGCGCTGTAATAGTCACTAACATATGGCTCACACTTTTATACGAACAGTTGGTAACAGGTAGATTTTCTAAATTAAAATACAGAACGTAGGTACGTTTGAACATTTTATTTCGGTTGTTCCAATGTGATACATGTACCTTTGTGAACTTATCATTTCTGAGAACGCATGCTGTTATAGTGTTATTACCTGTAAATACCACGTTAATGCAAGAAATGTTCAAAATGATGTCCGACAACCTCAATGCATTTGGCAATAGGTGTAGCGACATTCGTCTCAACAGCGAGTAGTTCGCCTTTCGTAATGTTCGCACATGCATTGACAATGCGCTGACGCATGTTGTCAGGCGTTGTCGGTGGATCACGATAGCAAATATCCTTCAACTTTCCCCACAGAAAGAAATCCGGGGATGTCAGATCCGGTGAACGTGTGGGCCATGGTATGGGGCTTCGACGACCCATCCACCTGTCATGAAATATGCTATTCAAGACCGCTTCAACCGCACGTGAGCTATGGGCCAAACATCCGTCGTGTTTGAAGTACATCGCCATTCTGTCATGTAGTGAAACATCTTGTAGTAACATCGGTAGAACATTACGTAGGAAATCGGTATACATTGCATCATTTGGATTGCCATTGATAAAATGGGGGCCAATTATCCTTCCTCCCGTAATGTCGCACCATACATTAACCCGCCAAGGTCGCTGATGTTCCACTTGTCCCAGCCATCGTGGAATTTCCTTTACCCAATAGTGCATATTATGCCGGTTTACGTTACCGCTGTTGGTGAATGACGCTTCGTCGCTAAATAGAACACGTGCAAAAAATCTGTCATCGTCCCGTAATTTCTCTTGTGCCCAGTGCCAGAACTGTACACTACGTTCAAAGTCGCCGCCATGCAATTCCTGGTACATAGAAATATGGCACGGGTGCAATCGATGTTGATGTAGCATTCTCAACACCGACATTTTTGAGATTCCCGATTCTCGCGCAATTTGTCTGCTACTGACGTGCGGATTAGCCGCGACAGCAGCTAAAACACCTACTTGGGCATCATAATTTGTTGCAGGTCATGGTTGATGTTTCACATGTGCCTGAACACTTCCTGTTTCCTTAAATGACGTAACTATCCGGCGAACGGTCCGGACACTTGGATGATGTCGTTCAAGATACCGAGCAGCGTACATTGCGCACACCCGCTGGGCATTTTGATCACAATAGCCACACATCAAAACGATATCGACCTTTTTCGCAATTGGTAAACGGTCCATTTTGACACGGGTAATGTATCACGAAGCAAATACCGTCCGCACTGGCGGAATGTTACGTGATACCACGTACTTAAACCTTCCTGACTATTACAGCGCCATCTATCACAAAAGCGAAAAAAGTGGTCCAACTAAAACATTCGTATCTCTTTACGTACTACTCGAATATGTAATAAAAATGGGGTTTCCTATTTTAAAATAACGTAGTTGATATCCGTTTGAC
The DNA here is from genome assembly GCF_021461395.2 of Schistocerca americana. Classification (NCBI taxonomy): domain Eukaryota; kingdom Metazoa; phylum Arthropoda; class Insecta; order Orthoptera; family Acrididae; genus Schistocerca; species Schistocerca americana. The sequence continues at coordinate 101,002,705 of NC_060123.1, read as the reverse complement.
CTATGGCAACGCCATCTAGCGGGCCATCCATAGCGCAATCTGGTTTTTCCCTTCAAGCTAGACGAGTTTCGTTCTTGTAGTTTTTTCGTTTGACGCTTATTTCGTGAGATATTTGGCCCGGTCACTATCAGTGGACTACCCTGTATACTCCACTAGCCACCAAACGGTGTGTGGCGGAGGGCACAATTCCCGTCAAAGTCGTATTGCCCCCTCCCCCCCCCCCCCCCCCCTCTGTTCCACTCGCCTCGCGGATCTCCCGAGGGAAAAACAACAGTCTGAACGCCTCTGAGCGAGCTCTAATTTCCCTTATCTTTGATTGGTGATCATTGTCAGACTTGAAAGTTGGTGGTAATAATATATGCTCTACATCCTCGGCGAAGATCGGATTTCGGAATTTTGTGAACAGCGCTCTTCTTTGGGTCTTCTCAATCTCTTGAATCAGACCCAACTGCTAAGGGTCCCATACAGACGAACAATACTCCAAGACTGGACGAACTAACGCATTGTAAGCAATTTCCTTTGTTGAAGGACTGCATCGCTTCAGGATTCTACCTATAAACCTCAATCTAGAGTTGTCCTTGCCCGTTACTTGTGTAATCTGATCATTCTATCTGAGATCATTTCGAATAGTCACACCCAGATAATTGACGGATGTTACTGCTTCCAAAGACTGGGCATTTATTTTGTACTCGTACAGTAATGGGGATTTTCGCCTTGTTGTACCCAGTAGGTTACACTTACTAATAATGAGACGTAACTGCCAGTCATTACACCACTCATTTATTTTCTGCAAATCCTCATTGATTTGTTCACAACTTTCGTGTGATACTACTTTCCTGTAGACTACAGCATCATCGGCAAACAGTCTAGTTCCACTGTCAATACCATCAACCAGATCGTTTATGTAAGTCGTAAAAAGCAGCGGACCCACCCGCTGCCCTGGGACTCACGCTTGTTTCTGTTGAAGTCACCCCGTTCAGGACGACATACTGCTCCCTGTCTGTTAGAAGACTTTCTGTCCAACCGCATATGTCAACTGGTAGACCGTAAGCACGCACTTTTTGGAGCAAGCGACAGTGCGGAACTGAGTCGAACGCCTTCCGAAAGTCGAGAAATATGGCATCAACCTGAGAGCCGGTATCTAGAGCCTGTTGTATATCATGCACCCTTGGTTTTTCCAAAGAAAATTCAGCACTGGTTGTATCAATGACTTTTATTAATTCTGCGACCGGTTTCGCACCACTTATTGGTGCCTGTGGATGCACCGATAAGTGGTGCGAAGCCGGTCGCAGAATTAATAAAAGTCATTGATACAACCAGTGCTGAATTTTCTTTGCAAAAATGTCAAAGATTGGCTGTGGTTGCCAGCCCTGCAAAGCAACGTGTTACATCCTTCGTTTGTTTGATAATTGAAAGAGGGAATGGTGCTGCAGTCCTGTACAGTAAACAAGTTTTTGAAAGTTTGGTTTAGAATTTCGGCCTTCTGTTTATTATCATCCGTTACATTACCCGTACTGTCAGCTAGAGAAGGTATTGAATTAATTGTAGCGTTCATAGATTTTACGTACGGGCAATTTTTTTTTTGGGGATTATTTTTAGAATCTGTAGATAAAATATTGCTTTCAAATTCGTTAAAAGAATCTCTCATTGGCCTTTTAACAGCTGCTTTCATTTGGCATAATTTCTGTTTGTCAGCGAGGCAGTGACTACGTTTAAAACGACTGTGCAAAATTCTCTGCTTTCTCACTACCAGATACGAACTGCCTCTCAACACATGACAACCAGGAAGTAGTAGCAGTCCAGCAGAGATAATACGGCGGGGCATATATCAATAAGCGCTGCTGCTGCCCCTCAGGGGCAGGCAAGGCAGCAACTCAGTAACACCAGGAATTGAATTGACAAAACGAGGTGGCAGTACAGTAAAAACAGAATGTAAAAAGGAGAGAGATGGCACGAACATTAGCCACGCACGGCTCAACCTCTTTTTATTTCTACTACCTCAACCATGTTGTGAACAGCACCTTCTGGTGATGTCAGCACTGGTACAGTAATCATGTACATGATTGCAAAATGAGGAAACAATGCCTTTCTAAATGGAATATTAAGACATCCACTACTCCATCACTGTGGAAGATGAGATTAACCTTCAGATAGCTGTTGGAAACGCTGTACAATGCCGCAGACTCTTCCAGTTTCAATACGTAGCCAGGTCTTCCCCATTTTTGTCACTGGGAAACATTGCCTCTGTTTTTTTTATTTCTACCAACCTGTATGTCATAGGATCTGTATAGTTGCACCATGCAATGTTTAGCTTTCTGCGAGAGCCAATGGATCGAAATGTGTTAATGTTGGTTTAGCACTTGACACAGCTTTGAAGTCACGGTAGAAAAACATGGCAAGCTGTAGTCATACACTGCTTGGATGTGTTACAGCCAAAAAAAGCAACATATCAAACTGCTTGTGAAGAAACAATACAGGAACCTGTCATGTGATTGTTAGTCTGTTGGATATCGCCTTCCTCCAGTATAGTCGACAAAACTTTACACAGGTCTGTGCAAGCAACTTCAGCCATTCGACCACTCTTCACTGGCTCCAATGAAGTGATACATGTATGTGTAATACGCTCGACGTCAACATGCAGATGCTATTTTTTTCGATGCATCAGAAGACAGAGATGCAGTAAAATCTTTGGGAGGTTCTATTACAAGGAGAGCCGGCCGAAGTGGCCGTGCGGTTAGAGGCGCTGCAGTCTGGAACCGCAAGACCGCTACGGTTGCAGGTTCGAATCCTGCCTCGGGCATGGATGTTTGTGATGTCCTTAGGTTAGTTAGGTTTAACTAGTTCTAAGTTCTAGGGGACTAATGACCTCAGCAGTTGAGTCCCATAGTGCTCAGAGCCATTTGAACCATTATTACAAGGAGTAGTATATTTGGTGAAGTTTGCATGCAAATAGTTCTCATGAAACTAACTAACGATTTTGCTCATAAAATTATTACACATCGGCTGTATCTGTTCTTGTGGAATCATGACAGTTTTTATTATTATTGTCACAATTGTGTGTTAAAAAAATGGTTTTACCACAAGTCCCGTGTTATTTCAATCTTCATAACCTCTAATTATAGACACCACTTGTATTATAGCTCGTTGTGGAAACTAGAAATGATAGTGTTTTTCCCCAATATGTTAGTATATTGCATGAAACAGGCTGTGATGATCAAATTGCTTACAAAGCTAGAAAGCAGGAGTCTATTGTATGATAGAAACTTTACAGACATGTCAGTAGAGGGGAGCTGTTGTTGTTGTGGTCTTCAGTCCTGAGACTGGTTTGATGCAGCTCTCCATGCTACTCTATCCTGTGCAAGCTTCTTCATCTCCCAGTACTTAACTGCAACCTACATCCTTCTGAATCTGCTTAGTGTATTCATCTCTTGGTCTCCCTCTACGATTTTTACCCTCCAAACTGCCCTCCAATGCTAAATTTGTGATCCCCTGATGCCTCAGAACATGTCCTACCAACCGGTCCCTTCTTCTTGTCAAGTTGTGCCACAAACTCCTCTTCTCCTCAATTCTGTTCAATACCTCCTCATTCTTGAGTAGTCCCCGCCCCCAGATCCGAATGGGGGACTATTTTACCTCCGGAATATTTTACCCAAGAGGACGCCATCATCATTTAACCATACAGTAAAGCTGCATGCCCTCGGGAAAAATTACGGCTGTAGTTTCCCCTTGCTTTCAGACGTTCGCAGTACCAGCACAGCAAGGTTGTTTTGGTTAGTGTTACAAGGCCAGATCAGTCAATCATCCAGACTGTTGCCCCTGCCACTACTGAAAAGCCTGCTGCCCCTCTTCAGGAACCACACGTTTGTCTGGCCTCTCGACAGATGCCCCTCCGTTGTGGTTGCACCTACGGTACGGCTATCTGTATCGCTGAGGCACGCAAGCCTCCCCACCAGCGGCAAGGTCCATGTAAGCGCATAGATGGTAACTGTTTTCTGTGTAATGGAGGAGAGAGAGAGAGAGATGTGGTAAAAGCTTACAGGAGGTTGTATTACAATTTGTTTCGTAAATTCAGAGGTGGTATAGTTTCATACTGGTAAAAAGGGGACGTGCCACAGTGTATAAAACAGCAATGTCCTCTTGAATTATTCCATATTGTTGTTGAATGTAATGATTGTTTCATTGCAAAATGTGAGCTAATGGCACGAAAGATTGTGTTCTGTAATGCTATTTCACATGACTGCAATGTTTTTAATACACACGTGAATGATAGTTTATTTACAGACAGTTCTTTTCTTTGGAGTGTAAATTCTCGCATGTTACCGAAATAATGAGGACATTGTGTGGTGATCGGAAGTTTTTGCAGCAAAATAGTGGGATTTCCCCCCCCCCCCCCCCCCCCCCCCGTGTTTTGTGCAGGGTGGAAACGAATAGGGGATTATAGCCCGACCTCTGAATTTTGGTCATCTGTAATCGGCAGCAGTGCACTTTGCTGGATGTCGCAAAATAATGAGATGCAAAACTGTATCCTGGAGTCGAATGTAAAAACTATGCCGACTCTACTCATAAAACTAAAAGAAAATGGATTGCGCCTATTTTTGTGGAAAGAGGATATTTATTATTGTTATTATTGTGTTTTCCTTTTTAATAGATGCTCGATTAATAGAGATGTGTTGACACTAAATGCAACTGTTACAGTGCAGTGTTTCCCCTCAGAACGGTGGGTGCTTGCAAGAGCAGTGTGTGGTTGCTTTAGTCAGCTGTGCCCGACCAAGGGGCGATGTGCGGGAGTGGAGCTGTGCCGCTATATCTTAGATGAATAAACAAGTTGCACATGGGGCTATCCTAGATTTACCTCCTATTGTTTAGTTGATAGTTGATTATAAACTTTTTTTCCCCTAAGGACTGTCGCTTCGAACTGAGCAGCGACTGTGGTGAGCTCATCTGCCAGCAGAAGGGCAGTAGCTGCAGGAGAACCGAGAGGCATTCCGTAGAAGCAGTTTACATTTGAAAAAATCTGTGTCCCCACTGTAAGTGGAGGGAAGGAGACAGGGAGGGGGAGAGATGAGGGAGGTAAGAGGGCCTCTAATTTTAGCAGATCGTGATCATACATCAGGGAGAATGTACCTTTAATTACCACCACCTTTACAATTTTTTGGGACAAAGATTTTCCCCTGTACATGTGTTGCATCACGTACCCTTTCACTACGAGGGCTGGTTCTTTTCCGACAAGTTAGAAGTGTAATTAGAGCAGTGAAGCATTTTCAATCAGCTGCGGTAGTGTGCACTGACATCGATTACCTGGGCTGCATGGTGAGGCATCTGTAGCGATCTCTGACAACAAACAGCGATAGATACTGTCCTAAACTGTATGCTTACAGCCAATAACTAATTAAATGCCTCTCCATTCTGTACCAGCCTCTCGTCAGTTGAACATATTTCTCACCTAAAAAGTAAAAATAGTGTCTCCCAATCCATCATTTTTTCCCGCCAGCTTGTTGGTGAACGGTAGTGTTCGAGTATGTCTGGCGCTAGTTCTGAGTCATATTGCGAAACTTTTTCCCAGCAGAAAACAGCAGTTGTACGGCATCATCCATTTTTGAGCAATATTGTGATTTTAGACAGTCCTTGTGAAGTGCTATTCATGTAGATTTGTAATTATGGCTGATCTTTGTGATTACGTTGTTAGGACCAATCTCAACTCAGATTCCCATCCAAAATAAATAAAGTACACTAACCTAACTTTCCTGCATTTCTACAGTTTCCATGTATTGGAGGGGGGAGGGGGAGTGCACTTCTGTTAATGCCCAGAAGGACCAGAGCTTGAGTCCTAGAAAGGGCACCGCCATTTTCAATTTCCCGCCAACTCCCAGGTAGGAGGCGGGGTGAAAAGTCAGCACAGTCCTGGGACAAAGAAATGACTGCCAAAGTTCTAAATAACTGCAAAAATTCGAAATTGCCACAAAAATTCGAAATTCCAGCCAACAGGGTAGGTGATGGAGGAGGAGGGGGTGGGGTTTTAAGGGTGCAGGGACCCATGTGCTGGTTGAGGAAAAAACATAACGTCATCCTGGTGTGAAGGTAATTAATTGATTAATCAATTTGATTTCAATTTAATACGAATATTGGGGTCAGAGCCCCATTACCCTTCTAAGCCTGCTTTGTTCTAATTTTCTTATGACCTGACTTAAACGTAAAAAATGTGACCCTCTGATTATAGTAATAACAGGAATTTGGCCTTGTGTGCTTCTGGCGCAGCTTACACTTTATGAATGATGCTCAGTTGATATATCCCTCCACAACCTATCCCTGTCTCTGAATTGCAGAAACAGTTGCAGCACAGAAATGAGACTTTGTTTCAGTCAAAAGGAATCCACTTTCCTCTTTATTTACGTGGATGACAGTTGTGTTTACACAGGCCTGGCATACGCTGGAAAATCTCCACAAAGCCCACACGAGTGTGTGGTGTTGCTGCCCCTATTTCTCCTTTAATATTATGCTTCGATTTGCTAGGTATGCTGTTTCCTGCCCTTCCTACAATAAGTAACTGATATTCTTCATTAGAATCTCTGTACAACGCCCTATGTTCTCTGTAACCTGACTAAACATGGCACGCTACTTTTCGTGACGCTTGTGACCTTGTAGGCTACACCAAAGTTTTCCTGCAGCATTTGGCCTACACCCTGGTCATGACTGCTACCAAGGAGCGGAACTCTTTTCTTTCTACTTGATTCTTTTTTTTTTACTACCTAGCTTTAAAATTGTTCCTTATGAATCTGTTGCACTCTATTACACTCGAAACCTAATTGAGATCCTTCTCTTATTTGACATAACTGGTCAGAATAGTGGGTAACCAGAATCTGGAATGGTATGTTTCCATCTTTTGGTTACTATTTGCTATCTTTTCTTAGTCTTCTTTGTCTTCCCCCTTCAACCTATCTAATTGACAATGGGCCATTCCTTTTGCAGACTGAAGGGCACAAATCTTTCTTCTCTTTTCCACGTCTCTCTTTTCTCGACTGCGTAATCTATAACTTCATGGGACAGCCTCCTCTGATACTTTGGCGGGTTCCCTGCTACAGTCGCCAAATTGAAACATCAAGCCACAGTCCTGACATACTTCCCCTATTCTCACTAATCTAAGATAACATACACTTCTGCACACGTGACAATAGTTTTATAGTAAACTGAAAAGCACTAACAAACACATAAATTGCAATAAAGTAAGAATTAATGACTACTTGCGTTCGATGAGTACGCAGCTAACTTTTAGAATAAAGAACACAGATATCTGGTTAACGTAAATTTAAAATAGCAGGAAAAGCGAAATGAGTGAAAACTGAAAAAGTACGATGTCCGTCTGGCTGCCTATTTGCCTGTCTGCCTATCCGACCCCTGAAAACCGTTTTGTTCAAGAATGTGTAAACGTATGGAGCTGAAATGTAAAAATGCAAAGCAGTCATATGATACCGGCACATATTTTGATACTCGAAAACTCTCTCGTCAAAGACTATAGGGCAAATCCTCTAGACCTAGAATCATGAAACTTGGCAGTAAGCTAAATTTAGTACTACAATCAAAGTAAAAAAAGTTGAGACTTGTTAATTTGTAATTGTAACACACGAAAAACTTTTTTTCATTTGTTACCAGGCTGTCTGTTTATCGGTCCGTTTGCTAAGACCGCTTTTTCTCAGGAACGGATAGAATATCAAGTTGAAATTTTGTCACACACTGTGGGCTATGATCCTTTGATGGGCTAAAAAAGTTAAGATTCTAAGTCAATGAATCAAAAGATGTGACCATTTATGTTGCATGTTTTGATACTCCTAAACTCACTCAATCGGGTCCCCTTAAGGCATTTACAGTCGGTCTACAACCATGACATTTGGCAAGAATCAAGATATCACACAACAACCAAAGGAAGGAATCCGATAATTGTCAATTTTTAATTACACGAAAAAATATTTCTTTTGACAGTTGTTACTGGACGTAAGGCTTGAAATTAAAATATGCTCGAAAGCCTTGGCACTCCAGGGAACGATACTTTGCCAATGTCAGTGTCGATAATAGACAAAAATCGTCGAGAGTTTAGATTCGGGAATGGATGAACTGCTTACATACGTAATTAAGTTCGGACGGAACACTCAGTGCGTGAGTCCTTCTCGCACCTGGCCAGTTTATTTGACGACAAAATTTCGGAAATTATCCAAACAACACGTAAAGACCTGATGGCGTGCGTACGTAAACACAAGAATGTTAACGCCCCGTTGATATTCATTGAACCCAAGTTTTAATCGCAGAAGATGCAAAACGAATGAAAACTAAATAAGCATTACATTTTAACAACAGTATTAAACAGAGGCTATCCACAAATTACCAAAAGCACAGTAAGGTATCCGAAACAACACCTAACAGTCGACACTGCTGTTGCTGATGTAACAACGATTAGCGGGTGCGACCGCCTGCCACGACTGCCAACTACCAGTTGGACGTATTTGGTATGAGTTTGATGAAGGTTTCGTCTTAACATTCTTTCGACAGCTGCATGTGCAGGTGCTGTTGAGGTAACTTATGATGGTTCGTCGGGGCAGATACATGGCTCGAGAGGTCGAGAACCAGACAATGTCGTAATTATGCTGACATACTATTTTTGTCACAAATCCTGCGTGAAATATGGCACGCATGAAAATGATGTTTATGAATCGACAGTAACAGATTGGTTTTCATTCTGTAGAGAGGTGTTTGCTGAATTCGTTAAATGTAGGCAGCTTGGGGTTATTATTATTCTCGAATCAGAAACATACAAATTTACAGTAGCCATACACATGAATAAATATGTACATATATATACACAAATTATATTTATATTACATGTGCCCAGTACTTTGCAACCTCCAAGGCGCTTGGAGTGGCTTGCACGAGATCAATCTTCGTGCAGGATGTAGGGCACAAAAGGCACTGCGTGATCAACCTGCAGGTTTCGTTGAGAGCAATGTCTACTTGTCTGACATGAGGTGACCTGTACCAGACTGGAGAAGCATATTCAGCAGTAGAAAAGCACAGTGCCATTGCAGAACAGCGAATAGTTTGTGGATGTGATCCCCACTGTGTCCCCGCTCGTTTGCGAATTAGGTTGTTTCGAGCGGAGATTTTCATTTTGGTGTTCTTGCAGTGATTTTTGAATGTCAGAGTTCTATCGAAAATGACTCCCACGTATTTAGGTGCGTGATGATGCTGGCGTTGGATGCCTGACCATGGAATATGTAGCTCACGATTAGCTTTCCTGTTCCTTGGGGTAATAGTGGAAGTTGATGAACCTTGTTAGGGTAAAAAGAAGACTTAAAGATAACATAATGTTGAAACTTGGGTTTATGGAGCTGTTACTTCGGATAGGAGATGTGCTGATGTATTTCGGGTGATTGACAATCGCACTAAGCGTTTTTTCACTTCAGTCACACAAGAATATGTAGCTGAAGGGTCTACTGCTGTGTCGGATGGCTTCGCGTCCTATAAAGAGTTGGACGGTGAGGGCTATAGTCACTGCGTTGTTAATCAGAGCCTCGAATTAAAAGACTATCAGACTAGGATTTTTACTATGCATGGGGCTGTCAAATCTTTTGCTGGGAGAGGGTCAAAAGGCGCTATTTTGTCTTGGTCGCTCATCCTAATAAGTGCTGCTGGCGGAAGACTGTTCCTCCTGATTACTGTATTTTTCCAGGGGTAGATGAGGACAGTAGGCTCCGGGTTGCAACTTAAATGAGAGTGGATACGTCCCCAGCATTTCCTGTCCTGTTCTCCTAATGTGAGCAGACAGAAGAACTTCACTGATATCGTGTTTATATATCGGAGTTATTTTTAGTTAACTGAGTAATTAGTTACAGTTGTAAGCGAGCTGGAATGTAGAAAAGCTCAGCAGTTGGAGCAGTCAACTGTTTACAGCGTTGAGGATCCTGTCCCAAATTTACCACGTTGCCAATTTTCAATTGACAATGTTGATTTCACTGTCTCCACTACCACTGTCTGGAATACTTACCACGGCGTGAGGGGTACGAAACGTACCATCGCAGCCTCAGCTCTCCAAACACCAGAAGACCCACAGACGATTAAATTCCATCCCTCTACGACACAGATTAGTCACCCATGTGTTACAGAACTTCAGACTCTTCAGTATCAGTCAACCAGTGCATTATTGGAGATTACTGTTCTACAGTTGAACGTGTTCAGTGGCAGCATATCAGTAACACAGTTAATGGCAAGAAAAGTGTAATAACTGTCTGGTCATCTATCAGTTCACCACCAATTGTTTGCACCAACGTATTTTACATAACAGTTAACTTAAAAAGTGTAAAGAAGTACTCAATTAACTGAAAATAGCTCCACTATATTAACACGATCTCAGTGGAGTTATTTAGTCTATTCAGATCAGGAAAACTGAACAGGAAATGTGTTGAAGGTATAGCCTGTCTGCAAAATCAATAGCCGTCAGCGCTCGCTGTGGGGTACGTTGCCTTTCGCTGCACGAACGCTACAGTTACCGTAGAGAGTGAGACAGTCAAATTCCCCTCCAGTAGGGTAGAACAATGTGACAAGATTTTCGTAGATTCTGCCTATATGCTCTTCTTGTGTTAATGATATTAGCAACTCATATCTGCATTCCATGTAGTGTCAATGAATTTTGCGGAAATAAATATCCCACGCGGGCATGTCCACAAACAGCGTCCCTAGTGATTCATAAGGTGCGATGTGGATGGACGGTGTATCTTTCTGAGACGCCCTATAGTTGCTTCTTGTGACATAGTGGAGTAGACAGAACGGGGAATCACTTTCTCGATCTTCAGTCTGCAGACCTATGGACGAGGGAAATGCATGAACACGAATCAGCGACCTACCTTACGTCACGCTTCTAACACACCGCCGGACGTTGTGACTGAGCGGTTAGGCGCTTCAGTCCGGAACCACGCGGCTGCTACGGTCGCAGGTTTGAATCCTACCTCGGGCATGGATGTGTGTGATGTCCTTAGCTTAGTTAGGTTTACGTAGTTCTAAGTCTAGGGGACTGATGACTTCAGATGTTAAGTTCCATAGCGCTGAGAGCCATTTGAACCATCTAAACCATCCGCTCCCTCTTCCAACTCGCTACACCACCGGAAAACAGTTTATCTCCTAATATAATACAACTCTATTGCACTTAGACATGGTATAAACATTTAATATTCATTTGTAACCCACATCATTTTAAAGATAAACAAAAATTTTACTGTTAATATTTTAGTAATCTTCTATTTTCCCACTCCCATGCAACACAGACCCTCTTAGTGCTAGAGAACAGTGGGTCAGTCTTTCTTTGCCGTTAAATTATTGCATTTTGATTTCGTACTGGTAGACATTTTCGCTTTAAGCCACGATTTTCGAGTTATTAAACGCCCTCACCCCAACGCTCACACCCCACCAGTCAGGTGTTTTAGTATGTTGTTTAGGACACACCCTGCTATCACCGCGCAAAAATTTGCGACAACACGATTTTTGCTCTTGATTTTCCTTCGTTGGCTGGACTAAGGCATCTGCCTGGGGAAGAGACAACTCTACTCGATTTCCAAATCCATTCTTCAGTTTTTTTTTATTTGTATTTTCTCCGCACGGAAATAGGAGGAATAGAGGTTTAATAAAGTAAACAATAAGTAGTTATAACAAGGTACGCAAATAAATTTCTCGAACCACTTGGATTGTTGAAGAATTAAAATATTGATTCTGGTTGCTTTCCAATGGCTCTTTCAGTCACTCTGTTACATGTCCTTACTTCGTACAACGACGTGGATTGTACATGTCGTATGGACATTCGCAGCGTGTGTACTTGCGGCACCAAGGGCATCTAATGAATGCAATCTTCGTGCAGCATATCGTTATCCACGCCCAGATAGGGCGGAAAACAGACTTCGGCTACGTTTACAAAAATTTAGTTTTCATGAATTAATTGTAAAGTACACCACGTATGCGAAGAAATCACCTGGAAAAACGATGCTGAAAATTGAGCATGAATTATGCTGTGAATCATCGTCATTGCATTCGCCTGGTTGTGCGTTCCAGCAGTGAGGCCTGAAGCACACTGATATTTTGAAATCTCCAAATAATTATCAGTGCCGCGCCTCGCTGAAACAAGCATCCCGCAGTCGGCTGTCAGTGGTGACTAATTCGCAGCAGTATTACTCAAAATTGATTTCACACGACGAGAGTTAAAACTTTAATTCTTTATTAATACAAGTCGTTTGAGAAATTAATTTGCTTACCTCGTTACAAATACTTATTGATTGCCATATTAGCCCTCCTATTCCTAGCAGCGAAAGTTAGAGCACAAATAAAAAAGCTCCATGAAGCATTTGAGGATCGAATACAGTTTCTCTCCTACTCCGGCAGTTGCCTTCGTCGCTACACCACAGCGCCTTCCTCCACCGCCAGTCGTAACGGCTTCTTTCCTAGATTTCTAAGAAAATATGCGTTAGTGGATTCTATATAAGATGATCAAAAATGCCGAGTTTTCAATTATTTATCGACCCTTTCAGTTTTGACACGATGGCGTATCATGAAATTTAGGGGTAGTTCCCTCAAAAACCGGACAAGTGTTGAGCCAAAATGTCTTAGAATCTCTTCTTTTAGGACAGTCTGGAGCCGCGCGACCGCTACAGTCGCAGGTTCGAATCCTGCCTCGGGCATGGATGTGTGTGTTGTCCTTAGGTTAGTTAGGTTTAAGTAGTTCTAAGTTCTAGGGGACTGATGACCTCAGCAGTTAAGTCCCATAGTGCACACAGCCATTTTTCTCTTCTTTTAGGTTGTACACAAACGACGTGCCAAATACGAGCCGAATCAGTTTGCTGTGCCTGAGGCCTTCCTCTTGTTAGCGTAACACGTGCAGGGCCAGGATGAGTTACTAGTATATTCGTAAAACAGAAATATTCCTTTACTTTTAGTTTTTTTGTTTTTTTAAAAATTACTTGTTACTTCTGGTCGTTAATTACTATAATAAGACGTGAATTTAATGTTCGTTGTTTCGTGCTAAACTCTCTTCCTGCCGTTTCTCAGTTCGTCCAAACCTCCTTCCTCTCGATTTGTGGCGAAAGAGAGACGCCCATTTCGTAACGGCTCATTCAGAAAATTCATTGTTACTGGAATGTGGTTGGGGAGAGGCGCCGCTTTCTATGACCTAACGGATAACTCCTGCAGCAGATGTCAACTAATTTGTTCGCTCAAAGAGCAGCCTGATATTGTCGTTTTCATGAAAAATATTTGTATCTCCTTACCTCATGCGGTGAAATTCTGACTGCTTATATGCAGTCCAATATGATGAACACTCATGGGGAAAAACACCAAGAACAAGTTGTGCGGCATAACGAAAGTTGATTGGTGTGTTTCTACACTACTGGTCATTAAAATTGCTACACCAAGAACAAATGCAGATGATAAAGGGTATTCATTGGACAAATATGTTATACTAGAACAGACATGTGATTACATTTTCACGCAATTTGGGTGCATAGATCCTGAGAAATCAGTACCCAGAACAATCATCTCTGGCTGTAATAACGGCCTTGATACGCCTGGGCATTGAGTCAAACAGAGCTTGGATGGCGTGTACAGGTAAAGCTGCCCATGCAGCTTCAACACGATACCACAGTTCATCAAGAGTAGTGACTGGCGTATTGTGACGAGCCAGTTGTTCGGCCACCATTGACTAGACGTTTCCAATTGGTGAGAGATCTGGAGAATGTGCTGGCCAGGACAGCAAGCGACATTTTCTGTATCCAGAAAGGCCCGTACAGGACCTGCAACATGCGGTCGTGCATTATCCTGCTGAAATGTAGGGGTCCGCAAGGATCGAATGAAGGGTAGAGCCACGGGTCGTAACACATCTGAAATGTAACGTCCACTGTTCGATGCTTCGTCAATGCGAATAAGAGGTGACCGAGACGTGTAATCAATCGCACCCCGTACCATGACGACGGGTGATACGCCAGTGTGGCGATGATGAATACACGCTTCCAATGTGCGTTCACCGCGATGTCACCAAACACGGATGCGACCATCATGATGCTGTAAACAGAACCTGGATTCATCCAAAAAAATGACATTTTGCCATTCATGCACCCAGGTTCGTCGTTGAGTACACCATCGCAGCCGCTCCTGTCTGTGATGCAGCGTCAAGGGTAACCGCAGCCATGGTCTCCGACCTGATAGTCCATGCTGCTGCAAACGTAGTCGAACTGTTCGTGCAGAAGGTTGTTGTCTTGCAAACGTCCCCATCTGTTGACTCAGGGATCGAGACGCGGCTGTACGATCCATTACAGTCATGCGAATAAGATGCTTGTCATCTCGACTGCTAGCGATACGAGGCCGTTGGGATCCAGCACGGCGTTCCGTATTACCCTCCTGAAACCACCGATTCCATATTCTGCTAACAGTCATTGGATCTCGACCAACGCGAGCAGCAATGTCGCGATACGATAAACCGCAATCGCAATAGGCTACATTCCGACCTTTATCAAAGTCGGAAACGTGATGGTACGCATTTCTCCTCCTTACACGTCGCATCACAACAACGTTTCACCAGGCAACGCCGGTCAACCGCTGTTTGTGTATGAGAAATCGGTTAGAAACTTTCCTCATGTCAGCACGTTGAAGGTGTCGCCACCGGCGCCAACCTTGTGTAACTGCTCTGAAAAGCTAATCATTTGCATATCACAGCATCTTCTTCCTGTCGGTTAAATTTCGCGTCTGTAGCACGTCATCTTCGTAGTGTAGCAATTTTAATCGCCAGTAATGAACATCTGAAAGATGATGTCTCCTAGCACCACGATGAGTTTGAAAATCAGGTCTGTTTTAAATACACGCTGTAACGGTCGTGAGCATTAGTTACCTTTGAGACTGATCGTGGTGAGTTGATGTCAAAGAATAATTTTAAGGTGACAAAGACATCACGTCATTACCAACACCTCACTGAGTTTGAACGATGCTGTGTGACGGTGCTATGAGAATCTGGGTGTTCTTTCTGCGATATAGCAGCAAAAATGGGTAGAAACGTGGACACTGTGCATGACTGCTGCCAATGGTGGTCACTAGAAAGCACGGTCAAAAGAAGATCGGGCCTCCGTGCTGATGGCGCTGCCGAGAGGGAAAGAAAGATGATCGTGTGCGGTGTTTGAATCTGGCCTCAATAATAGCAATATGAGCAGCAGTTGGCACCACAGTGTCACAACGAACTGTTGAAAATCTGTTACTTGAAGGACATCTCCGAGCCAGACGCCCTGTATCGTGCATTCCACTGACCCCAAGCCACCGCCATTTGCGACTTCAGTGGTGTCAAGCGAGATCTCATTGGAAGGTACGGTGGAGGTCTGTTGTGTTTTCTGGTGGAAGCTGCTTCTACCTTGGTGCTTGTGATGGCTGTGTGTTGTCTAGGAGGGCAGTTCAAACCTGTCTGCATGCTAGACACTCTGGACCTACATGTGGAGTAATGGTCTGGGATGCGATTTCGTATGACAGTAGGAGCATTCTCATAGTTATCTCATGCATCCTGACTACAAATTCGTGCGTCAGTGTGGTGGTTCGACCTTTTGTGCTTCCATTCATGAACAGCATTCCAGTGGGTGCTTTCCAACCGGATAATGCTTGCCCACATACGGCTATTGTAAGCCAACATGCTCTACAGAGCGTCCACATGTCTTGTTCTGCTCGATAACCAGACCTGTCTCCAATGGAGCACATATGGGACATCATCGGACGACAATTCAAGCGTCATCCATAACTATCATTAACCGTCCCTGTATTGACCAACCAAGGGCAACTGGTGTCGAACGCCATCCCACAAGCTGACATCTGGCTCCTGCGCAACATAATGCATGCACGTTTGCATGCTTTCATTCAATGTTCTGACGCTTACACCGCTCATTAATTTACTAGCGTTTCACATTTGCAACGGGTTATCTTGCGCTTACATTGGGCTATGATCTTGCGATGTAAATCACATAAATATTTTACGTAGATAAATGTACACTCCTGGAAATGGAAAAAAGAACACATTGACACCGGTGTGTCAGACCCACCATACTTGCTCCGGACACTGCGAGAGGGCTGTACAAGCAATGATCACACGCACGGCACAGCGGACACACCAGGAACCGCGGTGTTGGCCGTCGAATGGCGCTAGCTGCGCAGCATTTGTGCACCGCCGCCGTCAGTGTCAGCCAGTTTGCCGTGGCATACGGAGCTCCATTGCAGTCTTTAACACTGGTAGCATGCCGCGACAGCGTGGACGTGAACCGTATCTGCAGTTGACGGACTTTGAGCGAGGGCGTATAGTGGGCATGCGGGAGGCCGGGTGGACGTACCGCCGAATTGCTCAACACGTGGGGCGTGAGGTCTCCACAGTACATCGATGTTGTCGCCAGTGGTCGGCGGAAGGGGCACGTGCCCGTCGACCTGGAACCGGACCGCAGCGACACACGGATGCACGCCAAGACCGTAGGATCCTACGCAGTGCCGTAGGGGACCGCACCGCCACTTCCCAGCAAATTAGGGACACTGTTGCTCCTGGGGTATCGGCGAGGACCATTCGCAACCGTCTCCATGAAGCTGGGCTACGGTCCCGCACACCGTTAGGCCGTCTTCCGCTCACGCCCCAACATCGTGCAGCCCGCCTCCAGTGATGTCGCGACAGGCGTGAATGGAGGGACGAATGGAGACGTGTCGTCTTCAGCGATGAGAGTCGCTTCTGCCTTGGTGCCAATGATGGTCGCATGCGTGTTTGGCGCCGTGCAGGTGAGCGCCACAATCAGGACTGCATACGACCGAGGCACACAGGGCCAACACCCGGCATCATGGTGTGGGGAGCGATCTCCTACACTGGCCGTACACCACTGGTGATCGTCGAGGGGACACTGAATAGTGCACGGTACATCCAAACCGTCATCGAACCCATCGTTCTACCATTCCTAGACCGGC
The DNA here is from genome assembly GCF_021461395.2 of Schistocerca americana. NCBI lineage: Eukaryota > Metazoa > Arthropoda > Insecta > Orthoptera > Acrididae > Schistocerca > Schistocerca americana. Next base: position 100,985,719 of record NC_060123.1, on the reverse strand, counting down.
AAGGGAACTTGCTGTTCCAACAGGACAATGCACGTCCGCATGTATCCCGTGCCACCCAACGTGCTCTAGAAGGTGTAAGTCAACTACCCTGGCGAGCAAGATCTCCGGATCTGTCCCCCATTGAGCATGTTTGGGACTGGATGAAGCATCGTCTCACGCGGTCTGCACGTCCAGCACGAACGCTGGTCCAACTGAGGCGCCAGGTGGAAATGGCATGGCAAGCCGTTCCACAGGACTACATCCAGCATCTCTACGATCGTCTCCATGGGAGAATAGCAGCCTGCATTGCTGCGAAAGGTGGATATACACTGTACTAGTGCCGACATTGTGCATGCTCTGTTGCCTGTGTCTATGTGCCTGTGGTTCTGTCAGTGTGATCATGTGATGTATCTGACCCCAGGAATGTGTCAATAAAGTTTCCCCTTCCTGGGACAATGAATTCACGGTGTTCTTATTTCAATTTCCAGGAGTGTATTTCCAAAATTACGCTACCCTACATTATTCTTTTGTTGCTGCGAATTTGTTTCCGTCGGGGTAATAGCATATTTTTCGTGGTAACTGTATAATTCGTGACAATCTCTATGGCACATATCCACTAGAGTTGGTGTTTAGAAAAGGGTGTCTTGTAAGAAATAATTCACACCTATTCTAAAAAGGGAACCTCCCCATCGCACCCCCCTCAGATTTAGTTATAAGTTGGCACAGTGGATAGGCCTTGAAAAACTGAACACAGATCAATCGAGAAAACAGGAAAAAGTTGTGTGGAACTATGAAAAAATAAGCAATATATACAAACTGAGTAGTCCATGTGCAAGACAGGCAACATCAAGGATAATGTGAGCTCAGGAGCGCTGTGGTCCCGTGGTTAGCGTGAGCACCTGCGGACCGAGAGATCCTTCGTTATAGTCTTCCCTCGAGTGAAAAGTATACTTTATATATTTTCGCAAAGTTATAATCTGTCCGTTCGTTCATTGACGTCTCTGTTCACTGTAATAAGTTTAGTGGCTGTGTTTTGCGACCGCACCGCAAAACCGTGCGATTAGTAGACGAAAGGACGTGCCTCTCCAATGGGAACCGAAAACATTTGATCGTAAGGTCATAGGTCAACCGATTCCTCCACAGGAAAATATTCACTGACCTTGTTATTGAAGTCGCGAGCTATATTTGCTGGCTTCATATTGCCCACGGAATACATCTCACGTATTTAATGCACTCTCGTCCAAAGTAGCGAACAGTCAACTGCCAGCCAGGGAGCCTCGTTAGCAGGAATACTCTCTTCCGTGCGCTGCAGTCGACTGACGTCGTGTGTTTCATTTAGGTGTAGCGTCCCCATACTATGGCGCAGTTACCTCGCATCCGTCGGACGTACGGACAGATAATAATTGTCTGAAAATAAAGAATTTAACTTTCAACTCGAGGGAAGACTTGAACCAAGGACCTCTCATTCCGCAGCTGCTCACGCTAACCACGGGACCACGGTGCTCCTGAGCTCATATTATCGTTGATGTTGCCTATCTTGCGCATGGGCTACTCAGTTTGTATATTTTGCTTATTTTTTCATGGTTCCACACAACTTCATCCTGTTTTCTCGATTGATCTGTGTTCAGTTTTTCAAGGCCTATACACTGTGCCAACTTATAACTAAATGTGAGGGGGGGTGGGATGGGAAGGTTCCCTTGTAAGCAATTTTAGCCCAACTACGTATGCCCATTATGTCAACTGTATTAACAGGTAATCATCTGGATTAACACGTAACCACACGACGCTGGATACTCAACTAGTCACAAACAGAAACAAACTTCATTGGTAACCAACATCAACTGACAACATCGTATTATTTTGATGTCAAGGTTTGATTCTTTAGTGACACTGGACTTGGGTGCCCAGGAAGGAACGTAATGTCAGCGAACCGTGTCCTGCCTGCGTGCACGTTGCGCGGTCACGGCGGAGTCTCCCCCAGGTTGCTGGAGCCGTGTCGAACCGCAGAGGGAGGTGCGGGGTCCGCTAGCAGCCAGCCCTGCCCGTTTTAATTGGAAGTGCCTGCCGCCGCCGCTCCCTTCTGTTTGCAGACATTTAACGCGCAGCAGGTTCAATATTTATTTTAACAGCATGCCTGAAGGCAAATGGAAAAAAGAACCGTTCGAATGAGAACGTCCTTTCCAATAACTGTGCTGATCTATTTTTTCTCCAGAAAAGCTGGCACAGGTTGGGCTGTGGTATCTGTTCGCTGTAATGCCAGGGAACGAAATTGTGTTTCTGGACGGGCTACGTTCCAGGTGCTATTGTTTTGCCCGAAATTTGCATCTTTCGTGAGTGAAAGTGTAGAGATCGTTGCATTTTCGGTTTTTTTGTATCTCTGCCTGCGTAATCAATTTGAGAGATATCAGCTAAACTGTAGGAAGATTAAGTAAGCGGGATAAGTTTTTGCACTCAAACAACACACTCTGGATCGACTACAGATGAAGTAAGCAAAAGAATATCAGGAAAAATGAATAATGTGACAAACGCTGACTGTCATGTGCCACATAACCTAATACTACAATCATAGGATATGGTTCACATTTCAGTAAGCTCTAAAAATTGAGTTCAGAAGGGTTCCTCTCCATTAGCCAAATTTGTAAACGTTACACACCGGATTTCTCTAAAGCCGCCGTACGCAACAGAACGAAGGCCTGCCCTACTTGTGACCTTCGTGAAAGAAATTTACGCAAGGTGTGACTAACGGGGTTTCCTAGCGTTTCAAAGCAGATACACAATATAAAAAATGAGTTACACATGAGAAAAATTTGCTGGAATCATAATTAATCACTGGAGGCCATTGGGATAAGTATGTGATTAGTCCTATCTGTCAACCAAAACCTTACTTGCAAATTTTCCTAAAAGAATCTAGCAAGCAAGTGATAACGTTTACAGAGTCTCTGTTCTCTCTGATGGTCAAGAATCATGTAAGTAATTAAGTGACACTGACAGAAGGATCTCTGTATCAGTGTAAAGAAAGCTTCCAAAATAGACGTTTTATCACCCAAATCGCAGTTGATACACAGCAAGGTTACTAGTATCAGCAAAGTTATATTGCCACCTTCCGATCTGTAAGTGTTACAAATATATTTCAAGTTTTACAATTATCATATGCAATTTCGAAGAAACGTTATCGCAGTATTACGTATCATAAGATTCGTAAATAATAAAGCTCTTGCGTGTGCACATTCCAATCTGCCCATTGAAAACAGGGAGGTAAACTGTGAAATTAAAAATATTAGCCGGCCGCTGTGGCCGAGCGGTTCTAGGCGCTTCAGTCTGGAACCGCGCGACCGCTACGGTCGCAGGTTACAATCCTGTCTCGGGCAAGGATGTGTGTGATGTCCTTCGGTTAGTTAGGTTTAAGTAGTTCTAAGTTCTGGGGGACTGAGACCTCAGATGTTAAGTCCCGTAGTGCTCAGAGCCGTTTGAAGCGTTTTTAAAAATATTAAGCGAAAGAAAGCGCTAAAAAGTTCATGGTCACTCCACTGTCATAGACTAAAATAATGTTTACCTCACAGAAAAGACGCTCCATGCAACACTACAAACACTAAAATAAAAGCCATAACTACATCAGCAATGCACAGAGGTATGAAACACATCAGGTTGAGCACATCCACTGCTATCAAACGTGTGTATGTTGATAACCGGCACCGTACTGCCGGAGGGTTGTCAAAGGCCGGTCCTTGTGGTAGAGCGGTTCTAGGTGCTTCAGTCAGGAACCGCTCTGCTGCTACGGTCGCAGGTTCGAATCCTGCCTTCGGCATGGATATGTGTGATGTCCCTAGGTTAGATAGTTTTAAGTAGTTCTAAGGCTAGGGGACTGATAACCTGAGATGGTATGGGTAATTGTTCTGCGATCATCTCGAACATTTTGTCGTCATGTACCTTAACGTACTTTATTTTTGTAAATCAAAAAGTGTGTATGTATACATGGTGTGTCAAAAAGGATGGCGCAAACCAACACGGCTGAAAGTACACGATAATAGAATCACAAATGTCCCAGTAAACACGGGTCCCCAAACGAGCCGCTTGCGAGATAATCACGACTGTATGATTCCACGCCGCCACTGACGGCATTGTTTGCAACATCGTCTGGTTTCCCCCTTGCGCACTTGAGGCCGTCCTACGTTCGCTGTTTACCCAATGGAACATTGCCGAGAGGTGGACTTGGAATCACACCACACACGCAAAACTACAAGACGGATACAGTACACAGTCTCAAAGGGTTTCAGTCGTGTCTGAGGAGTGCCACATCAAAACAAGTTTTGCACGACCTCGATTCCGAGAGTTTCGAAACCTGAACAGAAGACTGGAATAGATATCAATATAAACATCATTTTCGCCCTTTTTACTGCTCGTGCACTATCGGTCGGAGGATGCCATTCACATATCGTTCAGTCGTAACGGCGCCTTCCATGACCACCAGCGGCGTACATCGGCCCCACATAATGAAACCCCAAAACAGCAGGGAACCTTCACCCTGCTGCACTCGCTGGACAGTGTGTCTAAGGCTTTCAGCCTGACCGGCTTGCCTCCAAACACGCCTCCAACGATTGTGTGGTTGAAGGCATATGCGACACTCATCGGAGAAGAGAACATGATGCCAATCCAGAGCTGTCCATTCGGCATGTTGTTGGGCCCATCTGTACCACGCTGCATGCCGTCGTGGTTGCAACGATGGACCTCGCCATGGACGTCGTGAGTGAAGTTGCGCATCATGCATCCTATTGACCACAGTTTGAGTCGTAACACGACGTCCTGTAGTTTCACGAAGAGCCTTTTTCAACACGGTGGCGTCGGTCAGGGTTCCCCCGAGCCATAATCCGTAGGTAGCGGTCATTCACTGCAGTAGTAGCCCTTGGGTGGCCTGAGCGAGGCGTGACATACACAGTTCCTGTCTCTCTGTATCTCCTCCATGCCCGAGCAACATCACTTTGGTTTACTACGAGACGCCTGGACACTTCCGTTGTTGACAGCCCTTCCTGGCGCAAAGTAACAATGCGGCCGCGATCGAACCACGGTATTGACCGTATAGGCATGGATGAACTACAGACAAAACGAGCCGTGTACCTCCTTCCTGGTGGAATGACTGGAAATGATCGTCTAATAGGCGCTGCTCAACCATGGTTGTTTACATCTTTGGTCGGGTTTAGTACCATCTCCGAACCGTCAAGGGCATGTGTCTGGGATACAGTATCCATAGTCAACCTCTGTCTTAGGAGTTCTGGGAACTGGAGTGATGCAAAACTTTTTTTGATGTGTGTAGTTACAATGGAACCGTATAGTAACGCAGAGTGTGAGGATATGCACGTGGAGCTGCATGATTGTACCATGACAAATATCCTGATCGAAGACACCCCGAAAGTCGTACATTTATAAGGGTCCATCAGCGACTGGGAGAACACGGGGGTTTTGCACATGGAGGAGCAGGAGGGCCGGCCGGTGTGGCCGAGCGGTTCTAGGCGCTACAGTCTGGAACCGCGTGACCGCTCCGGTCGCAGGTTCGAATCCAGCCTCGGGCATGAATGTGTGTGCTGTCCTTAGGTTAGTTAGGTTTAAGTAGTTCTAAGTTCTAGGGGACTGATGACATCATACGTTAAGTCACATAGTACTCAGAGCCATTTGAACCATTTTTTTGGAGCAGGAGGTAGGCCTGCTCGCATTGTGCCTGAGGTTGAGGATATGGTGTTGGAAGCAGTGCAGTGCTCTCCAGGAACCTCGACGAGAAGCATTGCCACACAAGTGCCTGTACTAAGGCTCAGTAGTGTACGGAGAGTTTTACAATGCAATTTACTGTATCCTTACCAGCTCCAACGAGTTCAATGTCTCAATGATGCGGACTTTGTTCCTAGTGTGATGTTTTGTCAGTGGCTGCACCAGCAGGCGGTAGTCGACTTTCGTTTGGCATCTAACATTTTATTTACAGACGAAGCAGGATTCGCACGCGATGGTGTGTTTAACTATCATAATACACATTTGTGGTGTGAAATAAACCTACATGCTGTTCATGAGTCACCACATCAGCAACGTTTCTCACTGAATGTGTCGTTAGGGGTACTAGGCCACCAACACATTGGGTCACACCTTTGTCCCCCACAGCTTAATGGACGGAGTGTCATCGTCCAGGATTGCTTGAGGATGTTCCTCTTCAGCAACATCAGAGTATCTGGTAAATGTATGATGGAGCTCCGGCACATTTTGATGCTGTTGTGAGACGGCATCTAACGCGCAGATACGGCCAAGGATGGATATAGGTTGTAACCTCGTCACAGTAAAAATAATTATATAACATTCACTTTCAGTATTAACCTACCCATAGATAAAAAAATATATATGATAGCATTCACATTCAGTGTAGCCTCCCAACAAAAAATATAAATATAATTATATCATTCACATTCAGCATTAACCTACCAACAGTTTACTTCCGTAAGCTTGGAACAATAACGTAACTAATCTCTCAATAAAATTGTGGCTGACATAACGTTGCAATAATTGACTGTCAATTTAAACTGGTAAATTTTGGACTTCAGCAGCGCTGCGTCATGGCCCTGAAAGATCATTCTGAATCAAAAATTGAAAATTCTTACCGCAATGAAGTCGCCGGATAACGCACATACGTATGTCTGCTCTTATAATAAATTTTTCTGGAACAGCCCAGTGCAATGCTGGCCGATAGATTTGTCATGTATAAAAGGAAACAACTGATTTTTCTTTACAATAATCGGGATGACCATGGATTGGAGAAATTAGTAAATTCTTTAAATTGAGATGAATGATTGTCAAAAGTTAATTTTTATAGAAAAGATTATTATTAAGAGATTTTTTTTAAACATTTACATGGGACTTGATATAACAATACTACATATTTGCGAGGCTGTTTTTACCTTATATTATATCGCTCAGGCTCCGCCATCGCTCCCCACGATCGGCCCAGCCAACTTGATACACCAGACTGCTAGCAACTACTTACTCCGACTGTTACACAGTCCCTACTACATACAACACTGATCTCTGGTCTGAGATTCTCTTATACCTTACACATCGTAGGCAGCGCATGAGCAATCCACCGAAATTACATCTGCTCGAGTGCGCTAGCAACAAATTCCTTACCCATGGACCTCTTACATCACCCTCCACTGGAGGGGGCAAAAATTTGGCAGCGATGGTGAGTCAATTGGACTTGCCATGAGCAACAAATTTTTTTATAATCTATTTAGTTAACTATGTCTACAGTCACAGAGTATATACATATACATAAAATTACTGATAAGTGCAGAACATATTAAGAAGTGAAATAGAGTGCACACGCATTGAGTTCAGAGCGTATTAAGAAATGACAAAATGTATACGCAATGAGTACAAAATATATTAACAAATGACATGAAGTGCACATGTACTGTGTAAGTATTTAACATTTTTACATGAACTGATCTCTTTAACAAATGAAATGAAGTACACACACACTGTATAAGCCTTTAGCATTTTTTTACACAAACTGAATACATTAAGAAATGAAATAAAGTGCACACGCACTGTAAATTTTTTTAACATTTCACAAGAATTTAAAAATATTGCGAAATGAAATAAAGTGCATACGTACTGCATAAGTCTTCACCATTTTACAAGCACTAGGAAAGGAATGGGAAGGATAGCATCATGGTTGTAGCACAGTGGGTTGCATGTAGCTGCACTGAAAGTCCATATCTTTCTACAGAAGCACCACACCAAGTGAGACAATCTGAAGTTCTCTTCCCTGAAGTATTTATCAGTGTAGTCAAGACACTGAATTGTTGTATTAACATTGCATGTTATCATTTTGGTAGTACATTAGGTATACCAAACAGTAGGACTATAATAACAACTCCTTCGGTCAGAGTGGTGGACAGCTTGGTATGTCATCACCACATTATTGTAGAATCCATACTCCTACATCAACGTAGAATTAGTGCAAAAACCTAATATAGTGCTCCATGATCATGAGGATGAAGAGGACATACGGATAATGCAGTAATTGCTGGTAATTAGGTCAGAAGGTGAGACACATTAAGTCTTATGCTAGTCATCATTCAGAATTACACTAGTGTATCAACCGATTTGAATAGTTATTGGCACTCATTGGCTAATTACTTAACATTTCTGTAATATGTATGGAGTATTAGAGAACATTAATCATAAGTCATCTTATTACAGTAATTATTGGCATAGCATTTATGCATAAGTCATCTAGTTAGAGTAATCATTAGCATAGCATTTATAGATTATAACAAAATGTTATTTACATAAACTATATTGGCATAGCATTTATGCATAAGTCATCTCATTACAGTAATTATTACAGAACATTATTCATAAGTCATCTAATTACAGTAATTATTGGCATCATAAGTCTTCTCATTACAGTAATTATTGGCATAGCATTTATGCATAAGTCATCTCATTACAGTAATAATTGGTATACCATTTCTGCATAAGTCATCTCATTACAGTCATTATTGGCACAGCATTTATGCATAAGTCATATCGTTACAGTAATCATTGGCATTGCATTTATGCATAAGTCATCTTGTTACAGTAATAATTGGCATAGCATTTATAGAGTATAACAAAACATTATTCATAACTTATCTCATTACAGTAATCATTGGCATTCAGTTATGCATAAGTCATCTCATTACAGTGATCACTGGTATAGCATTTATACAGTATTACAAAATATCATTCAGTATTATTCAGAAGTCATCATTTAAAACAAGAGTTATTGCGTGTTGCAATAAGCTGCTAGTGACTATATATGATATCATGTAAGTGACATAAGACATATGTAAAATGTAACACATCGTAACTATTACTCAAGGTCTGTAGTCCAATAATAAATAGACGTGAGGGAATCAATACATCAGAAAAAATTGCATTATATTTAGGACTAGAAATATATCTTAAACTGGTAGCATTATTTAGTTGTGTACTGGTAATAGTTGTGACTGGTAATAATATTTTTTGTGCCAGCAATGCATTGCATTTGGATCGATAGTAAATTGCTGGGGCATGAAAATATTTGCTTTTAACTTATTGCTGGAAATAAGGATTAATAATGTCATTCGTCATGAGTCAGCTGTAGCAAGGTTATGAAACAAGTAGAGTATATGTGAGCACATTCATAAATGATAGACGCAACTGGGTAACAAAATGCAAGTACTAGAACAAATTTAATAATTAACTGCTTATAGTACATTAATATCACAAAAAGCTTCTCCTGGAAAAATTACAAAATGGGTTATTGACCTGAAAGAAAAAAAATGTATATTATCGTGAAAAGTTGTAAACTTAGAATTAACAAGTAATGAAACGTGTACTCGATATGTATGTACTCTAGCTGTCTTTCCCAAAACATTCAGTCATTATACTATGCAACATAAGACATACTGTCAAAAGGAACTGCAACAAATACTTAAATAACTACATAGCATTTCTTAACTAACAGAAAATGTATAAACTTTATCATTATTCATATTACCACAGCTTCATCATTATCATCATCTGCAAAGAAAAAGTTCATTATTCATACGATATACTTCATGTAACTATTCATCATCATTTATTATCATCTGCAAAAAATAGACTCTTCATTATTCATTATTCATATTACCATTTAATTCATATAACTATTCATTATCATTCATTATTATATATAGTATAGAGTTTCTTACTTCTAGCATATTTCATCACTAAAATTAACATGTGTAGTCCTGTCTGACAGCCTGCAATAATCGCCTCGTATTCTAAAAGAAAAATAATTAGTCAAGACTGCTATCATACGATGTGTATAGTATATTTTTGTTAATGCTTGTTGATTCTGATCCATTTACTCTTCATGACAAGGTATTGCATTTTCTTTCTTCCATTCCGAAAGTGACAAATCAATTTCATAGTGAACCACTGTGACTGTTTAATTTATTTCCTTTACATGGTATTGCTTTCTGAAAATGATGAATATGGATTAATATCTTGTATTTAATTCATATACCCATTAAATAAAAATTTGTTTCTAGTGATATAACTAAGCATACAGCATAGCATGACAGAAAACGTATTAGGCCAAAACCAATGACAATTTTCAAGCGCAAAAATGTACACACAGTATCATAATGTAGTAGCAAAAAATGTAGAATAGTCAAGATATTGAGATATCATAAGGCAAAAATGTCAAATTAAGCTGCTGTTTGTTACATCTTAAGTATTTCATAGTGCATACAGAAAAAAATCCTACTTTAGACAGGAAGACCATCATATATACATAAAAACAACGGAAAATGTGCACTGTCTGATTTTTAACGACAAGAAAAGCGACCTCCTAAACTTACCTTGCCGGGCACTTGCCAAGAAAAAATATGATCATCATCAGTAAGTGGTCATATTAATATCTGGAAATGGCATTACAGTGTGATAAATCATAAAGTATGTTCATTCATTAATGAGTTTAATATTGGAGACATGGTGGTTGCCTTTGCTTTTTCTGGTTCTCAAACTTTCAACATGTACTACGTTGGGGTGAGGAATGCTTCGTATTCTGTATGGACCTGTGTATAGAAGCTCAAATTGACTGCATCTACTCTTTCCTCTGTTGGATAAATAATGTGTGCGTACTAATATCTTCTGTCCAACGCGAAAGTCACGGCGTGTACAAACCTGTTATTGCTGTCTTCTCCGGCGCTCTGCGGCACGTTTGATGTTGTTGAACGCAATGTCAATTTTTTCATGGTGGCGTAGTCGACGAGATGTAGGAAAAGATACTAATTCTTTAATTTTGTTAGGTTGTTCAACATTTTTCAATATAACAGTCGGAAATACCATAGTAGATTCATTTGGTATGGAGTTAATTACATCCTGGAATGAGAGTATGTGTGTATCCCAATCAATATGTCTTTTATGGCAGTATATTCTACATAGTTTACCAATTTCTTTCATTAGTCGTTCACAGGGGTTCGAAGAAGCGTGATACTTGGATATATAGATCGGAGAAATGTTTCTAACTCGTGACATACGCGTCCATATCGCAGATCGAAACTGTGGTCCATTGTCGGAAATTACTTTCAATACATGACCTACATGAAATAAAAATGTTTTACAAATGCATTCGAAATAGATTTAGCAGTAGCTTTGCGTAGCGGAGTGAAGGTAACAAATTTCGCAGTGAGTTCAACAGCGACAAAGATGTAACAAAAGCCTCTATTAGTTCTGGGAATCGGTCTAAAAATGTCTACAGCGGCCATGTGTCACAATTTAACGGGTACAATGGTATGTAACGGAGGAATATATGCACTTGTGTCTGATTTAGCTTTCAGGCAGATTTTACATGACGCTAAAACTCGTTGGCAAAATAACAGTTCTGTCTCAGTATACCCCCCATGAACCATGGACCTTGCCGTTGGTGGGGAGGCTTGCGTGCCTCAGCAATACAGATAGCCGTACCGTAGGTGCAACCACAACGGAGGGGTATCTGTTGAGAGGCCAGAGAAACGCATAGTTCCTGAAGAGGGGCAGCAGCCTTTTCAGTAGTTGCAGGGGCAACGGTCTGGATGATTGACTGATCTGGCCTTGTAACACTAACCAAAACGGCCTTGCAGTGCTTGTACTGCGAACGGTTGAAAGCAAGGGGAAACTACAGCCGTAATTTTTCCCGAGGGCATGCAGCTTTACTGTATGGTTAATGATGATGGCGTCCTCTTGGGTAAATATTCCGGAGGTAAAACAGTCCCCCATTCGGATCTACGGGCGGGGACTACTTAAGAGGACGTCGTTATCAGGAGAAAGAAAACTGGCGTTCTATGGATCGTCCCTTAATAGGGCAGGTAGGTTAGAAAATTTGAAAAGGGAAATGGATAGGTTAAAGTTAGATATAGTGGGATTTAGTGAAGTTCGGTGGCAGGAGGAACAAGACTTTTGGTCAGGCGAATACAGGGCTATAAATGCAAAGTCAAATAGGGGTAATGCTGGAGTAGGTTTAAAAATGAATAAAAAAATAGGAATGCGGGTAAGCTACTACAAACAGCATAGTGAACGCATTATTGTGGCAAAGATAGACACGAAGCCCACGCCTACTACAGTACTACAAGTTTATATGTCAACTAGCTCTGCAGATGACGAAGAAATTGAAGAAATGTATGATGAAATAAAAGAAATTATTCAAATAGTGAAGGGAGACGAAAATTTAATAGTCATGGGTGACTGGAATTCGTTAGTAGGAAAAGGGAGAGAAGGAAACGTAGTAGCTGAATATGGATTGGGGGTAAGAAATGAAAGAGGAAGCTGCCTGGTAGAATTTTGTGCACAGCATAACTTAATCACAGCTAACACTTGGTTCAAGAATCATGAAAGAACGTTGTATACATGGAAGAACCCTGGAGATACTAAAAGGTATCAGATAGATTATATAATGGTAAGACAGAGATTTAGGAACCAGGTTTTAAATTGTAAGACATTTTCAGAGGCAGATGTGGACTCTGACCACAATCTATTGGTTATGAACTGTAGATTAAAACTGAAGACACTGCAAAAAGGTAGGAATTTAAGGAGATGGGACCTGGATAAACTGACTAAACCAGAGGTTATGCAGAGTTTCAGGGAGAGAGTAAGGGAACAAATGGCAGGAATGGGGGAAAGAAATACAGTAGAAAAAGAATGGGTAGCTTTGAGCGATGAAGTAGTGAAGGCAGCAGATGATCAAGTAGGTAAAAAGACGAGGGCTAGCAGAAATCGTTGGGTAACAGCAGAAGTATTGAATGTAATTGATGAAAGGAGAAAATATAAAAATACAGTAAATTAAGCAGGCAAAAAGGAGTACAAACGTCTCAAAAATGAGATCGACAGGAAGTGCAAAATGGCTAAGTAGGGATGCCTAGAGGATAAATGTAAGGATGTAGAGGCTTATCTCACTAGGGGTAAGATAGGTACTGCCTACAGGAAAATTAAGGAGACCTTTGGAGAAAAGAGAACCACTTGTATGAATATCAAGAGCTCAGATGGAAACCCAGTTCTAAGCAAAGAAGGGAAAGCAGAAAGGTGGAAGGAGTATATAGAGGGTCTATACAAGTGCGATGTACTTGAGGACAATATTATGGAAATGGAAGAGGATGTAGATAAAGATGAAATGAGAGATATGATACTGCGTTAAGAGTTCGACAGAGCACTGAAAGACCTGAGTCGAAACAAGGCCCCGGGAGTAGACAACATTCCATTAGAACTACTGACGGTCTTGGGAGAGCCAGTCCTGACAAAACTCTACCATCTGGTGAGCAAGATGTATGAGACAGGCGAAACACCCTCACACTTCAAGAAGAATATAATAATCCCAATCCCAAAGAAAGAAGGTAGTGACAGCTGTGAAAATTACCGAACTATCAGTTTAATAAGTCACGGCTGCAAAATCCTTACGCTAATTCTTTACAGACGAATGGAAAAACTAGTATAAGCCGACCTTGGGGAAGATCAGTTTGGATTCCGTAGAAATATTGGATCACGTGAGGCAATACAGACCTTACGGCTAATCTTATAAACTAGATTAAGGAAAGGAAAACCTACGTTTCTAGCATTTGTAGACTTAGAGAAAGCTTTTGACAATGTTGACTGGAATACTCTCTTTCAAATTCTGAAGGTGGCAGGGATAAAATATAGGGAGCGAAAGGCTATTTACAATATGTATAGAAACCAAATGGCAGTAATAAGAGTTGAGGGGCATGAATAGGAAGCAGTGGTTGGGAAAGGAGTGAGGCAGGGTTGTAGCCTCTCCCCGATGTTATTCAATCGGTATATTGAGCAAGCAGTGAAGGAAACAAAAGAAAAATTCGGTGTAGGTATTAAAGTCCGTGGAGAAGAAATAATAACTTTGAGGTTCGCCGATGACATTGTAATTGATGTGTTGGCAAATGTGCCAACACCTTGTAGATAGAGGCGGCCTAAATGCACGCTATCTAACGCAGACGGGCGTGAATTCTGGAACAGGATAAGTAGTGAATTCTCATAAGAAAAGTATGCAGCTCCTCGAATACTTATCTTTTATTTATCCTTGTGGTACATCGCTCTTGATAATACAAATATAACTATCTTCAGATACGGTTAATGGTGCCTTGCTAGGTCGTAGCCATGGACTCAGCTGAAGGCTATTCTAAGTGTCTCTCGGCAAATGAGAGAAAGGCTTCGTCAGTGTAGTCGCTAGCAAAGTCGTCGTACAACTGGGGCGAGTGCTATTCCGTATCTCGAGACCTGCCTTGTGGTGGCGCTCGGTCTGCGATCACACAGTGGCGACACGCGGGTCCGACATGTACTAAATGGACCGTGGCCGATTTAAGCTACCACCTAGCAAGTGTGGTGTCTGGCGGTGACACCACGTTCCTCCCCCGCAAATCGGTGAACGGTCGTGTTATAAGGCTTCCGTCCGCCGTGGGGAGGACCCCATGTTGACGTATGCGATGAGGTGGGGAGCCTAACAACAGGCGAGGCTGTGCCACCCGCACCCGGCCATTCGGTCCGAGGGGATCTAGGAAACGCCTGAAAACCTAGTCCAGGGTGCACGTCAACATGCGGTGTATGCGCCCGTAAAGAGACAGTAGGGGCCGAAAGGTCGACCTCCATTGCGTCGGGGTACCCGACGCGCGATGACGTCATGTGGTCCGGAGCGGGCAAGAGTTCCATGGCGGAGGACAGCTGGTCACGGGAAGCGATCGGCGGCGCGTGACCCAGGGAGGCGCTTGGCGGCTGCAGCGAAGCGTCGAATGCGGGCGGCGCCGACGGGAGAACAGGCGGCGGCGGCGGCGCGTCGCCATGGGGCAAAATGGAAGGCATCGTCGGTAACACCTGGGGATGAGGCGAGCCAGTAGATGGGTCCCCAGGGCGCTGAACGGACGGCACCGTCGCTGAAAGCAGACGGGGAGCGGCAGAACCCGTGCGACGACAGAGGCTCAGCTGATTGAGATGCCGACGCACCTCACCAGAGGCCCCCAAAACCAAATACATCGCGCGGCCGAGGCAGCGAAGAATGCGCCCTGCGGGCCAACGCCGTGAACCTCGATAGTTGCGATCAAATACAACGTCGCCTGGAGCAAAAGCAGGAGTCTGCCGCTGCACTGGAACCTGATGCGGCGGATGCAGCAAAGACATCAAGGTTCGATGAGGACGACCGTGGAGCAACTCAGCCGGCGAGCGACCATCTCGGGGCTGAGAGCGATACAGTGACAAAAAGAGCAACAACACGTCCTCCCGAGAATGCGACTCTTTCAACTTCAACATCTGTGACTTGAAAGCCCGGACTAATCGTTCAGCGACACCGTTTGACTGAGGCGAAAACGGCACGGATGTCAGATGTTGAATACCATTGGCCTGGCAGAATGACCGAAATTCTGTGGACATGAATTGTGGGCCATTGTCGGAAACAATAGTCTGCGGAAGACCTTCAATGCAAAAGATAGCAGACAACGCTTGGATGGTGGCAGAGGACGTCGTGGAAGACATCCGGACAACAAAAGGAAAATTACTGAAGGCATCCACCAGAACCAACCATCGAGCATTCCAGAATGGACCAGCAAAATCGACGTGCAAGCGTTGCCAAGGGGAAGTGGCTTTTGGCCATGCAAAGACTTTCCGCGGCGGTGCGGATTGTTGTTCGGCACACGCCATGCAAGAAGAACACATATTCGTAATCGCAGCATCGATTCCGAACTAAGTACAGTGCTGACGAGCAAGTTGTTTCGTTCGCACTATACCCCAATGTCCTTGGTGAAGAAGTCGTAAGACAGAGGACTGTAACGAACGTGGGACCACGACTCTGGACTGATCATTATCAGAACGCAACAACAAAACACCACGTCGAACAAAAAGTCTCTCCTTGTGAGCAAAAAATCGGCGAACCAACGGATCCTCGATCCGAGACTTTGACAAAGGCCATTGCGTAGCAAGAAAACGCAAAACGGTAGGAAGGACAGGGTCAGCGGCTGTGGCCGTAGCTACACGACGAAAATCAATCGGAAACGATTCTACCACTTCATCGGTTTCCGAATCAATGAACATGCAAGCAAGTTCGGAAGAATCGAATGCTTTATCCTCAGCAACAGGCAAACGGGACAACGCATCGGCGTTTCCGTGCTTAGCAGTGGACCGATACAAGATATCGTAGAGGTACTGCGAGAGGAAAATCGACCAGCGAATGAATTTCTGCGCTGTACGCGGAGATACAGGCTTGTTCGGATGAAAAAGCGATGTCAAAGGTTTGTGGTCGGTGATGATGGTAAAGTGACGACCATACAAGAAATCATGGAACTTAGTAACACCAAAGACGAGAGCCAAAGCTTCTTTCTCTATCTGGGAATAATTTCTTTGCGCAGACGAGAGCAATTTGGACGCAAAGGCAATAGGGCGATCATGCGAGCCAACTTTGTGCGCAAGCACAGCACCGATCCCGAAATCCGATGCATCTACCATCAACAAAAGGGGTTGCTGGGGATCGAATGGCGTAAGGCAAGTATTAGAAAGCAACGCCTATTTCAACTGGCGAAAGGCGCGTTCGCATTCCGTCGTCCAGACGAACGGAACACCCTTACGGCGTAAGCTATGAAGCGGAGCTGAAATGGAAGAGGCATTGCGCACATTCACTCACACCTTGTGATTCTAAATCGTTTAATGTTCTTGCGACCTCATCACGCAATGCGTGGGGAACATTGCGCGCTCGGAAAAATTTCGGTTGCGCATTTACTTTCAGTTCCAAGTGTGCTTCATAGTTTTTAGCGCAACCTAAGCCCGGTGCAAAAATGTCTGCAAATTCTTCACACAGACGAGAAACACTGTCTGAAGGCACAGTCTAATTCACTGATAGGACCTGATTTACGATAGACATGTTAAACAACTGAAATAAATTTAAACCAAACAAGTTCACTGCAGTAGACGAACGAAGAACGTAAAATGACACAAGTTTTGTTTGTCCCTTGTATGTTGCAAGAAGGCTGCACTGTCCTAACACAGGAATTTTCTGTTCTGAATATGTACTGAGCTGAACATTTGCGGCACGCAATGGAGGTTTGCCCAGTTGTTTGTACGTGTCGTGATTGAGCAATGAAACTGCAGCTCCGGTATTGAGCTGGAATGGTATGATCTTGCCATTAAAGTCCAAATCTACAAAAAGTTTATTGTCCTGCTGACGACAAGAGCGACTGTCTCGTGCAATTTGAACTGATACAGGTACAGCATCACTTGCGACTTGACGTGATTTCCGGCGACGTCGACGCACACCATTTGTGGGACGAACACAGTCACTGTTAGAGGAAGTGGCACTGGATGAAGCGGAATTAACTACAGGAATGTCCATGGGGGAAGGTCCACGAGTCTGAGTGTCCTTGGTTCGATTCCGGCCTGGAATGATTGTGATTGTCTGATGTGAGCTTTTTCTGGCAAACACTTTGAACATATCCTTTCTTATTACAGAAAAAGCAAATAGCTTGGCATGACGGGCAATGTTCACGCGAATGTCTAGTAGCACACCGCGGGCATGATTTCAGCACTGCATTTGTATGCTTGCACGGCACACCTGGTTTAGAGCGTGGCGGCAGCTGCGCTGACGTGCGCGAGGGCAGTTGACCGGGCCGCGCAGCGCGCCCGGCCGGCTGGTTAACGTTACACAGGGCTGGCGAAGTTTCAAAAGATTCCCCAGCACAGTCAAGTGTGTCTTGCCTATCCAATATGTCTATCACTTGCTGAAGGGAGGGATTAACTAGTTTCAAAATTTGCTCCCGTATGCGAACATCAGAAACGTTCTGTGCAATTGCATCACGCACCATTGTATCTGAATAAGGAAGTCCACAGTCACATTCAAAGGCACAATCCCTAGTAAGGCCTTGCAAAGTGGCAACCCACTCCCGATTAGTTTGACCGGCCATACGTTTCGTACGAAACAAAGTATATCTTTTTGCAACTACATTTACTGTTTCTTTGAAATAGGCGTCCAATGCCGACAAAATTTCTTCGTAGGACAGAGTTGCTACGTCGCGTTGGGGAAACAACTTCACTATCACACGGTACGTTTGCACCCCTACACACGACAATAAATGAGGCTGCCGCTCGTTACCTTGAATTCTGTAGGCGGCGAGATGAAATCCAAACTGGCGGGACCACTCGGTCCACGATTCCACGTCAGGGCCGTAGGGCCTAAAAGGCGGTGCAACTGCATGGGGTGGCTGCGGTAGCGGTGAAGCGGCGGCTGCCGCATCGGTTTGAATGACACGTTGACCCTGGACGAGCTGTCCAAGGGCATCCAATAACGCCTGCGTCTGCTGATTCTGCAAGCGATAAAATTCGGACAGTACATCTGGCGAAGCCATGACACAAGTAAATGTAAGCAATTAGAAAGAACAAGATCCTTTCCGTTGTCTCGTCGCCAATGATGTGTTGGTAAATGTGCCAACACCTTGTAGATAGAGGCGGCCTAAATGCACGCTATCTAACGCAGACGGGCGTGAATTCTGGAACAGGATAAGTAGTGAATTCTCATAAGAAAAGTATGCAGCTCCTCGAATACTTATCTTTTATTTATCCTTGTGGTACATCGCTCTTGATAATACAAATAAGACTATCTTCAGATACGGTTAATGGCGCCTTGCTAAGTTGTAGCCATGGACTCAGCTGAAGGCTATTCTGTCTCTCGGCAAATGAGAGAAAGGCTTCGTCAGTGTAGTCGCTAGCAAAGTCGTCGTACAACTGGGGCGAGTGCTATTCCGTATCTCGAAACCTGCCTTGTGGTGGCGCTCGGTCTGCGATCACACAGTGGCGACACGCGGGTCCGACATGTACTAAATGGACCGCGGCCGATTTAAGCTACCACCTAGCAAGTGTGGTGTCTGGCGGTGACACCACAGTAATTCTGTCAGAGACAGCAATGGACTTGGAAGAGCAGTTGAACGGAATGGATGGTGTCTTGAAGGGAGGATGTAAGATGAATATCAACAAAAGCAAAACGAGGATCATGGAATGTAGTCGAATTAAGTCGGGTGATGTTGAGGGTATTAGATTAGGAAATGAGACACTTAAAGTAGCAAAGGAGTTTTGCTGTTTGTGGAGCAAACTAACTGATGATGGTCGAAGTAGAGAGGATATAAAATGTAGACTGGCAATGGGAAGGAAAGCGTTTCGAAGAAGAGAAATTTGTTAACATCGAGTATTGATTTAAGTGTTAGAACGTCGTTTCTGAAAGTATTTGTATGGAGTGTAGCCATGTATGGAAGTGAAACATGGACAATAAATAGTTTAGACAAGAACAGAAGAGAAGCTTTCGAAATGTGGTGCTACAGAAGAATGCTGAAGATTAGATGGGTAGATCACATAACTAATGAGGAGGTGTTGAATAGGATTGGGGAGAAGAGGCGTTTGTGGCACAACTTGACTAGAACATGGGATCGGTTGGTAGGACATGTTCTGAGGCATTAAGGGATGACCAATTTAGTATTGGAGGGCAGCGTGATGGGTAAAAATCGTAGAGGGAGACCAAGAGATGAATACACTAAGGAGATTCAAAAGGATGTAGGTTGCAGTAGGTACTGGGAGATGAAGAAGCTTGCACAGGATAGAGTAGCATGGAGAGCTGCATCAAACCAGTCTCAGGACTGAAGACCACAACAACAACATCGCCTCAGTATAAGAAAACATTTTCTGGCTCCGTGATGTGCGTAACTTAAATGAGTATACCAAATTAATTTTCTAACAAGTTCGTCATGAATACATAATAACCAGATGTTGCTGTCAGGGTAAGAGCGGCGAAACAGAATATTATTGCGTACAGTATATGGGTTTCTAATGGTAACGTTATTCTTATCTTGCCAAAGGTGTTTAATTTCTTTCCATACGTTGTCTTTGCTTTGCTCTTGTGCTGTGTCTCGTAATGATGACGAAATGAGATTTTCGAATACAACTTGTTGAATATTCATGACGCTAAAATTTGCTTGGCAGAAGTTGGTTGCGATGTCTTGTTGATTGTTGCTGAGAGAACGTGATAGTGGGTCTGCTACAATATTTTGTGCACCGATATTTGGAATAGGATAATGTTTAGCTTTAAATGTGTCATGCTGTTTAACTTGAAATTCATATATAAAACCGGACATAGTACCAGGGACGTTGTCAAAAACTGGAGCTTGCTGTAGAAGAATTTTGCGTAGCTGAGTACGTTCGTCGTCTGTATTTGCGTTGCTCTGTTTTACTTTATCAGAAATCATTTGCATAACGTCATAGTCAGCTTCGTCTGGTGTATTGTAGTTGTGTATACGTATCTGTGAACAATGTGGAACGACAGTCTATGTTACGCGGTGTAGAAATGACCTCTGTTCGATTAATTGGCTGTTCTTCTGCGGATAAAGCGTGCTGAAATTCTAATGCCAGTTGTATATTTTCATCCTTTAATATTAAATAGGAATTTTGAAAGTCAATAATTGCGTCATGTTGTACCAAAAAATTCGTACCTAAAATAACGTCTGTTGTCAATAAGGGAACAATCAAAAAATTTGAGTGGAACGTGTGACCTGCAATACAAAATGATAAGTGTGTCTGTAATTTTACAACTACTCCTTTACTAGATACTGCTCCTTTTACTTGCCTAATGGTAACGTAGGATAGGTATTCTCTTTGTTACATTCGTTGAATGTTTCTTCATTTATAACTGACATCGGTGATCCAGAATCGATTACTGCTGAAAATGTGGATGATCCAATCTTTACTTCAATGACAAAGTGAGAAATGGTTTTTTGAATAACTGGTTTTTCGTGCAAAAGCGTGTCTCGGATGTCGTCAGAAGTAATAACATTTTCGTGAACAAGAGTCTAAGTGTCAAAAGTATTGCTTACGTCGCTGGAAGATGCAACCTGTACTGTATCTAGTCAAATTCTTTCTGACGTGCTGTTATTTGTGGGAGGATGCTGTGGCACTTCGCCTATTTGTACTCTTCTGTTATTTCTTCCTGACGTATTAGGTTCGGGATGATATCGACTGTCAGGTTCATTCAAGATAATTTCTTGTTACGGATGATTCTGCTGGTTGTAAGACCTACTGTTATTAAATGTACATTGAAATCTGTGCTCATTACTTTTACGTCTGTCATGATAGTCATTGTTATACGGTACGTTGCGATACGAACTGAAATGATGTGTTTCCTGTACGTACTGATTTCCTTGTTGTTGTGCGTTACTATTTGGTAGAGCCGACGCTATACATGTAGGCGGCGAAACATTAAAGCATGGTCGGCCTTGCATATTACATTGTTGGTTAGGTATGCTAACTGGCTGGTTTTGTTGCTGTTGTGGGGAAAAAGCCTCTATTGTTGCCAAGATATGTCTGCGATTGCTGAAAATTTTGTACATACTGATGATTAAAATTTTGTCTGTTATTAAAATTATGCTGGTATTTCTTGTCATTTCGGGAGTGTCTAATGAAAACTGTCACTTTCGGTAAAACTTGTAATATCAGCTCTTCTTTACTCATTCCTAATCCTAGATAGCTCGATAGTTGAAGAGTTGTTTTTATAGATATAAAGGATAGTAAAAGAGAAGGCAGCAGTGCAGAAAACTAAAGATGAAATAGCACTAGTATGGCTCAGGGCCCTGTGCACGCTACGGCACATATTCATCAAAGCGTAATGAATCCCCTGAGGTCACTTACGCGCTGCAAATAAATTTTAGTTTCTGCAATACAGTCGATGCCGGCGAAAATTCAAAAACAAATTGTTGTAGCAAGTCCAGAGCGTGAATCTGTTTTCTGTCATTCTTAAATTTACTAACGGAAATAAAGTGTTTGTAATCAATATTATCGTCTCTATGTCTGAGCAGGTTCAGGATTGTATGATAATCCGTTTGTCTGTGACTGTTCGGAATCTAAGTCACGTACTCTCTGTAAATCACCTAAATTATACTGGCTGTGTGAGTGTGAGAAATGTTCGGAATGTGGCGCATGCTGTGTCATGTTAGACGCTGAAACATTTTGCATTTCTGTCACTTCGTGCTGTAAAGATGACAATTTTCTACGTAATGTATTATTTGCCAAACCTATCTCACTGATCGTCTGCTGTAAATTTTGGAATTCGGGTGTTTGATTGAAAGAAATTGGTGACGTAACGTCTGATTTGGTGTCATTGTTATTTTCGATAACGTCAATACGACTGGCCAATTCATCAAATTTTTCAGTCAGTGCTTTTACCTGATCGTCATTTTTAGTGTCACAAGCATTAATTTGTTTTTGTATTTTACGTGTGGTTTTATTCAATTTCTTAACGTCTGCGTCAATGGCATCGGGATCCTGTATTAATTCTAATTGTTCAAGTCTGTTGGTCATTGTCTGAAAGTCTACTGTATATTTATTTTCCAAAGTCTGAATATTAGTATCTGTTTTTGTTTTTAGATCGGAGAATTCATCATGCAGTTCGGTGTTCAACTGTTTGATTTCGTCTGATATTGTAGCAAATGTTGTTGTCTACGTATGTTTTCGCTTTGGTAAACAACTTTCGCTTATCTGCCTGTCTCTGTGCAGTAATTGTTTCCATGACTTGTTTCTTTACTTAATTCTGCTCCTGTATAAATTTACGACAACGCGTTTCACTGTTTTGTAGGTGGTGATTAAAACGTTCGTCAATTTGGATGTTTTGTTGTTCAAATTTCTTTTCGACTTTCGCGTCCAGTGTGCGTGAGAGTTCTGCTGACATTAATTTAAACTCGTCGCGTAACTGTGTTGCGTTTTCAGAACATTGTTTAGCGACTGCACTAATTTCATCTCTAAGTAATTTCGTTGTGGCTGCATGTGTATTACTTAATTCTTGTGCAACAGATCTAATTTCTTCACCACTGTTCCTAGCACAAGCCTTAATTTCCTCACGTATTTATTCTTTAGTATCATGACATTGCATGGCAACGGCTGTAATCTGTTCACTAAGGTGTTTGTAACTGGTGCCTTGGTTTTCATTAAGTTGTTTGAAATTGTTGCCTTGTTTTTCATTTGACTGTTTGAGATTTTCATTAAGTTGTTTGTTCGATTCATTACGTTGTTTGTTCGATTCATTAAGGTTGTCATGTTTTTCATTCAACTGTTTGAGATTTTCATTAAGTTGTTTATAATTGCTGTCTTGTTTTTCATTGAATTCTATCAATAATGCCACAACTTGATCCATGCCAAAATTAGCGACACTATTGTCTGTACTGTGTGATGGTGTATCTACGTTCGTCACGTTTTGTGTAATCATTTGGTCATTGTCTGATTAATGAAAAGGTTTGCTAATTGGATGAGCACTGTTGGTAACTACATCGGAATCAAATAAATATGACGTATTTTGACTACATTGTTCGTTTTCGTTAGAAAGATTTATCTGTTCACTGTGTAAATTTGGCAAATCATGTGTGTGAAACTGGGCAGCGTTCATTGTAACGGAACGTGCCGCGTCATCAATTGTCGTTAAATGTAGTGTGGACATAATTGAATTTGTCTGTTCATCATTTGAAATAAAATCATTACTGGTGATTGGCACTCACTGATTATCTGTAATTAGAGGATTATCATTAAGACACTGAGTATCGCTAGTATTATCGGTCAAATTATTCGAGTCGGCTTTTTGACTCATTACAGATCGCGATGCACTGTTAGCAGTTTTTCGCGGCATTTTCACAACTCAAAGGTAGGCACCAAAATCAAAGACAAAGCAAAAATGGAACAAATACAATAACAACAAAGAGCAAAAAATTGCCGATGATCTATGAAAGAAAGAGTGACAAATTAGTAAATGCGTTGCGCCAGATACAAACTACATTTAACATTAAGTAAATGAGAGCAGATATATAACTGACTACTTATCAGAAATTCACAAAAATACGATCCTGGCCGGTTGTTGACAAGTGTAACCTCCCCACAGTAAAAATAATTATATAACATTCACTTTCAGTGTTAAACTACCCACAGATAAAAAAATATATATGATAGCATTCACATTCAGTGTAGCCTCTCAACAAAAAATATAAATATAATTATATCATTCACATTCAGCGTAACCTACCAACAGTTTACTTCCGTAACCTTGGAACAATAACGTTACTAATCTCTCAATAAAATTGAGGCTGACATAACGTTGCAATAATTGACTGTGAATTTAAACTGGTAAATTTTGGACTTCAGCAGCGCTGCGTCATGGCCCTGAAAGATCATTCTGAATAAAAAAATGAAAATTCTTACCGCAATGAAGTCGCCGGATAACGCAGATACGTATATCTGCTTTTATAATAAATTTTTCTGGAACAGCCCAGTGCAATGCTGGCCGATAGATTTGTCATCTATAAAAGGAAACAACTGATTTTTCTTTACAATAATCGGGATGACCATGGATTGGAGAAATTCGTAAATTCTTTAAATTGAGATGAATGATTGTCAAAAGTTAATTTTTATAGAAAAGATTATTATTAAGAGATTTTGTTTAACATTTACATGGGACTTGATATAACAATACTACATATTTGCGAGACTGTTTTTACCTTATATTATATCGCTCAGGCTCCGCCATCGTTCCCCACGACCAGCCCAGCCAACTCCATACACACCAGACTACTAGCTACTACTTACACCTACTGCTACACAGTTCCTACTGCATACAACACTGATCTCTGGTCTGAGATTCTCTTATACCTTACATATCACAGGCAGCGCATGAGCAATCCATCGAAATTACATCTGCTCGAGTGCGCTAGCAACAAATTCCTTAATCATGGACCTCTTACAAGGTCGAGACGGACATGTACCTTGGCCTCCAAGATCATCTGATCTACATCCTTTGGATTTTTGTGTCTGGGGTCACCTCAAAAGCAAAGTGTACAGCACACCCGTTAACACGGTTGAAGAACTGGAGCAGAGAGTTGTACATGCTTGTCAAGAATTCCGGAATGATCCAGGGGTTTTCCAAAGTATTCGAAATTTATTGCAGAGTCGAGCACAGTATTGCGTCCAGATGCAAGGAAAACACTTCGAACACCTCCTTTAACAGGTACCCAATACTTGAAATGTGAACTTTTCACGTATGGGGTACCTGTTAAATGTACAAACCAATAGTAAAGTTTAAATTTCAAATTAATGTGAACTAACTAGGCCGATCTTTACAATGACGTCAGTGGTGGCTTGGAACCATAAAGTCGTGATTATCTCGCAAGCGGCTCATTTGCGGACTCGTGTTTACTGGAACATTTGTGCTTCTATTATCGTGTACTTTCAGCCGTGTAAGTTTGCGCTATCCTTTTTGATCCACCTTGTATATTGGTATGACTGTATTTTAACTTCAGATTGTATTATCTCTCGATGCTGGCACATCTTTTCAAAAGTAATTGAAATGTAAATAATTTTCAAAAATATTTTTCGATCAGTATGATCGGAAAAAATTATTGCATTCTCTATAATGTTGCAATAATTTTGTAAGCTTTTTTTTATATAAACAAATGGTTTTATGTGTATATTGTTTAATGCTGCTCTTAAATTACATATTGTTTACGAGAGTGCTGCCACCTGGTGGTACTCTATAGTATTACGTAGATCTTTTGATAACTTTCCAGAACTACGGAGCCGGTTGTCAACATACACCCATCTGGCATCAGTGGATGTGCTCTATCTGATGTATTTGGCACCTCTGAGCCTCGCTGATAAAGTTACGGCTTTTATTTTAATGTATTTAGTGTGTCACGGGAGTGTCTTTTCTGTGAAGTAACCATTATTTTAGTCTACGACGATGGAGTCAACATAAACTTTTTAGCGCTTTCTTTCACGCAATATTTTTTTTTTTAGTTTCACGGTTTACCTTCACGCTTTTAATAGACAGATGACAAAGTTCCACATGTAAGGGCTTTATTATTCACGTATCCTATGATATGTAAAACAGAGTTAACGATTCGCTCTTGGATGTTATATATGATAACTATAAAAATTTTAACTTATCACTTACAGATCTAAAGATGGCGCTGTAATTTTGCTGAAACTAGAATCTGGATATGTATCAACTGCGAGCTGGGTAACAAAACTTATTTTTGAAGCTTTTTTTATAATCGTGTGTTGTCTTCCATATTCGTTGGAATATCTGACGTGAATCAGCAGTGTCCCTTTCTGTTGGGAATATCAGCTAGGCGGTGCACGAGACAGCAATTATTATTTCACCAGAGCAGACTGTCAGTGCTATTGGCTATACTTTTATTATTCACGTTCATAATTTTGCTAAATAATTATTAACATGCGTGCTTGTGCTGCCTGAACAAGCATGCACGTGCTTTGATAAGTAATGATTTATGAAAATTGTAACACTAAGAAAGTGCAGGACGATATTCAAATAATTAGAAATATTGTGCATTACATTACCATGGGTTTTTGATTCCAGTACAAGGGCGCGTATGGTATCACTGACATGGTTTAAACTGCTGTCACCCCCCCCCCCCCCCCAGCTGTCTGCCAAAAAATGGTAGTAATAATATCAAAACATATTTTGTGCAGGTGGTGCGCCACAGTTCGTAGATATTCGAAGAAAATCTTATTTATGAACCACCAAATGAAATAAACCTTTATTCACAGCGAATTTCGACTATCTGATCTTCACGGCATACCACCAACCTCATGATCGGCTGTTTCAGAATTTATTATTGGAGTCTACTACTGAACCTTATTAGTGGTCCTCTTTATGGCGGCGTTGGCAGATCCTCACGTTCTATTACATCATCTTCACAGTAACGAGTATCGAACGTAGATGCGGCTGGTCCCGACGGAGGTTCGAGTCCTTCCTTTGGCATGGGTGTGTGTGTTTGTCCTTAGGATAATTTAGGTTAAGTAGTGTGTAAGCTTAGGGACTGATGACCCTAGCAGTTAAGTCCCATAAGATTTCACACACATTTGATTTTTTTTTTTCGAACGTAGCCCCTTCGGTCGAATCTTCGCTCAGTTTCCATGAACCTCCCATCATCGACATGCTCTTCAGGAGTCTAATAGCGTTCAATACAGAGGATCTGAATGATGTGTCTCAACTTTTGTCTTCTTGGTAAAGTGGCGAAATCCACGACTTCATATATGGCTTCCGACAAACTACATAAGATACGGTATGGACCAAAGTAGCACTTTAGTAACTATTCCGATATTCCCACTTTCTGCACAGCAGTAAGTATCCATATCAAGTCATCCGGGCTGTATCTCGCTTAGCGATGCTTGGCGCTACAGAGCTCTCAGTCTTTCTCCTGCTTGCTTCTTCGATACGGGTAATGAGCTACTTCGCGTATTCATCCGAGTATCTTCCAGTGAAAATGGGAGCAGTGTATCCGTTATCGTATCGGCCGTACGACCATGGAGCCGAAAGAACGATTTAAGGCCTGCAATGTCTTACTTCGCTGTGTTGTATGTGAATGTCACAACAGCTAATATTGTATCCCAATCTCTCTGTTCGACATCAGTGTACATCCATATCTGCCAAAGTCTTTTTAAAAGGTTCTGTGAGGCCATCCATCTATGGATGGTAGGCAGCTGTCATTCTATGGATGATGCGGTGACATGAAATTGCCTTAGATATTAGTCTCCAGCGGAAAACTTTTCCACGATCAGAGACCGTTGCTAGGCGTGCTCCTTGCCTCACAATGGTAAAACTTGTACAAGGAACATCGCAATTTCCAGAGCTTCGACAGTTGACATAACTTTGGTGAGGCATAGTGGGTGAGTTACACAGTGCATGTTTTCATCAATCGTGTACCGTTTGTCGACTTGGGGAACCTTCCTTCCAAAGACGTCGCTTCGTTCAGTGTAAAGATGCCGCTGCAGGCAGAAGTGGTACCAGATGCCCCACAGGTAACTGCAGCATGGACTTCCGCCGTTGGCATTCGTTACAGTGGCTCATCTAGGTGTACGTTCCTTCTCGACCGTTGTTTCGTATCTTCTGAGGAGGAGGAGGAGATTAGTGTTTAACGTCCCGTCGACAACGAGGTCATTAGAGACGGAGCGCAAGCTCGGGTGAGGGAAGGATGGGGAAGGAAATCGGCCGTGCCCTTTCAAAGGAACCATCCTGGCATTTGCCTGAAGCGATTTAGGGAAATCACGGAAAACCTAAATCAGGATGGCCGGAGACGGGATTGAACCGTCATCCTCCCGAATGCGAGTCCAGTGTGCTAACCACTGCGCCACCTCGCTCGGTATCTTCTGATGTGTCTGGTCTTCTGATGTGTCTGGTGAGCAATAGCAGTGCGCGGTACAAAACAAGCGTCGTAATTATTTATTTTTATTTATTTATTTATTTCTCAAGTAAAGATCTTCTGCCTATTGTTGTATATACAGTAAAATGTACAATAGCAGATCTGTTTACGTTAAATTAAAATTTTCCGTTCATTGGTGAAACACCTTAGAGGAGTATATGGTACAAGACCAGCAAGAAACACTCGTTACGACAACTGACGATGTTTGACAGCTCAATCCGAACTGGCTAGGATGAGTGTCAACAGGCGCGGTCTGAAGAACGCCGAAACGTCTGAAGTGAATGTTCCGAAACGTGTTCACGAGTTTCAGTTCCCTGGTGATGGCAGCCGGCGATTGAGATTGTGTCAGCTGCAACAGTTCCCTCAATGCGTCCACCCCTGCCTGTGACTAACCGGCGTCGCTGCAGCACCACAAATTTCCACGGCCCAGTCTCCTTCCGCTTGCTCATACGAGTCTTCGCAGCCCCGGTGTGCACAGCGAACCCTGCAAAAGCCTCGCCGGCAGACAGTCGCACCGTCTCATGGAATTCACACAAGCCTGTTGCTGGGCAACTGCCACAGATAGTAGTGGAATAACCATCGACATGAGCCGGCACGGCTCTTATCAAATCGCTTTAGCATAACATCCAAGAAATAAGAGAGAAATAGCATTTGAGAAGTATTCGTCCAAACATTTTAGAAGTACGTAAATGTGCCATACGCCCCATTTGTGACTTATAGTAGTAGGAAACTCTCAAAAAATTGTCTCTGTCATAATGCACACGATACCAATTCAAAGGCTACACTCACCACCAGCTTTTCACTTAGAAGTTCAACGAAGAACATAGGTTTTGAAGAATACTCAGTATTGTAGAACACTCAGTATAATGTCGTTTATTGAAACTGAACTACTCTTCTCGAACAATCACTGTATACACACAAAAACAAATAACTTGTAGATGACCGTACATCAAGAGCGTCGGTGAGGTCCGTCGGAGCTGGTCCTAGCTCGGCGAGGAACTGGCTGTACTGCTGCTGCCCTGGCCTTATAAAACCAGCGGAGGCCGGCGGAGTACTCCAACTTTCCCTGTATCTGTGAGGCGACCTCTGCAGAAAAATGTTCGCATTAGTCTCTAGCAAGTTCTGTTTATTTTGAAGAATTTATTTCCTCGTGGTTGCGCCTGCAAGTACTCGTGTATGTTATATGGTGTACAGGGGTGTCTTGAGTGTAGTCTGCCGGGCAAGGGGTGTCTGTGGCAGACATAACAGGTTTGAAGACCATGGATATGTGGGAGTGTAAACGAGGGTAACGCTGTTTCTATCGTTTTTTCTAACCACGTTCGGGAAGTCAATATTTCTGTTATTTTTTCTGCCTTAGCTTGCTCAACATCTGTTAGTTTGTAGGTTCTACCAGTAGACTTACCAACTGTGATTTGTTGTTGACAGCGGATCAGCTGCACTGACAATGTGCACCTTTAGCAAGGTACAATGTTAGTAGTAGGTCCTAACCTCATCAACGTGGACAAACTCGCACATAAGGAACTGAAAAGTATCCTGTGCTAAATACAGCTTATAATGTACAGAATTCTTTGTCATTTTCGAAACACTTATTCTATCACGGTGCTTTATTCTCCAACTGTTGATTCTGAAATTTTGGTATTTCAACTGAAATGGTGCTGATGACTCTCCTGCTCCCTTCCCACCCGCCCTACTCCCATCTTCTCGCTGAGCGTCTCCTGATGCTTCGAATGTAGGTAGTTGGTGGTTGGAATGGATGGCACTTCTGGGGAGAGCGGAAAGTTTTGCTCAGGAAACTGCAGGCACTATGCAAGGCATAGGGTGACTGACTGACGGGGAGGTAGCTGCCTATGCTGCTTGAGCTGAGAATTAGATGCTTTGATTGTAAAAACCCTTAACATGCTGTTGTTCAGACTGTTAACGCCCGTGCGAGGTTGAACACTTTGAGAGTTGTTCGAACAGCCGATATAGCAAAACTGATTATGGAGTGGGCTATAAACCGAGCTTTTGGACAAGAAAATTATGTTCGCCTTTATCATTTAATAACTGTGTTGACCTATAAGTTTTCATATGTATAGCACTACGAATTTGGAACATACTATATGAGTTTGTCGGATTTTATACTACATTTCGTGCTAACACTTAAACTAGAGGATTCTCGCAAAGTTAACCACTTAACCTAAACAAACGAAACTCCCGACAAGCATCCAAGCATTCAGCGAAGGCAAGCCTTAAAGCCAGAAACGTGATCGCTTGTCAACAGAAATAACAATTTAATTGCTGGAAGAAAGATAATTAATTAATTAATCAACACGTATGCATCCGTAGCCGAGGGGTCAACGCAGCAGACACTCCTCTGGAGGATCCGAGGTCGGTTCCCGGTACTACCAGGGATTTTTACTTGGTGCAGAGACTGGACTGAGACGCACTCCCGCTCGTAATACTAACTTTCGGCCTAGCGCCTCTACGTCGTGCCTATTGAGACGGGAGATAACAGGCGCGCAGTATGAGTCACGGGTGACAGGAGAGCTGGCTTCAGATGACTAAGAGTATGTAGTGTCTATGAGACCAGGTAGAGGTCACTAGCTGACGGAAACTGTTTGAGCTGCTGTCAAAATATCGTCAATTTTATTTCCGGTTCTGTTCGTTTAATTTTCGATTGTTACTAATTACTACTATTTTGTGCTTAGTCATGAGAGTAAATGAAGGTATGAATGTGAAATAATGTTTTAAGCACAGTTTTTAGAACATACATTGAAGTAACTGATCACGCGAGGAATGTTCGAGAATGGCATATGTGTTAGTCATTCGTACCGGGGAATTTGTTTTAAACTGGTTCGTCAGTTTATGGCACTGGGAAAATGAGTTATGGTCCCGGGAAAGTAGTTTTGTTAAGAGGGAATTAATTTTATATTTGTGGGTTTTCAAAATTTATTTAGGGCTATTCCTTGTTCCGATTCAGTGACAAATTTTGATTGGTTCTGTATATGCACGCGAGGTTTAGCGGGCTTCATGCTGCTTTCCGATTGGCTGCGCTGTTTCTCGGCGAATCAGAACTTAGCATATTCGCGCGACTTTTGGGAACTAGAAACTTCTTCTGCGTACAGACCTATTGTGATTAGACCTATTCATACGTGGTCTGTTAAAAATTATTAATATTGTGATGTTTCGGAACCAAAATCTTTGAGAAGTGCCGTAAAATTTGGAAGGGAGTTCGATTTAAAGCACGGTGTCAAATTCGGAGCTTTTGGTAACATTTAAATAATTAAATTCCGCTTGGTGTGTTGCTTACTGGCGAACTTGAACATTTTGTTCCGTGAGACTGATTATAGCAGCATGTGAAAGAGCTATTCTAAAAGAAATAATCTGTTTATAAACTTTTGGTGAACAATAATCCCTAATTACCATAAACTGGCTGCGGTTATGAGTGATGTGTGCATGTGTACTTTTTTGAATTCGTACGTCTCAGAGTAAGGCTTGGTAGTGACTGGTGTACGTAGCCTTATCGTAATAGAGTGAAATATTTCGCACATGAATACTTTCATTTAACTATTCCTTCCACCGACAAAACAATTCTAGTGCGACTTGTGGTTACGAAGCGTACAACTGTTCCTTCCTTAGCTACTTCCTGCTGAGAACGACATTTCAGTAGCATCAGAGAGGCGTTCGTGCTAGAAGATATTCACTACCAGGTGAGTGGAACTTAGCAACGCACTGAAGCGCCGCAAACTGCGATCTGGAGTGCCGTGTGCTGGCCCCACGCCCCTCCATACCACAGGCGATGATGAATGACTGGGGATGACACGATAGTCGATCAACTATCGCGTGGGACCTGATTGCAGGGTTTCCTTTTTTCCTTTTATGTCAACATATAACGCAAGTCAATCCTGATACACCACTTTCGTACGGACGGTGAACACACATGCAGAAATTAATAAACAGCTATACACGGCAGATAGCAGATAAAATATCTTACGACTGTTTCATTTCCCGGGGAGTATTATAGGGCAACTACTGTCTCCAGTACTTATTAATTATGCAATGAGTAACGTCGAAGATTCTTGAGGCTTTGTGCGGGCGATGATGATCTTTATGGGAAGGTTAAAATGCCTGACGATTGTGTTGAGGACGCCAGATAATTGTGGGGGCTGACAGATGAATATGTACTTTATTAAATGTAACGAATAAGGGACAAGACCTGCTACTGATCTAGTACGCCATTGGCCGCAAGTGTCCAGAAACAGTGACTACCGTATGATACCTGAGAGTAGTAATCCGCGCGACCTAAATTGGAATAATCACATAACTCTAGCTGTAGCAGAAGCTGTTGCACGGCTGGGATTCATTGGAAGAATATCGAGGAATTGTGATTCATCCAGAAAAGAAGTTATCCGGAAAATAATCGTCCAACCGATTCTTGAGTTTCGCTCATCAGTATGGAAACCATTATCAGGTTGGAGTTACAGAAGAGACAGTAGAGAGCAAAAGAGGAATGGCGTGGGATCCATCGGTATGGGCGACAGATTTACGGAGATGCTCAAAGAAGCCTGATGGCAGGCGCTACAAGAGAGGCGTGTGTGCCACACGGGAATGTTAATTGCTGAAATTCTGAGCGCACATGTCCAAGAGGAATCGCGCCAAGTACAACATTCTGTCACGTACGTCTCGCGAAATTACCACCGCGAGGAAATTAGAGAAATTTGAGCTAATACGGAAGCTTGTCGGCAGTCTTCATCCCATACACCCTACGCAAATGGGAAAGGCATTTGTGGCACGTAGATATAAGTGCCAAGAAGAGGTCAGTTAGAGGATTTTGAGTTTGAGACTAAGCGCTCCGGAATATAAGAAATCTTCTAGACGTACTGTAACGACTGCCTGTGATCTTAGTGTATTAGTGCAACTAACTGATGGTGCATTGTACGCTGTTAGTCTCCTGTCCATGAAATTTCTTAGTCTCTGAATATGGACCTACGAGAACAAAGTTCCTTGTTCCGTATTGTTCTTCAAATTACATATTGCTTTCACCGATCTCATGTACAGATCACAGCGAGAGGTACACTACAGAAACTACTAATTTTGGTCTCATTAGTTCTCGTTGGTGAATAGAACGGTCTGGTAAAATATCTGACTTCGGAATAAAGATTGTTCTCTAGGAAGTGATTGCATATTCCATGCTGAATAATTACTATGTCTTCATGTGATGTGGAACATGTCAGTTAATTCGCAAATATTATACACTTCGTTAGTGAAAAATATGGGAACATGCTGCCTGCATATGTGACCGACTTTAACATCAACCCTCAGGTTCCTTAATTCCTTTTACACATAGCGATTGACCTACTATCGATATAAACTCGTCCAGGCGATAGCAGCGTCACCTGACGAGGAATGAGTGCTAGTCAGATACCCGCTCGGTGTGTAAGTAGGCTGTTTAGGTTTTTATGTTGGTAACGCCACGTAGCGCTCTATATGAAAATCACTGACTGTGCTGTGTGAAGGCTGTGGTTGGTTTGGATTGTTGGAGTATATGCTATTGTAGTGTTGGGTAGTTGGCTGTTAACAGCGCGTATAGTGTTGGGCAGTTGGATGTTAACAGCGCGTAGCGTTGCGCAGTTGGAGGTGAGCCGCCAGCAGTGGTGGATGTGGGGAGAGAGGTGGCGGAGTTTTGAGAGCGGATGATCTGGACGTGTGTCCATCAGAGACAGTAAATTTATAAGAGTGGATGTCATGAACTGATATATATATATATATATATATATATATATATATATATATATATATATATATATATATATATATATATATATATATATAATGACTTTTGAACACTATTAAGTGAAATACATTGTTTCTATCGAAATCTTTCATTTGCTAACTATGCCTATCAGTAGTTAGTGCCTCCAGTAGTTAGAATCTTTTATTTAGCTGGCAGTATTGGCGCTCGCTGTATTGCAGTAGTTCGAGTAACGAAGATTTTTGTAAGTGATTCATGAAAGGTATAGGTTATTGTTAGTCAGGGCCATTCTTTTGTAGAGATTATTGAAAGTTCAGATTGCGATGCGCTAAAAATATTGTGTGTCAGTTTAGTGTTGATCAGAATAAGTAAAGAGAGAAATGTCTGAGTTCGTTCAGTTCTTCTCAGCTGTTTGAAGATCAAATAATGCAAGAGGTTTATCAGCACAGTAATTCATAAATTTTTCTAAGGGGACGTTTCAGGTGTATCTAGTATCTGTGAGCGTGCATTCCGTGGGTAGGATGGGGAAGGCGCGCGATCTAACTAAGTTTCATTATGCCGACAGGAGGGCGAGAATCCGTCGTCTTCACTGGGGAACAGCTCCTTGGCATTTGCACTGCCGGAAGGAGGAAAGCTGGTGTGGAGCTCCATTGTGCTCTGGGGAACATTCAGGTGGGCATCCATGGGTCCAGTGGAGCAGGTGCAAGTCACCATAACAGCCAAGGAGTATCGTAACCCTGGTTGCAGATCAAGTACATCTCCTAATGACGATCAAGTTTCCCAACAGCAAAAGCATTCTTCAGCAAGATAATGCGCCCCATCACAAGGACAAGAGTGTGATACAGTGGTTGGAGGAGCACAGTGGCGAGTTCCAACTGATGTTCTGACCCTCCAACTCGACAGAACTGAACCCGGTCGAACACGTCTGGAATGATTGAACATGGCGTCAGAGCTAATCACCCCCTCCCCAGGATTTACAGGAGTTTGGAGACTTGTGTGTGCAAATGTGGTGCCAACTCCCTCCAGCTATCTACCAGACCTCACCGCTTCCATGCCACGACGCGTCGCCGCTGTTATACGTATCGTAGGTAGACCTACCGGCTATTAGGTAGCACGACATAATATTCTGGCTGATCAGTGCACATGCTGCCTCTCTCTCACGCACACTCTCTGTTCTCTTCTCTCTCTCTCTCACTCTCTCTCTCTCACTCTCTCTCTCTCGCTCTGTCCCTGACTGGTTGCCCCTTCCTCCACAAAAACACACAGACACGCAAATTATAGAATGATGCATTGATAAATTTTTACATGGAATAGAAGGAATAGAAGGTGATGTCAAGCAGGTGACATTTCTGTTTTCGTTTGAAATCAGTTATTTGTTAGATTCCTCACATCACTAGGAATGTGGTATAGGTAATTACTGCTGAATATCTCATTCTTTTATGTGTGACACTAAGACTGAGTGATAGTATGATATTAATGACGGTTAAATGTTGTTTTTGAGTTGCATTTACTAGACCATAGGCATACATCGTTTGTTGGTTGGTTGGTTGGTTTGGAGAAGGAGACCAGACAGCGTGGTCATCGGTCTCATCGGAATAGGGAAGGATGGGGAAGGAAGTCGGCCGTGCCCTCTCTGAGGAACCATCCCGGCATTTGCCTGGAGTGATTTAGGGAAATCACGGAAAACCTAAATCAGGATGGCCGGACGCGGGATTGAACCGTCGTCCTTCCGAATGCGAGTCCAGTGTCTAACCACTGCGCCACCTCGCTCGGTACATCTTTTGTTGACAGGTACTTACGAACCTGATGTTTAATTACCGAAGTTATGTTACACGGGCGTTTTTACCGTCAAACAAGTGCAAGTTGACGTTTTCAGTTAAATAAATAAAAATAAATACTCACCTATTAGTTATTTTTTTTCTTGACTGATTCAGCTTAAGTTATCGGTATAGCAGAAAATAAATATCGACTGTGTGGTCATGTGCGTAAAGTGCCATGGAGACGTGACCATTGGCCCACTGTGTGAAGACTATTTACTGTATTTGATGGTGGGATGCTGTGCAGCAACCTGCATGGAATGAGACTGGGCTGGGCTTACTCAATTGCAATACTTGTCCTTTCTGCTCCACAGTTATTGAGAAGGGGCATATGATTGTGCAACTTATTGCTAATGTAGCAGCAGCACAAATAAATTTACAGCAGCTGACAGCCGAAGTTAGCAGCAGAAAGTTTAAGAATGCGATCGATGAGTGCGTCTGAACGTATCACATCATGCAATAAGTTCAATAGATGCTGAAAGTCCCGTAGCTTTAGATGCCTCTTATAACTCTTTAGTTTACGGACAAGTGTGTGCAAACAAACCTTAGAGCTCAAATATACTCGGAAAAGACGAAGGAAAAAGGACAATTCAGACCAAATAATCAGTGGTTTATAAAGCCATAGAGGGATGTTTAGATAGTGACTTGTCTTACGAGGTGTTTCCGTAAGGTGTTTCACTTATCAACGAAGATTACTGATACTTGTAATGTTTCCGAGTAATAACAGTTACTAACCATCTTCTGCAATTGCGATAACATTAGAGGTCGTTAAATATACCAGTGTTGAAAACAGATGGCATCATGCTTTATGCGATGCGACCAACGTGTCATTCTGTTTGTTATCTTTCTTAGTCACACCTTCATTTCCTACATGCTCCCTTGCTGCAGACAGCAGAAGATAAACGAGAGAAACCAATTGTTACTTACCTTTGTTTATTTTAAAACAGGCTAACAGAAGCCCCACGCAGAAAAAAATTAAAAGTGAAAGTAGAAAGAGCCGAGGAAAAGAATTGTGTTTCTCCAGCAGAAACAGTACGCAAATTTGTTTCTCTTTCCCGGTGACGCTTTCATAAAGAACTCCAAATATTAATTTTACGCGCAGCAAGTATTCCGAGGAACATTAATTACAGCGCGCGTTTTCGTCCTTACAGTGGTAGCCGGGTGGATGACGTCCGAGAAACAATTACAGTAAGGCCCTCCAACTTCCCTGTGTGGAAAAGACAAAAAAAAAGGGTAACCTTGGTGCAGGAAGACAGAGGAGGCACCGTCCAAACGAATGCCGCTCCTCA
The DNA here is from genome assembly GCF_021461395.2 of Schistocerca americana. Classification (NCBI taxonomy): domain Eukaryota; kingdom Metazoa; phylum Arthropoda; class Insecta; order Orthoptera; family Acrididae; genus Schistocerca; species Schistocerca americana. Next base: position 100,948,611 of record NC_060123.1, on the reverse strand, counting down.
GTGTAAACAGTGTCGTAAATGTTTTCCAAAACATTAAGTGGATTATTAGAATATTTCGGCTTTTAGGACAAGAATTTAATCGTAACTCAAAATAATGGCTGCATGATTGTTTGCAGCTGATTATCAGCGACGGAAGCCTTTGAGTTCTCAGATTTAGAAGACATTACTCTTTTGAGTACGCTACTATTTTGTTTGCTGTTTACGTCTAATGGAGGTATTAGTTTCTGAACAAGCTAACCACTTTTCGAAACTTTGCCATCTTTGGTCTCTAAATCGAATTTAGATCGTTGCTCTCATTTGTGATAGCATAAGTGATACTTTAAGTGTTTAACACAGATTTTTGTATTTTCGGTGGTAAATATTTCATATTGCCCATAGAAGGTCATTTGAACAGTACAAAAATGGGAACAAAGACTAAAAATGAATGTGAGCGCAATGTCAACAACTACGAGGGAGAGTCAAATGAAAACCTTAAATTTGTAATAACAAATCGAAATTTCCTGCCGTTATTCTATAAGTTGATAAGCGTGCTACAAACAGCGTTCATAATGGCCTGTGGGTGACAGCAAAGTGCAGATGCACACATACCGTCGCAGCATCAGTATAAAGATGGCCGCCCCACTTGCGACTTGCACCAAGGAAGAACAGCGTTCTGTTATTCGGTGTTTGGGTAGTTAAGGTGTGAAACCTATTGAAATTCATCGACGAATGAGAGTTCAGTACGGTGATGCATGTTTCTCACAGCAGCAAGTTTACCAATGGAGTCGGAAGTTCGCAAATGGTGTGACTTGGGTGGAAGATGCTCATCGTCCCAATCAGGCACAACGAGTTGTGACTCCACAGAACATTGCAGCAGTTGAAGCCATAGTGAAGGAAAACCGCCGAGTGACACTGAATGACATTGCAGCATGTTTACAGATTAGTCATGGGTGAGCACACCACATTGTGCATGATGTGTTCCAGTTTCACAAAGTGTCTGCAAGGTGGGTGCCACGGCAGCTGACTCCTGAAATGAGAGAACTACGTGTTAATGCTTGTGAAGAACTTCTTCGGCGCTTTGAACGAGAAGGTGATGGCTTCCTTGCAATAATCGTTACTGGGTACGTAACCTGGGTTCACTTCCACCAACCCAGAACGAAGAGAGCGAGCAAGGAATGGCGCCATTCCTCATCACCAAAACCAAAGAAGTTTCGAACAGAACC